>NC_081776.1:13979974-14309974 GCF_963082965.1 Carassius carassius | reverse complement strand
GCCTCTACAATTGGCTGTCCTTCAGAACTATATAAGGCTATAATGGTTGATTTGTAGTCAGAAGTGTTTCACTCTGCAGAATTCCAGGGAAATTCTCAGAAAAAGCAGAGGAACCTCTCAGCTCAGCCGTCAGACATGAGGCATGTCCTCTGCGCTGGATCCAAGTGGAATGACCTCAGCTTAGGTTTTCCTTCACATGCCTTTCTCTCTCTTTTTTTCCTCCTCACAAGGGTGTGAGGGAAGGTCTCTCTTGCTCTGGTTGGAGAGGGGACTGCAGGATAGTGATTAAAATGCATGCATGAATTCTGAACTGCTTGTAGCTGAAGTTTGTGGTCCTGATACATGTTTGAAAGTGGCAAAGGTGGACTGCCTCTGGCAATAATTGTTAAGCACAGTAAAAAGCTGCTGCTAAATGTTTTTTGAGGCTAACTTCTAGGGATAGGTCAGATTGACTGACTAGTCAACCAATAGCTAGCAGTGATTTAATTAGCCTGCAGACAATGTGTTTTTGAAAGCATCTCATGTTATTAGATCCAACCTGAGAAATGTGTCCTATTTGGTGAGGTGAGCCTTAAACCAGCCTAATTATACAGGCAACCTACTAGTCATTTTTAAAAGTGTGTAAGCTGGCACAGCGCTAGTACCTTCCCTCTGCCCATCCTTACACAGTGTTTCAAGAATACGTTTAGTAAAGCCGCCTGTTGGAATCAACCTAATTTATTCAACGTTTGTTTTGAAATTTTAGTGAAGGTCTTCTAAAAAAAATCTCACTTAAACTCCCAAGAAGCACTTTAAAATCAGTGCTTCAGAGAAAAAGAACATCCTACTTGAAATTTACTCCTCTAATGTGTTTATAGACCAGCTCAAACAAACTTTTTTGGGAAGTGAGCAGCCACTTTCAAAGAGCTGAATCAGAGCGGCTTATTTACAAAAATGGTATTAACTGTTTGCTGAGGTCTGTAACGATGTGCTGCTTATGGCCCATTCAAGAATAAAATGTAGTTATTGCATCACAGAGATGCATATAGATAGCGTTTTAGTGCAAGATTGAACTCCTCTGACATTACAGATATCATTTGCTTTAATGGAGCAATGTATTTGTTGTAATATATAGAGATATATGGTGTAAGATCAGTGGAGGTCCAATAGAGGATTCATTGCAAATATTTCCTCTTTAGTATGAATAATGATAATATGTTGCTCGAAGCAAGTTGTTGTCTGTCAATTTGTTGAAGGTGGTGCTTTGATGGCTGAAGGGGATGAATTTAGAGATTATTCACCTACTGCTCAGTTAATATTTATTTATATAATTTTTTATTTTTTTTGCATGCTTCTGACGGTCAATTTTTTTTTCTAGGACTACAAGCACAGTGTAGTCTAAGACATCTTTTTCTGAGAAGATGCATTATACTTTTTAATGAATTGCCACTAAAACTTAAGAAATCTAAATTCACTAGTTCCTTAGTTGGTTATTGGACTAGTTGATCATAATGGAACATTCCCAAATCAAACACTGTATGCTTGTTGTGGTGACTATTGTGTAGGTTTTATATTATAGATTTAAATTACATTACATTGCCAAAAACTAGTTAGAAGCTGCAATGACCAACACAAAAACATCTATCATGTTAACCATGTTTTTGTACCATCTCACACCCCATTACTTCATGCTGATTTTTAGGAATCGGGGTCACACTCTTGAAAGTGAGCATGCAATCACGGTTGGGGAGGTTGAGTCACAAACGGAGGAACGTCAACAGCGGTCGACATTATACATTTACAAAAGACTGTCAGCGTGTGTGGGCGTGGAACATCGTGAATTGTGCTCTTGTCCAGATGGAGCCAATCAAATGTTTAGAGCTTGTAGCTTGCAGTCACCAGATGTCGGAATGCTTGTTTGGGTTTTTCACAGATTGGAGATGAGAAATGCAAGTGGATGACAGAAAACATGTACACAAATTTGTACAGTTCCAAAATGGCTATGGTGCAGCAGTCATTTGGGGTGAAGGTCAGCTGCTTCTGACCTTCTCCCGAGCTTTTGTTTCTTGCTTGTGTGCATTTATTAGGTGTGTTCTTTTGTTCTTTGTTTGAGTGTGGGCTTATCAGACAGTAACGGGTGGAGGGGGGTGGTCAGTTGAGAGAGTGGAAAAGGGTGTTGAAAAAAAAAAACCTTTGTCAGAGTGTAACAGGAAGTGAGTGTTTATTTTTTTCATTTCCTCACAAGGCGTTACAAGTGATCTTCACCCACCCCTAGATCTGGCTGTTAATTACCGCTCATTGCATCCAGGTGGGTCCAGTTGTCCTTTCGGAAATCCAAGCTGACCTAGATCTTTCAACACCCTCTTCAATATACCCTTCGCATTCCCTCTCCCAGATCTTCTGCGTCTTTCCCAGTGTTTACACACTTCCCACTTGAATCACCACGAAACATCGAAACGCCTTTCTCTTGCTCACTTTCTCTTTCATAGCCTCCATCCTCCTGGTGATCTATGTCCTTTCGTCATCAGCAGTAGCTCCATCTGTGGAGGAAGCCACACAGTCATCTGGCCCTCAACATCTCCTAATCCTCGTCTTTCAGGGATGTGTAATTAAGCAGCTCTCTAGAGCATGACAGATCCTAGACATTGACACCGCTGCAAGCCCTTAAACCTGACCGGACCCCTAACCATGCACCTCCAAACAAACTGCAAACGCATGTCGAGGCCACCCTGGAGCCACCATTGCTGATGATAGATATAGATTGATGGAGTGCTCCTGTGCACATAAGGGCAAAAGTTAACCAGTTAATTCCACAGGAAATATACTGAAACTGTACCTTTAGCCTGTCAGTGGGGCAGTACCATCAGTATCCTAGTTTCTTTACTTTTCCTTTAGGGGTAGATGAGTTACAAAGCTGTACCTTTGAGGACACTGCCCCAGCGACAAGCTGTTGTACTCTAAGGTACAGTTTTTGCACTCATACATGAAGAGAGGAGGTTTTTTTTTTTTTTTTTAGGTGACATGGAGCAACAGATTTCAGTTAAGCTGGCATGATCTACCACCTGATAGAGTTGGGTTCCGAGTTTATGTAGGAATCACTTCTTGCAAACAATTTGGAATTGAGGACCGATTTCTTTTCAGAACTGGTTTCTTTTTTAAAAAAGCACTGGTACTTGAGCAGAAGATTGGGAAAGGAACACGAGCTGAGACTCAAACTCTGCTCTCCCAAAATGCTGCTCCATCCATACCCATATGGATCGTATCCTTTACTCTGCTTCAAAGGCTTTGTTTGAGCTTTCTGTGTGAACAGCCTTTGACACTTCTAGAGAAATGGCAGTTGCAGATGGTCTGCATTTTAGTCTAAATGCCAGGATGGGGCACCAAGTGGCTACAGCATTATACAAGTGTACTGTTTACCCTGGCGGTTTAGACCTAATTTCAGCCAGCATCCCCCTCTATGGCCACAGCTCATAGAAGCAAACTTGGCTCTTGCCGGCCGGTATTGTTTTGGCTGCCATGTGTAAGCCAAAGTGCAATGTATACTTACAATCTCTTCCTTGTTTTCCCTCTACCTCTACAATGCAGTCTCTTTTTCCATGGGAATCCCAGGGCCATATATGGTCTTCAGTGGCTGGCAAGGCAAAGTAAGGCTCTCTCTCTCTCTGTCTCTCTGTCTCTCTCTCTAGTAAAGATGTAACCCTCTCTATAGACTCCTACAGTAGAGTAGTAGCATTTTTTAAAAATTAATTAATTTGGTCATCTTTTGTAGTGGTCGACCAATATACCGGCAAGGCTGATATATCGACCGATATTTGGCTTTTTTTTTTTTTTAAATATCGGCATTGGCTGATAAGTTTTTCTGTTTGGCCGATGTGTTCAAAGCGGGACTTATATTTTGACGGCTTTGAGAGGGGCAGCGCCTGAGCTTGTTCGTCGTCATTGTTAACCGTTCTGTCTAATATACGGATAAAAGTCTGTCTAATAAACAGATAGAACAGTTAAACAAAGGAATTAATGTATACAGAAAGTATTATAACGATTGCTTTTATATTAGGCCTATTAGTAATAGAAAGGCAAACATAATACTTTCTCGTTTGGCGTCGGCAGGAAGCAAAAATGCATATATATTATTTAAACAAATCTTTGAATGACTAATGAACATTTAATTTCACAAACCTTGCAAACTTAGTCGAATTCAGCTGTGAGATCCTGTGAAGTGTGAATTTTTATTCCGCATGATCACGTGTTTTTTTGTAGCACAGGCTAAGTCTTTCTCTCTCGGTGTGCTTCTTTCTCTTTCTACACACACACACAGCACAAGCAGGAATTCCTTTTGTGGAAGTGGCTGTGTGCTGGTGCATTGATGATGTAGCGAGAGGAGGCGGGGCTCTTGCTGGCTCGGGGCTTAGAGCTGTGGTGTGGAACTTCTCTGGGAATTTCTCCAGTGGTATGATAGAGCCGGGCCCGACTGCAGCCTCGCTAGGTGGCCTTTGCTGCTTGAGAAAGCGAGACATGATCGGGTCAGTGGTAACGTCCGGGAGCATAGTATCATTGCTACGTTGCTTTATAAGGGACGGAATTGGATTTCCCTTTGAAGCAAACATGTGCATTATCTGACATTAGACTGTATTCCCTATCTTTTGTTTTGCGTAAGCTAGTGCTGGCTCATAAAAAAGGCAGCATTATGGTTTTTATTTGGTCGCGTGTGATATTTTGCATTTTGAACCGGCCCATTGATCGACTGTGTTTGGGTTTTCGTGACCGATACTTAGAGGTTATCATGTTCCACTCAGTAATAAACATTTAGAACTAGATAATGAGTTTTGTGATGGCTGTAGGCAGAGCATCATGCTTTAAGATATGAGAACTACGGCTGCAACTAACGATTATTTTGATAATCGATTAATCTGTCGATTATTTTTACGATTAATCGGTTTATGTGCTTATATTTTAGTTTTTTCCATTTTTTCCCCAAGTAAATTATTAATAAAGGGTCTTTATCCTTCAGCATAGATTTTTAAGAGATTTTAACCATTTTGCATTGTCATATCCTCATTAAAAATATACCTGGAGTTGTTTTATTGTGTTAGTAATCCTTTGTCGAACTCTTCTGCAATCAAAACACTGACCCATACTCTAGCAAATTTCACAAGGAGATATCAAATAATGTTTTCACCATGGCAGTCCTTAGAGCTCCTAAAGTAGTTTAACATCCCGGACAAAGCTTATTAAGGAATCTTTCAGAACATATTTTCACGAAGAATAAGGATAAAACAGAATAAAATTGCAGTGCATTGTATTTTATTATTTACTGGGAAACAGCTTTATAGCTTTTGCTGTGAAATTGTAAACAATCCTTCGAAAAAAGTGCCAATGGCATGAAACCTGAATGGAACTCACAATTTAAAGTAAAATCCATCAGAAGGTTGTCCAGAAAAAAAAATTGGACACGCACAAAAAACCTGCTGTGTGAAAAAGAGCAGTGAATACTTAGAAAAAAAGTGCATTTCAAATATCTTTAAACATTTATCTCTCTCATTCAGTCATAATTAGGCTGCACGACTGAATTTTGAACTGGTAAACGACAAACTGATCACAGAACATGTTTGTAAAGCTTTAAATGTTAACTGTTAAAAAGCAATGTTATCAGCTTTTACGACTAAACATTTGCAAACAACATTGTACTGGAGAATCTGCACAAATGAAAGTCTTAGGGGCCGTTCACATATCGTGCCTAAAAACGCGTGGAAAACGCTAGGTGCACCGCTTTCTCTTCCTTTACAAAGCACTCGGGCAGAAGCGCCCCTGAGGCGTCTGCCTTTGCTAAGCAACCATGACGTGCTTTCTCCTTGAAGACGCGGAAATTTCAGCAAAGAATAAATGGATTTGCAGCTCAAAAAATCGCTTGCAGTAGCTCTGCTACTAAATTTATTTCAAAATGGAAATCCATATACAACTATGATCAGCTGTTCCTTTCATCTTGACTGAGCTTTTAACGTTGTTACGGGAAAGGATGAAGCTGATTGGTTAGTTCTTGTCACATGACCCGCGATGCGCTTGCTGCATTCTGAAAAGTTGAGATGTTTTTAACTCGATGCGGTGCGGTGTTGGAAATAACGAACTTGAGCGCGCAAAAGACGCGATATGTGAACGTCCCCTTAAACAGTTCAGTAGTGCAGAGTTTACAGGTTACTCTTCTTTTTTGAAGGCTCAAAGTAAAGTACTCCCACATCCTGCTGAATGCTGCAGAGACCATAGACATGTACAGAAAGGCTTTCTATACATGTCTATGGCAGAGACGCTGTTCGGGAAGCACGTGACATAAAACGAGGCAAGCTATTGGCTATTCGCTACTTCTCCTGCTGTACTGGCTGAGTAAAACCTCCGGTGGCTCATTACTGCCACACTTTGGTCACCGCAGATTTGAAATATGCACAAAATGAGCCGCTTACGGCAAATAAAAGTTATTTAGCAACGAATCGATGACTAAATTAGTTGACAACTATTTTAATAATCGATTTTAATCGATTAAATCGATTCGTTGTTTCAGCTCTGAGAACCCATAAAAAGAAAGTTTGCATATAGTTTGCAGAAATGTTTGTTTTAAAGTCTAAAGCTATCTTGGCAACCAGCGGAGGCTTTTTTGCTGTTTGTAAAGAAACTTGCAAAGCAAATTGTTACGCTCTGCTTAAGGACCAGAGTTTCAAGTGAGCCTTAGCCTCTGTGAATTATCAAATCCTCTTGATAGTCTATTTATAATAATAGTACAAAGACAAAGCAGGTTTTTTTTAATAGGCAATATTGGCTGACTGTCACTGTCTCAGACCCTTTATTTTGGCGTGCAGTTCTACTTTTCTTGAGACTAATAGTAAAAAGGAATTTTTTTTTCTTCTTCCATTAAACACGAAATAAGGTAATTTGAGCAGTCTCCAAGTTGCTCTTTTTCATATAACGGAATCATTTAATGACCAGGGACTGCCAACCAACAAAAATATCATAAACGTGGTTTTTATGACGTGACCAAAGGATTTTCCTGTGTAGGTTCAAAATAGGGCTAGTATTGTTCAAAAATGTTCAATATCAATACAGATACTTCGATACCGGTTCCGGAACTATACAATACTTTTGCTAGTGTGAAAGCCCCTTCGTATTACATGTTCACAAGCCGCCCTGTCTCTGAAGACAAACGTGCGTTACACTTCCAGAAAAACATTTATCGAGAGTAAACATGAAGCTAATAAACAGATGATTATGAAAGTATATGATTTGTATGTGATTTTCATGAGATTCTGGTTATTTTCATTACAATACAGTGTGTTTACCTGAGAAATGCTAAGCAGGTGTAGCGATTAGCTTGATGTAAAAGGCTACAAAAAACATATTTCTGCAACATTATATGACTAAAATCCTCATTAGATTGCATTTGGAGGTTATTACAAACACTCCATGGTGGTTTAAAGTGAGTAAAAGCATTGGATACGTTTTATAAATTGTCTTATATGTAGCATGATGCTACAGTGTGAATGAATGGTCACGTAACATGCGTTTTTCTTCATGACTCACCAGAGCCAAACACTGATTTAGGCACATAAAGCATGCTGCATGCTTATTGGCTCACTGACTTTAATGAGATTAATCTCTTGGGTATCGAAATTTGGTACCGAACGGCAAGACACTCTGTTATTGAGGCAGTTCGGTCTGTGTCTAAAAGGTATTGAGGCCATCCTTAAAAATATTCTTGTTTGCCGTAACCCGACCGATCCTGTCAATTTAGGACCGACTCATATTTTTTTTTTTTGCTTTTAGTCCGACCGACTTGCCGATTGTAAATTTGTGTTAAGACGACCAATTATTTTTTTTACTCTTCAAACTACTAATGCAAAAGCAATAAAATAATATAAATTATATTTAAGTATTGTAAATATATACATTTTCTAGGCCTACATACAAACGAAGGCCATCTTCCTTAATTAAAAAAAAAACCTGTGACGTCTATAACGGATGTCACACTATGCCTGCGCTTCGTCTCATATTCTCATTCACTGTCAGTCAACGGTTCGCGCTTGGTAAAGATGGCTGCAGCTGCAGTAAACAAAACGTTTGCGGTCACTGTTCAAAGTCATACGGGTTCGGGCACCATAATACATCTAAAAAATGCATTAAAACAGCTCGACACCGCTTTAACTTGGCACGAATTGTATTCGAATTTAAAATGCATTTCAGTTAGGGTGAAGAAAAGCTTTTTGCTTCTCTTCTGAGGCCTCAAGATCGCATCGAGCAAAATATTACTGCACGTTTATTCAAAGCATTAGAATACATGACTGTGAAAAAACAACATAATATTTAAAATAATTTTTATGAACAATTATTATTAAGTTGCTTAAAGAACTATAAAAACACAGCGTCATGTATGCATGCATTGTTAAATAAATACAAAGGGCAGAAAACCAGTCACACAGAATACATTTTTTCATTCATGAGATGCAGTGGGATGGGGAACAAAAACCCAACATTAAGTCTCGAGATATTTTTAGAAAATTAAATTAAATACATTAATTTTACATGTCTTTCTAAACATGCTGCTCTCTTGTACGAGACGTGAGTCCAACGGTGTCCCTCTAGAAAATGCGCGAAATATGCGTTCTGTGTGAACGGCTTGGTTTCAATTTTGATGTAAACAAGATCTTCTCCACATTGATGTTTTTTTTTTTGTGTAGTGGCTTCAACTGGATAGGCTAACATAACCTTATAATGCAATGCCACATACTTCGTCATAGCATCTCGTGCGCCACTGATAAAGATCAAGTATACTTCGGCCGTCCACACACTGTGTGCATTGACTGTGCGCGTACACGATGTGAAAGATGAGACAGCAGATACTGCGTGTCAAACTCGTCCTCCTTTGAAAGTTGTGTAGACATGGCTGTGCGCAGCGAGATGGAATGGAACACGGACTGTGAAGTACCGGGGCTCATAAGGCAGCTTCCTTATATTACCTATATTTGGTGTTATTTGCCGTATAAAACTTATTTAAACATGCAAAATAGATTTTACAATCGATTCAATGAACACATCACTCAAATCAAACAGGATTTTTTTCACAAAAGTGACAACCCAAGAAAGAAAAGTAAACGTTCTCTCATTTGTAGGTTGCAGTGACACCTAGCGTTGGATGCAAGTATAACAGTACCTCATTTTTTTTTCTTACCTGAAATTCATGCAATAAACATGTTTTTGACAAGATTTAAATTTGTTTGTGTTTTTTTTTACATTGAAACTTGAAAAAAAAAAAAATAGACCAACCTACCGACCCTTTTTTTTTTTTTTTTTTTTAATTACTGTTACTGCAAACCGAAATATTTTTAAGGATGGCCTGAACTTGATACCAGGCCTTGTTAGCAGTACCCAAAGCTCTATATACTGTAGGTGGCTTAACCTGTTGCAAAATCTAGTTAATTCCATGAGCAGTTTGAGGATTTCCTTACTCATTAGCAGCTGCATCTAACCAAGAATCAAAGGACTGGAGTTTGTGCACACACGATCTGACTTTGAAGGAAACATAGTTGGCCACTTAAACTGAGGAATGCCAAAGACAGCTGGCTCACACACCACCTCTGGCTTCTGGGCGTTATCACTTTGCCAGCTGCAGCACACACCTTTTCAGTTCACTTTTTCTGTCAACAATTATACATTTAAACTGAATGGTAATTTATTTTAATATTTTAAATGAGACATTATAATTTAATTTTTTTTTAATTCTAAAAATTCTCATTGAAAAAAAAAATCCTTGCAATAATGACTCATTACATCTAAATTCATAAACAAATAGTAGTTTTGCATTTTTTAAACAAATGGCTATTTTCTGTGTTGTGCTTTATTTGGTTGACACATGCAGGCTTGCTCTAAATGTCGAAGTTTAATGCAGGAGTTTTTACACTTTTCCCCTCTAAAATGCGTTATTTACATTTAAATACAACAAATAAATGTGCATAAATTCTCACTGACTGATGTTCTATGTGCAGAGTAAAATACATTTTCACAGAAAAGAGTTTGTTTCTTCTGTTGATTACAAAAGAAGATCTTGTGAAGCATGGTGGAAACCAAACAATTGATTCTAGTCATTGTCTTCCATAGTATGGAAAACATTTTATGGAAGTCAATGGCTACCGTCAACCCTTTGGGTACCAATATTCTTCACAATATCTTGTTTTGCGTTAAGAAGAAGAAAAAACTAAAGTCTGAAACAAGAGGAGAGTAAATGATGACCTAATTTTCATTTTTGTGTGAACTCTCTCTTTAATGTGCTCATGGTTATGACTTCAATTTCCGTTTTAACAACTGGGTTTCTATAAATGGTCTGGGTAGACTGGAGAGAGACTTCTGTGTTGTCAGTGTAAATATGTCTACATGGTACATCAGGTCTTTGTTTTCCATCATGCATGACCTTTTAATATACGTTTACTTTGATTGTTTGCTGAAGGAGGAATGGTGGAAGAGAACTGCAGGATTAGGAAAGCGTCCTGATTTTTCAGCTGAGAGTCTACAGGGGCTGCTAGAGGAAGTGAGATGGGAGGGGGCGTCAAGTGTCTTCTACTCTTGAAGTGAAGTGCTGCTATAGTTAGATCTAAACGCTGCACGTGATGACTTGGGAGATAATCACTCATGGGCTTGCTGCTGCCACACACACACACACACACACGCACACACGGGGGAGTTTGTGCTCCTCTCTACTGTGGTGGTTTAAGTCACAGTTCCTTTTAAAGTATGGAAAAAGCCCAGTGTCCTTTTTCTGACCTGCAAGAGATGGACTTGCATTAGATTTTTTTTTTTCTTGTTATGGTTAATATAGAGTTGGTATAGAGTAGTTGTGATGTGATTGTAAATGACGTAGCCCTCTTACTGTATCCATTTATAGCATTTGGTCAAATTGGCATGCATAGACAATTTTGTGTATATTGTATGTGTAATTTATTTTTTTATGATACCCCAGTTATAAAATCAATAGTAAATTATTTATTTATTTATGGTATAAATTAGGGTCGGGTGCTTTACTGACATAAACAGCAATTAAATTTTTTATGTATTTAAATACATTTAATGGTAAGATATCATATTAGTTTTCTTTCATATATGGTTGAAATATTAGCCGGACCCTTGACTCGTTTTGTGAAATTCACCCAAGAATACTTTAGGTCGATATATACTGTGCTTTACTATATGGCAGTCATTGTTCCTCTTGGTTTTAATCTGTTATGGAGAGACCTCATCAGCTGGTCCATAGAGACTTTTACCCCATGTTCAGGGGTCCGTAATCATGTGTTCAGAGTTTGACCATAAAGGGCCATGAGAAGCGCACTGGTTAAGACGAACTGAAGAGCTTGCAAACACAGCCGCCCGACACTGTTCCAAAAGAAGTCGGATCAGCTGTGAGACTTTCTTTTCATCTCCTCCTCGGCAGAGTCCGTCTCCAGGGGCTGCTGGAACAACCCTGGTGTGTTTTAAATGAATTCCCATCTTTTATTTATTTATGTTAGTTACAAAAGGCCAACGTGACCAAACTCTTTTCTTTTTTTTTCGTTTCGAGACCCATTTCCATGGAAACAAGCGGGGCTTCACCTCCGCATGCCCAACAGTCGCATGCTTCAGATCTCTCTCCCTCAGTGTAGTCAGAGCTCTCGTTGTGTTGTTTTTGGATTAGGCTGGCACATAAGATTGGCACCGTATTGTTTCAGCTGTAATCTAAGCCATATTTATCCTTTATTGTGCTTTTATTAAGTTAATCTATAGATAACGCTCTAATCAGCACTGTTTGTCTTGTCCAAATTGAATGGCATGCTTGAGGAGATGAAGGGGTCATGAACGCCCTTCTTTCTTAGTGTCAGAGAGGGTTTTTTTCTCGTCTGGCATGTTTGTTGGATGCTCTATCATCATCATCATCATCTCATGTCCACTGTCAACCATTTAAAATGCTTCTTTGAAATCCAAGTTAGTTGTGTGTTAAATCAGAACATTGAACATGTAGACATTATGCTTAATTAATTATTTTTATTTAATTTATTAGTCTTGTTTGTTTCTACTGTAACCAAATAAGATTTCAGCAACTTCTTGTTTTATTTTACTTATTTGTTCTGCTTTTTAAAATATTGTTTCTGTTGTGCCAAAGAGTATTGCAACAGTTCGTTATCCACAGTAATAAAAAAGAAAAAGAAAAAAGGAATTTATTATAAATGTATTCTTTCTTTCTTTTTTTATATATCTTGCTTCTAGTGTTACCAAATAAAATTGCAGCAATACCTTTATTCTTGCTTGTGATTATTTTTGGGACATTTATTCCAAGAACTTTCATCATCCTCCATGGCCCCTGCCCTGAACTTATTGAACTAGCCAATGTAACTGCGTCAGGCTTGTCATGATGCTCAAACTAACAGCGCGATGTTTTGATAGGGTCACGGTGTTTAAACACTTCTGGGAAATCATCCTACTAATGGTTTACTTTTAGCTGTCTCTGTGTATTTCGCACTTCACTTTTAACTTACTGACATTGGATGTGGTCGGTCTTGTAGAAGCTGGCCTGTGTAGGACCAGGTTTCATTAGGGTACAGTGCTGCTTTGAAGCATCACTTCCTCCTTTGGACTTTTTCAGTAATGTGGCACTTCAGCAGCCAGTCTTGCAATCACAGATTCATGTCTCACTGTTTTTCACATCCAGTCATATGTGTTTATATAGGGGTTAAACTCTTGCGATTGTTTAAAATGCGCTTGATTGGTTGGAAACCTTCTAATGTGTCTGTAATGTTTATGAATCTGTGTGATGAGTGTGTTATTGGAAATGAGTACATAGTGTCCCTTCTCTTAGTGATGAGAAGTTCCCTGATGTCCTGGGTCAGATTTGCCAACTGCATTTTCTTTACTTTGTTTTTTTTTTTTTTAGACCTTTAGACTAGATTATATTGTCCGCATTATTGTCCACATCCACTTTTATTATATATGCAATGAAGAGGAAATGCTCAGATCTGCAAACTAGCGCCGGGTAATACGCGAGATGCTTAGGATTTATTATTTTTATTTTTTTTTGGCAATGTAATAATTGACCAATATGGTGAATATTGTGCATGCTAAAATGGATTAAAGTTCACAAAAAATTCAGTAATTAAAGTCAACATTTACTCATCCTCATGTTGTTCTGGACACAAAAGACTTTCAAAAAATCTTCGAAACACAAATAAAAATATTGGTAATGAAACCTGTGCGATTTCTCCGAAGTTTATTCCACCAAAATGCTGTAAAACACTTTAAATAGTTAACGAAGATTATTTGCTTCAAAATGATTTAGTATGCTGGTTAATATTACTGTTGATGTATATAAACGGTTTAATCTAATTCTTTCTTGTGTTCATCTAGGAAATAACATTGTGTAATTGTGACACTGTGATTATTTAAAAGAGTTCAACTAAATGAAACCTCGCAAATCTACTTTGCAACGGTTGAACCAAAGCTCCCCTGATTGAAGAAAATAATTAAAAATACTCTTTTAGAGCAAATACTTAAATCTTGAGATATCAAACACTGTCAAAATGCTCCAAATATTGAAATTTTGTTTCAAGCTCTATGGCCCAGCTCAATTATTATTATTATTATTTTTTTTACAATAAGCGTCCATAATAACATTTGGTGAGTGAAGATAAGAGAATAAATGTGTGTGCTGTGATTATATCTGTAAGCCTACAACCTTGTTGATTTGCGTCCAGGATTCAAGCATCTGCAGATGTTCAAAAATAAAAGTGTCTCTAAACAAAATGGCATTTAGTGTCCTCTCTTTGGATTCTCTATTGTGGTCTCAAATATATCCAGTTAAGCTTAAGTCCACTAAAGGTAGATGTTTTGTACACTGAACCCATCTCTAATTAAACTCCTGCTCGGCAGACATATGAAAAAATTTTTTTTACTTAACTGCGGATTGAATTCTGCATGCATAGGTCTGTCTGCGAGAAATGAGATGCGGTACTATCATCATAGCATCAGCTGTAAGAGTAAAACCGAGAGTGGACTTGTGCACGTCTGAAACCCTCTATTTTTAGCAGTGCGTCACAGACCAGATCCTACACCGCATGGTGCTGACATTTTTGGTTACAAGGCAGATCGGCAGCTGTTTGGATGTATTTGGGGTGCTTTTGTGTATTGAAGTTCACCACTTGTTCCTTAAGAGCAGCTTAAGTGGTCTATTGTTGACTTAAGACTGGAATCCTTTTGAGTTTAATTGAACGTCGCTCATCTCCGTAGTTCTGCAGATTTTTTGTTTACTAACGGCAACACGACTGTCAGCTGAGGAATTCAGTTTGTGACCAAAGCATCATTATTATTGTTAGTTTGACATAAAGGGATAGTTTCACACCAAATTTAAATTACCCCATGATTAACTCGCCTTCAAGCCATTCTAGGTTAACATGACTTTCTTCTTTCAGATTTATTCAATCGGATACCTATTAAAAAGTTCCAGCAGTTCCAAGCTTTATAATGGCAGTGAATGGGGGTCAAGATTTTGAAGCAAAACAAAGTGCATTCGCCTGTATTCATCCCCTGGAGCCATGTGGAGCACTTTTTATGATGGATGGAGACACTTTATTTTGCTTCAAAATCTCAACCCCCATTCACTACCATTATAAAGCTTGGAAGAGCCAGGACATTTTTTTGTATTACTCTGATTGTACTCCTCTATAAAAATTCATATACATCTAGAATGGCTTGAGTAATGGTAATTTTCATTTTTGGGTGAACTATCCCTTTAAAATGTGGTCTTATTAGTAGAAATTCTGTAACATTTTGCTGGCAAAAATGGTGCTTTGCCAATAGTTTAGCAACGTATGAAGCGCAGCTCACACTGAAGTCACATTCAAACCAAAGCTTTCTGTTGGTCATCATACATACATAAATGCTTCTCTCCAGCTCTGTCAAAGAGGTTTAAATGGAGACTTGTTTAGTATTGAGCCATTATATGTCTGTGATCTCTGTACGTGACTGTCTGGGACCATCAGTGATAAGGGATTTGAATGTAATCCTTGCCATGATTACTAACATTAATAGTCAGATTAGCTCTCAAATGTCTCCTGAATGTGTAACCTGCTCCAACAGATAAAAAACAGACCTCATGTCTGTCTAGATCAGTTTGATGCCCACATACCAAATCTATCTTCATTACACACAGATGACGTTCTTAGAGCTACCCTGTGCATGTTCCGAAAGGAATTTACAGTGCTTTTTTCCCCTACATTTAACACAAGTGTAGACTCCAGAGACTCCAACATGGCGCTCAGAAGCACAATTACAGAATTAGTTTAGTCGTCCTTTTCTTTGGAGAGTAATTTCCCTTGTCTTCTAGCTCAAAGACCAGCTCTACATTCCCTGATGTGGTGGCAGCCTCTCACACCTGTCAGGCCTGAACAATTACAGCCATTAATATGCCAGATTGCCATTGTTGGGCTGTGGGAACTGCTGAGTTATAATAAACATGCTGTGTTTTAAAGGGCAGAGGGAATGCTTACTTGCAAATGACATGAGGCACTGGGCCAAATTTTGACGTCCCTAAAAAAAAATCTCCAGATTAATTGCGTTTTGTATCACTTTTCTAAGTTAATTATGTATAATGGCAGTAAAATACAATGAGGTCTTTTTCTTTTGCTAGTTGTTTTTAATGAATATTTTATAAAGACTCATTCCAAAAGAGTAGCTGGCGAGGAGCGATTATTGTCCCAGTGCAAATTTAATAAGAGGAGAGATGTCATTTTGATATCCTGATGAAGGCTGTGTACAAAAAAAACAAAAAAAGAGCCGTAAAAGGTTTTCAGAATCCTTGAAGCTAGCTGTTTGGACAGTCCTGGTTTACTCTACCTCTAGCATGACAAGGCCCTGATAAGAGCACAGAGGCCCACACGTTTCTACTACAGTACTGTAAACAGCCCAAATTTGGGCAAGGATTTCAACCAGATAGTCGTGTGCCCTGAACGTGAGGCTGGTTTGCGTGTTTCCCTCCTTGTCTAGGGTATTGTCATGGCAACCAGCTGTAAGACCGGGAGATTTTACGGGCAGCCGTTCAAGAGGGGAGCACACGGAGAACCGAGGTTAGACGCTAGTCAAGGTCACGGAGTTTAGACTGTGAGGTGTTCGAGTTTGACAGTGGGCACTGAAAGCCCCACTCAAAATATAAGATAATTATACAGGTCACATGATCGCCAAGACTGATGAACGTCGCTCATCTCCGATGGTGATTTAGGTGATTTAGCGGTAATCACGGAACCAGATTGACTAGATGCACATGATCATTTCGTTAGATATATCGCCCACTAGTGTTGGGCGATATGGCCATTTTTCATATTGTCATATCGTCAGCCCATGAGATCAACGATACACAGTATAATCGTGCATGGGTGGAACAAGAGAGAGACTCTTTGTTCTTGTCATATCATAACTATTTGGTGTTTTAAACCGCGCAGGTGTGCGCGAGAGAGACTATGGAATCACCAATAATCAAAAAAATATGCTTTCAAACATACTGATAAACTAACAGTTCATATATAGTCAGACGCAACTGCGCATCTGCGCACGGAAGTTATCAGTCTAAATCGTCCTGACTATCTTTATTTACAGACCTCCTTATTTCCCTCAAGGCATTTTGGTTACCTGATGATATAATGTGTCTTTGTTTAGAGGAATAGGTTCCCACTGATCTTAATCCAGAGTAAAATGCTAGCCTATATGTTGCATGAATACTATTTTGAAAGGGTCTATAATTTGAAAAAGTTTACTCTGAGAGATGCTAAATGGCTAGACAGTACCTTTTTTTTACTATGTTTATTGCTTTTATATTTACATGCAATTCAACAACACTAACATGCTATGTTAACACAAATTTATAACAAACACTTAAATACATAAAAAAACAAGGCGTGATAGTACTCTTGCTTAGATGTTAACTAATTTCTTCTGTTTTCCAGGCCTGCATAGATGATAATGTGGACATGGTGACCTTCCTGGTGGAGCATGGTGCCTGCATCAATCAGCCCGACAATGAAGGCTGGATTCCCCTTCACGCTGCTGCTTCCTGCGGATACCTCGACATCGCTGAGTAAGTCCCACTTCCCCACCACAGAGAACATAAGTGTTTCTTCATCTTCAGCCTGTTTTTATGTCCCAGGGTTTGATTCTATTTAACGAAAATAAATTTGAACTTCTTTCTCATATTATCACTTTAAAACCTTCTTTTATTTTTGCTACTTTTTGATTTACCTTTGGCCCAGACCTAGATGTAAAATGTAAAAATATGAAAAAAGCAAAACAAAGGAGTTTTAGTGCTGGATGATAAAACGTCCTCAGTAAAACAATAACAAGAGTTGTTATTATATATATATATATATATATATATATATATATATATATATATATATATATATATATATATATATATATATATATATATATATATATATATATATATATATATATATATATATATATATATATATATATATATATATATATATATATATATATATATATATATATATATATATATATATATATATATATATATATATATATATATATATATATATAAAAAGGCTATTTTTACAAATGATATGAATTTTCATGCTCATTTTAAAAATAGAAATGCCATAGGCTCTTACAGCCTTGTGAGCAGTTGATAATAGACGGACTGTTATGTTAATAAGTTCCGTCATTCGGTTATGTCATATTAATGTGTTTCAGCAATCATAAAACCATCAATTGGCTTGGGTTAGGATAGACCTTTCTCTAATGAATTAAACCAGTTCATCATACAGATTGAAAGCCTGAACAGTCTCTCCCTCTCTCTCATTTTATGGGTGTGTGTTTATGCGTGCGTGGGTGCATGCGTGGGTGCATGCGTGGGTGCATGCGCGGGTGCATGCGCGGGAGGGGGGCGATTATCAACTACTAATCAAATAATACACAGCAATTATCGATGATTATTTTTGCTTAAAATGCACATCCCTATTATTAATACTGCAGCCTGCACTGCAAACTGTGTGTGCTTAGGACACACGTCAAAATCAGGTGGCACAGCTGTTTTATACATTGATAGTAATTAGAAATGTTACTTCAGCACCAAATCAATCAGTCAGATTTGTTTCTGAAATCTGGAATAATGTCTGTTGAAAATTCTGTATTTGCATCACATTAATAAATTAAATTTTTAAATATATTTAAATACTTTTTTTTAATTTTTTTTATTAATATTTCCCAATATTACAGCGTCGGTCAGCAGAAGAGATTTTCTTTCAAAAACATAAAAAAAAAACACTAATCTCAACACTTAAAATAGTAGTGCATGTACACAGTTGGAAAATGTTAGTAGACAAATCAAATAAACTAGTGACAGCGTTGAAGAAACACTTAACTTGTGAGGTTTTCAGCCAAAGCCTGTGATATAACATATATTAATGCTTATTACATGTTTAGTTTCCTCTCTCCCTCATGGCTGATCTGTTGATAGGGTGTTTTGCCAGCTATATGTTACCTTGTTAAAAGGTCAGCCCAGGTTCCAAGCCCCAAGTGACCTCTGTTCCCACACTGGATGGATTAGCACCTATCCTGTGCTGAAATCATAGCTGTGCTGCATATGCTTTAACACTCTGACACTTAGCTTGAAGGGAATCCAAAGTTCCACTTATTAATGAGTCATTCTTCCTGTACTAAGAATTGATAAACATTTCCTCTTCTATGAATTGCTGATGAATTTGGCTGTTTGAAGCACTGTTTCATAACCTAGTGAGCTGTGTCGCTGCCTACATATACAGCGGCCTTCTGAGGTAACCTCCTGACCTTCATAAAACCTTAAAAGTGACCAGTTTGGAACCCTCTATATGGACAGGACCTCTGTAGGCCACACAAATAACGCTGAACATTAGAATTTTTTTCTGTACTTTTCAGCATTGAATAAATTTTCATAATCAATATTTTTGCTTCCCCGTCCTCCATTTTGAATCTGTGGGGGGTGTTTTTTCCACTTAGCCTTTTGCTGTGCATTCTGGGATAGCAATGTGATTTTATAAAGTCACGTCAACCATGATAACTTGTCATGGACAATTCTTGATTGGAGTTTTTTAGAGACTTTGTTGCGTTGTTGGCAGTGTCACTCTTGTATATGCTGTGGGTGTTTTTAATATTGAATTTCACGTTTGAGCTATATTGGAGGCTCGAGATCTTTGTAGTGAACACAGCACTCTAGAGAAAATATCAGCTGACTTTTAAATAGGGCAAACAGTAAAACGGAACAAGCTTGCTTTTGTCCTGAATATTGCGAGAACTCTGACCTGTTTAGTGTCTGTTGATAGGACTAACATTTCCAGAATCTGAAATAGGAATTGTGTACAAAATGGCAAAAGAGAGTAACACAAGCCTAATGACTCAAATATACAAATTAGGCACAAATATACAGATTGAACATAATCGATCACATGTAAATGAACACTTTCCAAATTTTCTTCTTGAAAACCATATTAAAATAGCTTATTTTACACCCTAGGCCTAAGGTGCGGTCACAATCGTGAAAGTTCACAGGCAAAAATGGACCATTGTCTTTTGTCAATACTGTAGCAAGGTATAAAGCACAGCGCACACAGAAGTCACTGCCAAACCGAGCAGCTTTCTGTTGGTCACTGCGTCAAATCTGCCTGACCAACTTCCACCCATTGCTAAATCTGTGAGGGAATATTCTTTTTCAAAATAACTATTGCCTGCAAAGATTCGCAGAACAATGATAAATGTGTCCCCACCCTTAAAATATGTAAATTAAGGATGGGTCAGGGTGAGTAGTTGAGTTGAGAATAACCGAATAGTCAATTATGATTTTTTGTTTTGTTTCGCACTTGGCTTGTATAAATTTTTTTTTTTTTTTTTTTTTTTTTTTACAAATGTTTTACGTCAAATACTGACTGCCCTGCAATACGTTTAATTGTGATTGACGGCGAATACATCAGTTTTGCCTCTTTAATAATCTCAGCAAAGCATTGCCGATGATCAGTTTCAAAGAAGATGCTAAGTTTTTGAAGAACAGTAAGGTCGAGGGCTGTTCCAGAAAAAAAAAAAATGCAATTTGCTCTTCAAAAGTTACCCAAATTCTTTCCCTGCAGCCAAGAGGAGTTTTATTTCTAAGAAGAAACTACTAGTTTAGCTGCTCTTAATATGTAAGGTGATCCAGATTGTAGTAAGGGCAGGTCTGTGTAGCCTTGTTTCCTAGTGCTGCGGTTCTTGAATCTGACACATGAGCAGAGAGGTTATTGAGGGCAGTGTGTTGATCACGCCAAGGTCAATGCTGAAACGATCTTTCAGACAAGAGACGGCCACTCCTTCATTAACTCTCAGGCCTATGTACTCAGTGACATGAATCCACGCTGTTAACCAGTAACTGGTGGAGGACCACTTCACTGAATTTTGATTAAGATGCAAATCAACACTTGAGGTTTCTGTGAAGGGAGTCCCGTAAAATGAGGCCCCGTTCCATTTCTTCGTCATTTCACTTCCAAATATTCCGGATGTATTAGTGTCTCTACCAATCTCACACTTTGTCATGTCTTTGCAGGTATCTTATCAGTCAAGGTGCAAACGTTGGCGTAGTAAACAGCGAGGGAGAAACGCCATTGGATATCGCAGAGGAGGAGGCCATGGAGGAGCTTTTGCAAAACGAGATCAACCGGCAAGGTACTGCTGCCTCTCCTTGACACACATTGCACATGCACTCCAACCTTCATCTCTCTCATGACAATGATTTGCAAGGGTGTACAAGGCTTAGTTTCATGTCCACGTCATGCTGTGGTTGAGATCATTGCTTTCTGACGATTCTGAAGCAGAGTTCTTCAAATTATTTGCCTTGCTTGGATGGCCAGTGGTGATATTTGCATCATGCTCAACTTTCCCAGCTGCTGTGTGCTCGAGTTGAGGCTGCAAGTCTTGGCAGGACTCCAGCGGGTGCACTGACTCAGAATTAATATTAGAGCCATGCTCAGCCGGTAGCTTAACACACAACACCCTTTCTCCTGTGTCCACTCTTAACTTGCTTGTTGACCTGGCTGGGTACTTGACGTCCGAGGTATATCATGCGTGTGCAAAGTCATAAAGGATTTAGGGAGGTCTGTGTGGCCGGCTGTAGTGAGGTCCCTTACATAATGGAGAAACATGATCCGTTTTAGCTGATGCCCATTTTAAATGATCCTAAACTAGATGGAATTGTTTTTCTATTTTTTGGCCTTTGCCATACTTGAAGATGAAACAGAGCCCAGCTGAGGCTCCAGGCTACCTAATTTTTGAAGAATTGAAGGGTTAGCCCATGATTTATTCACCCTCAAGCTAGTGTTGTCACGGTACCAAAATTTCAGTATTCAGTACCGATACCAGTGAAAATCCACGGTTCTCGGTACCAATTTTGGTACCAAAGCAAAACACAAAAATATTCTAATAAAAAAAAAAAAAAAAACATTTTATCACTAAAAATACAACCAATGCCATTCTTTATACTTATTTACAATTATGTTTCAAGTTTTTCTACAAGTAATATAATTATGAAAAACAGTAAACAAGTTTCACCCAAATTTAATTTGTCTATTAATGAAATTTAAACATTTTTTTTAATAAATAAAGGGGCTTTGATATTAAAATTTAAACATGGAAGAAATATTGTGTGAATTATTTCTTTAAAAAATAAAGCTTTATAAATTTTTTCAACAGTAGTAGCAGTATCACATACATTCTACTAAATTATAGTAATATTTCTAGCACAATGCCTTTAAAAATTAACCCTTATTTTGATGGGCTACTTTTATTTAGACACTGGTTTTACTCAAATGAAATGGTAAAATGCTTGTGAAGTGACTCAGAACAGTTCTGGTGATGTAGTTTATGTATTTATGTCCTCATTGAGACGGCAGATGCTGAAATTACTGCAAGTTTCACGCTCAGTCTATGTAGTAAACAAACCCGCACGTCTCTGCCATTCATTCATTCACACAGAGACGCGCAGAACATGCAGGATTCATATTTCAACCATCTTTTGCGGCTTAACATTTAAAGAATGGTCCATACGGAGATTTGATTTGATTAATTTATGCTAACTTTGACAAATTCCGTGATTGTCCATATTAAAATGTAAGTTTCATTATCATGACTGGATTTTGAGATTCCGTCTGCGTTTTCTGCTTCGCGGAAATCATAGCGCTGTGTGCGTCAAGAACCGGGATGAGCGGGGCCTCGGTACCACCGGTACTTAAAGAAACCTGGTACCGTCACATTTTCATTTTTTTAGTACCGACTTGGTACTGAAGTACCGGGTCTTTTGACAACACTACCTCAAGCCATCCTGGGTGAGAGATGGCCACTCCTTCCTAACTCTCAAGCCTGTGAACTCAGTGACTACTTCATTGAATTTTGATTAAGATACAAATCACCATAATAAAAGTTTATCCACGTGGCTCTGGGGGTTAATAAAGGCCTTCTAAAGTGAATAAATGAGTTTGTGAAAGAAAAATATCCATATTTAAAACTTTATAAACTGTAATCTCTATATTCTGCTGACTGGCAGACATTCGCGTCAAGCCGGATGACCTAGGACGTAGGCTTAGCGTATGCTCCAGTGAGAAGTGACAAGCACGGAAGCACAGAGCAGAGAGCAAAACAAAACTCTGGGCACAATTAAGAATAATGTTGGAGGATTTCGATATAAGACAAGAGGAGACTGGGTTTCCCTTCATGTAAACAAAAATTGGTTCTCGCGAGACTAGCATATTCTCACTGGAGCTTACGCTACACCTACATCATCCGCCGGATTGGCACTCTCTCGTGAACGCACGTGGATTTCAAAACTGAGCCCCATTTACTGCCATTATAAAGATTAAAAGAGCCAGATCATTTTTAGTATAACTCTGGTGGTATTCATCTGAAAGAAGAAAGTCAAATAGACCGGGTCTTTTAATTTGACATTGTGAAAGGCTACACCTGAGCGCACACAGCTCACACGCTTACATTTTCACTGTGTGCTGTATGTAAAATGAGGGTTACCCTGGCTTCATTTGAAAAATATGATTCCCAATGCACACAAACTTCCAAGAATACTGAGTGCTCAGTTGATTACAGTGTTTACTTCCTTTAGAACTATATTTTTATTAAATATTGATTTATTTGTGAAAAAATCTCTGTCATCTAAAGTATAAGTATGTTTATTTATCACAATTGTCCCGATTTCAAATCCAGGCATTTCAGAAGGATAGAAAAGAATAATTTACACAGGAATAATTCATAGTTCGCTTTGAGTTTGTTTTTGTTATGGAGTAACATCTCATATGTGTAAAAATATATGTTTCTTCATTTCATGACCCTTTAACACACAGTGAAGCTGTTTTGCCCCTCAGACATGTGGTACAATTTTACATATAGAAACAAAAAAGGAAGAAAAAGAAGAAATTTAATGAGTTTAGAATGAATCGGGAGCGATTAATTCGTTGATATTGGGCCATTTTCGGACTATCACTTAAGCTGATGAGCATGCAATTTGACCAGTTATTAGAACTGACTTCATTGGTTCCAGAATCTAAAAACAGCCCAGAGTCAGTTTTGATTAGATATTGGTATTGGCCATTTGAAAATTTCGTATTGGCTGACCAAGGCATACAAATTATTTTTTTTCTCTCTTTATTTTGTGAAGAATCCCATGTCTTCCTCAGCCTTTGTGGCTTTGGCTAACCGTAAGTCCACAGTAGCTGCTGAAACGTGAGCCTCAGATTGGTTTTGCGGCAAGACAATTCTCAGAGAGCACAAACTGAGCTTGTGCTCATCCTTTATCGCTCCTAACAGCTCAACATGCGGCATGAATTTGTTGATAATTGCTCTGCCCTGCTGTAAACATGCTGCACTCTTTAAGAGCATGTTATATAACCTTGCAATTCAGCCCACGCTTATGGCCATCCAGTGTGGCCCAGCCAATGGCAGCTGTCAGCTTTCGTATGAGAGTTGAAGGACACTCTTCAGCTTTGGAGAAGTGTCACCGTGTGTGATAGACCTCAGCAGACGTCTGCCACACAATTCCCCCTCTGCAACCATAGGACTTCAGAGATCACATTGCTGGTGAACCCTAATGTTTGAACGGCTGAAATGGAATGTCCTTTTCTTTCTGACTAAAGATGCTTGCTGTTCGTTGGTCAGGCTAGAACAGGAGCCCACGCATTATTCCATGTATTGTATTATAAGACCCTGCACTATTCTCAGCTCAGAGATGGCTTTATGTAAGAGTGAGTGTTGTATAATACCTTCAGTCTCTTCTAATGTGATTGTCTTTTTTTCCCACTTCCTGTCTGCTTTTGAACAAGACCCCAGTCAATAAAGGTTAAACTTAAGCAGAGACCCCAACCACCACCCCCTCAGCAGGGTCATCCTTCAGACCTATTAGCAGTTGCTCATTTCCACAGGGATCAGGTGAGACGGAGAGCCTCTCCTATTCAACGCAACAGATTTTTCCAGCTCTTGTTGTTCGGAAAATCATACGTCGGAGGCACTAAGTCCATCATGGTTGGTGACATAATCTATCTGACAAAAACGGACTTTTTGGATCAAAAGGATTAATGTACCTTATGTAAAAGAGCCCTAAAGGCTCCAATATACTCTGAGAAGTTATTTGCAGCGGTTTACTTTTAGCAAACATTTCAACGCTATCAATTAGAATGACAATACTACGGACCAATTTGTTAGTTTACCAGCTAGAGCGAAATTTTCTGTAAAATCGTTTTTCGAACTCCCAATGCGAATGCCAAATTGACTTTGTTTTGGTCTTTTGTTCAAAATTATGTCACACCAGTTTGTTTCTCGATATCGCTTCAAGTATATCAGGGTTTTACTGAACTGACCTGAAGGGATTGCTTTAGTTGTAAAACCCAGCTCCTGTCCACTGCTTTTGACTGTTTAGTGCTCTTGTGGAGGTCAGTTTGTCTCTTGTTTTTTAAACAAAGGTTTAAAGGTTTGTTTTAACCTAACCTCTTACGTGGCATCAAATACAAATCTCTCAAGAATTTTGGAGAATTACTGTCCATCACCCATTTAGACCAGAAAAGACTATGATATTCAGGCTTCACTTATGTCTTCCCACGATTGGAATTTTCTTGCAACATAGAACAGCTCTGTCATGGAATTTGCTCAGGAATTCCTACAGATCTCTGTCCCATGGCCCCATCTTTTTTTCACTTCATTCCAACTCTTTGGTCAGATATGGGCCCCATCTCTTCAACTAAACGGATCAAAATCTGTCACTTTAATCGCATCGCTTGACTTCTCCTAACAGCCACACCTGCCGGCCATTCAGTCAGGCTTGTAGCCATATAAGGGATGTGGCATGATACTCACGCTGTTCGTTCGTAATCTGAGATGCCTCCTTTTACATTCATTTATTCTGACAAAAATGAAAGGTCAACTAGCTGTCAGCTATATTTCTGTATATACATATAAAGCACTGATCTTGTTTTGCTTTTGCACTCAGTGGAGATGTTGCTAAGCATTTAGAGACATGATAAATGGTTGCTTACTTCAAAGTTACATGCTGCAAAGTTTCTATTGTTGTTTCCTGTTTAGCGTAATGCTGTCAGTAAATGTCAGGTTATATAGACTAGAGGCACAGTGACCCATTTGGCAATCCTCCAGTGTGGACTTGTTTACATGTTGTGATTTTGGAACAATAAAATAATTCAAGTATGCATAGAATAATTTTTTGCACACTTGAATGTTAAATGATTATATCAAATTAAACCCTAGAATGCGAACTTCCTGGAAGTTTAAAGAATGTGTCTCTTATTTTGAATGCACTGTATATCAGATAGTAGTCAATAAAAGCTGTTTATTCAACTTTTTTGTATTTTAATTTTTATTAAATATTGAATTTTTAAACGGAATGGGCAAAATTTTGTTCTCACAAACTTAACCTTTGACACCATTTAGAGTAGACACACTAGTCATTCCTGAAACTGTTTACCTTGTTACACTGTAGTCAACCTCTGTGGTTGTTAATTGGATTTCAGCATTCTTATCCTATCAAAAAAACCTTTTTACCATGCCGAGGTGCAATATATTTTGCATTTGCGTATAGTTAGCCTTCTTGAATGTCCTACAGTTTGGGCAGGTTAAGTGTATGTACTAATCCTAAAGATCATCTTGCTCCAGGCGTGGATATCGAGTCGGCCAGGAAAGAGGAGGAGCGGATCATGCTAAGGGATGCACGACAGTGGCTTAACAGCGGCCAGATCAACGACGTCCGACACACCAAGTCTGGGGGGACCGCACTACACGTCGCTGCCGCCAAGGGATACACTGAGGTTATAAAGTAAGTTTGCTTGCCTTCAAAAGAAAGATTTTGCCTGTGATAATGTTTTTTATATTTTTTTGTTTGTTTTTTGTTTTTGCCAAAAAAAGTGAGATTTAGCAGCTAGTGGAGGTAGAAACAAATGAATCTTTGGTACTGCAGGTGTAGAGGCTTTATTGCTTTACTTGGGTCATCCCATACTTCTCCTTTCAACTCTTTCAGTATCCCAAGGGTCTTGTACGCAGGGCGAGACAGTTTGTAACCTGTTTATCTGTCTCCATTACAGTAGATTATCGTGAGCTGTTGAACAAACACAGCTCAGGACGTGTGTCAGGATTTAGGCAGCGTCTCTGTTTATGGTGCCTGTGGATGTCAGAGTTGAATGACTGTGACAACTGCTCCATCTGCCGCTGCACCAAAACAAGAGGATTGTAACCGGATAGACTGCTTTTTTGGGTGTGGAATCTCAGAAACCTTCACATCTAATGCATATTTCTATGTGTGACCACTGACGTCTAACTGTTGGCATGCATAACCTGCCTTCTAGGCAATAGAAAAATGAGCCCATTGGTCCACGCAATATCCCAGGCCTTTGGCAAATGAGGCCAAGCTTAGATTGCAGCACCAAAATCCAAGAAACCCAGATTTGTCTAATCTCATCATGCTATTTCTGTTGCTCTGACTGTTCGCAGGCTTTTAATCCAAGCAGGGTATGATATAAATATTAAAGACTACGATGGCTGGTCTCCGCTCCACGCTGCTGCACATTGGGGCAAAGAAGAGGCCTGCCGGATACTAGTAGAGCATTTGTGCGATATGGACATGGTCAATAAAGTGGTATGGGATTTATGGTTCTGTCTGTGCTTCTAGCTTCTGTGTAGTCGTCTTCAAAGGCTTTGAATTGAACCCTTACGATGTCAAGTTTTGCTCCTCAGGGTCAGACGGCGTTTGACGTAGCCGATGAAGATATCTTGGGATATTTAGAAGAGCTGCAAAAGAAACAGAATCTGGTAATTTCTCACTTCTGGTATCGGATCTTCAATTGTAAATATAATTTGGCTTTGTTGTGAGCCTTGTCTGTGTTTGTTTCAGCTTCTGAGTGAAAAGAAGGATGTTAAGAAGTCTCCTTTAATAGAAACGACGACTACTGGGGACAATAATCAATCTGTGAAACCACTGAAGAGGTAAATGGCTCCTGCTCACTAGAGAGAAACCACTATAATGGGATTGATTTACTGTTTACTCGATGTCTTGACTTTACCGTGCACCTGAGTTTTCTAGGGGTGTTTTCACACTAGAGCTTTTGGTGTGGAAACAAATATGTTTGCAATCAGAGTTTGGTTGATGAAAATGGTTTTTCCAAACTCAGGTGTGCAGCAGAGTTCAGCTCTGGTTCTTAATCCATTTTAAATGGCAAAACCGAACTGCTATTGAATGCCAAACCAAGCTGTGCATTTGTGCTTTAGTAAAGAAACGCTTCTACTGGAGCCAGAGAAGACTGTCCCACGAATCGAGACTCTGGAGCCAGAGAAGGTGGATGAAGAAGAGGGCGAGGGGAAGAAGGATGAGTCTAGCTGCTCTAGTGAAGAAGAGGAGGAGGAAGACTCAGAGTCTGAGAACGAAGCAGGTACCTGTTTGAAACATTGTCCGCCACCTACACCTACAGGCTTTGTGGTAAACTGTAAGGTCTTTTTTTTTTCAGACAAGACCAAGTCTTCTGTTCCGACGACCATTTCCAACAGTACACCTGCACCTGTGCCTGCTGGTATCACAGTCACGTCCCCAACTACCCCAAGCAACCAGGTGACCACCCCAACCTCACCTACCAGAAAGGTACATACTCCCTTCTTGAGGGTGCTGTCCACCTTTCCCTCCACTCAGACTTCTCCTTGGCAATATCATTCATTCTCTATGTCTATGTGAAGGAGTTACATATTCATAGTGTTACCTGGCATCAGCGCAGCGCGGTCGCGAAATACTAAAAAGTCAGCTGATTTACGTCTTATACAGGAATGTCAGTGTGCAGTGAATTCTGGGACTGTGCACTTGACAGGAGAGAACATGTCTTCCACGCGTCTTTACCTCGTACCTGCTGCCCTCTGCTGGACAGTAAAGGAATTTAATCAGTTTCAGGCTTTCATCAGGCAACACCATTCGTAAGAAAATGCTGTTGTTCAAAACAAACCTGATTTCACTTTAGCCACATTTATTGTAACTTAATGTAATTAAATTATGCATTTTTTTAAATATAGTTTTTTAATTGATCCTAAAAATTTTCATATAAATTAATTATTAAAGTTGAATATTTTTTGTTAATTTGAACTTGGCTTCATTTAATGCGATTAGAAATGTCGATTGAATTTTAATGACTTTTCAGTTTCATCATAAACATTGTTTATCAACTATTTACAACACCTTAACTTGTTTATATATATGTGTGTGTGTGTGTGTGTGTATATATATTTTATATATACTAGAGGAAGTATTTTTATAGTGATGTTTTTATGCCATCTCAAGCTGATTTCGATCCTTTTTAGACCATTTTAAACCAAAAAATAAAATAAAAATTAACTTAAGATACATTTATGTCCCAGATATGTGCAGTAAAAATGATTTTAAATGCACATAATACATTGGTTGCTAGACTTCTAGACCGGTGTGATATAAATCATTATTCTTTGTTTGTAAATGTTTATTTTTTTATCATGTAATTTTGTTTATTGTATTGTTCTCCAAGACAAATGCTGCATAAAAAAAATCTGCTTTTAATTGCATCTTAAATTTAAGCTTGCCTTCTAAATGGCAGGAGCTCTCAAAACGTTGTATGCTGTGACTGGGCTTTCATTTGATCATTCTCTTTGCTGTCCCTTTTTCTCTGTTACTCGTGCATCACTGCTTTTTGATTTATGTCATTCAGGGTTTCTTTCCTCCTTTTTCTGGCTTTTTCTTTACACGCATCTGTTTTTCTCTCTCTACTCATCTTTGCTGTTGTCTTGGCTGGCTTTAGTCTGATAACATTACTGCCCTTGTGCCTGGGGGGGAGCCAGGCTGTCCTGCATTGTGGCGTCAAGGCTTGCGCAAAACTGGCATTTCACTTGTGCCCAAAAAAGCGATGGTGAGGCCTCGGTGTGTTCAGCATTGTGATTCCCGCCCTCCCTCTATGTTCCCCCACGTGACCACATCCCTAACCAATCAGATAACCGCCTATTCCAAGACCATTTCCTTATCCTGTCAACTGGCTCACTGCATGGTGTTGTGGTTTTCAGTCGCAGGTGTGATGACGTGCTGCTTTGGGTTGAACATCATTATTATATAGTTTTATACTTGAATGTGGTGGACTAAATATGACTGGGTGACTTCAATGCTGTGTGTACTTTGATAAGGGTGACTTCATTTACCATTGACTCTAAACCCTAACAGGTCACCAGGATGCTGACGAGTTAGCAAAAACTAACATCTTGATTGAAATTGGGCATGTTTGGTTTTTTCATCTGTTGTTATTCGGTATGCTTACTATCCTACGCTATGTTTACACGACAACGATGTTGTCAAAAACAGAAAAGATTTTCTGTTGTGTTTTTACAAAGTTTCACATATACACAACGTTTTTCAAAACGATTATTGTTTACACATATTCGCAAAAAAAGGCCGAATACGCTGTATTACGTATGCCAGGCCAGTAGTTGGCACTGTCACCTTGTTAATAAACAGTACCTGTAGGGAAGTGACGATTATATGATGTATAAGATGCGTCTCCACTGTTGGTTGTAACATTGAAGTAAATCCACACTTTGCTGAAGAAGCATCAACAAACTCTGTTGTATATGTTTGTTCTTGCTTGCTTTTAAAAATCGGCACGAACTGCGGATGTCTAAATACCTAACGCGTACTACGCACATGCATGACGTCACCATTTTCAAAGATTCCTGTATTGTGTGTTAACAAGGAAACGACACAGGTGGCGTTTTCAAGAATTTTAGAAACTTTGAAGCCCATTTTCAAAAATATGCGTTTTCATTCGCCAAAAACGCTGTTTATCAGCATTAGGGCTGGCCGTTGATTGATTGTTTGATTTATTAAAATTGGTATTTATTTATTTGTTTATTATTAAAATGTTATTATTTTTGTAATGGCTATTGATTTTTTATTTTTTTTTTAATGTTGGTTTTATTTATAAAATACTGAATGGTCACGCTTTAATTTGGGGACTAATTTTCACTAATAACTAACTATTAACTACGACTTTTGCCTCAATAAATGCTGCTTATTAAAAGTTAGTAAGGTAATAGTTTAGTTTAGGTATTGGGTAGGATTAAGCTGTCTTAAATATGTTCATGCAACATATTGGCTGTTTGTTAGTTCGCATAAAGCAAATATGTTAATAATATGCAAGCTAATAAGAAACTAGTTAATAGTGTGAATTGGTCCCTAAACTATTTTATGTATTTAAATATTTGTATTTAATAATTTTTTTGTTTACTTCTATATATATATATATATATATATATATATATATATATATATATATATATATATATATATATATATATATATATATATAATATTTTTTATAAAATATTGTATTTGTTTAAAATACTTTATTTTAACTTCATTTTTTAATAAAAAAATATAATTGTGTATTTATTATTATTTCTATTATTTTATTATTATTTTTTTTTTTTTACAAATATTGACTATTTACAATATACTATATTATTTTGTTGGCCATTTAAAATTAAACATCATTGTGTGTTTTTTTATTTATTTAAATATTATTATTTTTTTGGCTATTGCATTTTCTGAAGATCGAGGTAGTAGATTTCAGTTCAGAGCATATACATAAATATTGAAATATATAAAAAATATCAAATTAAAATATCAATTAAATATCAAAAAGTCGCCCAGCCCTACAGACCAACGCTCCAATATGTATGCCCTGCTAAGACCATGAACAACCCTTAATGTTGTTTTTCAATGTGTGCTCTCTGTGGTCTAGAAAACACCATCACTGCACAAGTGTATGCTCTAGATCAGTGGTTCTCAACCTTTTTTTCCAGCGGGCCGCACTATGGTCTCGCGGGCCACACGCATATAATTTACATATTACGTCACCAATACAAACCAACCTGATTTATAATATTATAGCCTAAATATTATGATATCTAATCTATTACATTCACTGAAATAAATAAGTAATTCTACTCCCCATAAATCCCTGATGCTGTCGGGAGCTGATATTACGACTATTCTTGTTTGTACGTGTTCATTCGCTGGCATTTCTTTTTTTCTCCCTTAAAAACAAATTTGTCCATTCTGATGCTCAATTTTACCTTAACTAATGGCTGTTGATGACTATTTGAATTGAATTCTGCCAAAGTGCGCGCTTGTATGTGTTCGTTAATTGCGTAATGTTATGTGAGTAGGTCTGCTCATGTCTGAAAATAATATATGAAAAACAAAATAGTTTCACATAAAAACATTAGGATATAGCTTATATTTCATTAGTAGCCAAATTTTTTTAATGTAAAAAATAAAATTAATTGTAAAACTTCCTGTTTTTTTTAAATTCAGCATATGGCAGGCCGCATTTGACTTCGTGACGGGCCACATGCGGCCCGCGGGTTGAGAACCACTGCTCTAGATATTCCCATGATCAAAATATGATATGGTTGGAATGTGGGCTTCTTAGATGTTGACCTTCCCTAATTGGAAATTGCACAAAACAGTCTTGATATACTACATTGTTTCCCACTCCCTTCACTTTCTTTATCTGTTGTTTGTCCTCCTCAGGTGAGTACACCTCCAGGGAAGGTGTCTCCTAAAGAGGAGGACAGGAAGGATGAGTCTCCTGCATCATGGCGACTGGGCCTGCGGAAAACCGGCAGTTATGGAGCACTGGCAGAAATCAGCACAACTAAAGAGGCACAGAAAGAGAAGGACACAGCCGGGGTGATGCGCTCGGCCTCTTCTCCTCGCCTCTCATCCTCACTGGACAATAAGGACAAGGAAAAGGTCTACTGGAATTTAGTTGTTTAATTTGGGGTGAAATATTCCTCTAAACCTTTTAATTGGAAGAGTGGAGTTGTTTTACACTCGTTTGCAAATTTCCAAGTTTACTTGAACTGACACGTCCTTTTCATTTATTTGCACAGGAGAAGGAGAAGACCCGCCTGGCGTATGTTGCACCATCCATCCCAAGGAGACACGTTAGTACATCGGACATTGACGAGAAGGAAAACAGGTAAAGATGGGATGCATTTGTGAGAGCGCCTCCTACTGCTCCATGTTGTATGTTGCAGTCTCAGAAGCAAATGCTCAAGTGTAGCATGCTTTTATGCAAAACATTCATCTTGTACATGAGAAGACTCTCAAATGTCTTTTCTTAGCATTTCTTCAACTACCAAGAAGGATATTTTGATAGAAGCTAGTTTAGCAGTGTCATAGATTTATCTACAGTTGTTTTCTGGAATCGGAGGTGCTATTTTGTAGCGTTTGGTTCTCAGGGATTCGGCTGCTAGTCTGGTACGTAGTGGCTCGTACACCAGGAGACGCTGGGAGGAAGACCTGAAGAACAGCGACGGAACCACCTCACAAAACAGAACCTCCAGCTATCAGCGCAGGTTAGCTTTTATTCTAGCTCAGACTTTCAAACAGTCGCTGTTTCCTGCTGTTCTGATATGCTTCGAAGACCTTTATGTTGCTGTCAAGCTTTTATAGCGGCTTCTTTCAGCTTGAGTTTGCCTGTGATGCTTTGATTGTAATTCTAACCAGTTTTAATATTGCCATCCCATAACCACTGTAACTATTGTGGTTTAGATGCATGATCAAAACTATGTGAAAATGTCTTTTTTTTTTCTTTTTCATTTATAAAGGTTTCATGATTTTCGATCCGTTTTTAGAAATGGAATCGTACTTTCATTAAATCTCTTAAATTATAACTATGCATATGTTTAATTCATATTTAATGCATATACTTAATTCTAACTTTGATGGACATAAACAAACATTTAGTAAAATTCCCTCAAATTTCCCCCAGTTTGAAAACCCTGGTCTAAAGATCAAAGCACCCCAAACTATCCTAATGACCCAAGTGCTTGTGTGTCATTGTGTTACAACAAAATTAGCATGACTGCACTTGTGCCACCTGGTTTGGTTTCATACTCTGGTTAAAAAAAAAGCATGCTGCAGTTTTGTATAGCGTTCTTATGGTTTCTAGATTATAAGTCCGTTTCTATTTTTATGTCTAATGAAGTTATTAATGGTAATTTGATTTATACCTCAAAATATGACTTTATAAGGAACCGAGCACCCCACAAGCGAGTCAGTGCTTCATGCATATATGTAATGTTTTGTCTGTGTGTTCATGTTTGTCCGCCCCCTGCTAACTCACCTCTTCACCCTGCCACACCCACACGGCAGTACGTCTCACACGCTAGCGTTAGGCCGCACGTCTAGCTCTCGCGACCTGCCCGCCAAATCCTCCTCTGCCTCCAGCCTGGAACCTAACAACTCTAAAGCCTGGCAGCAGCCTTCCTCCTACTACCAGTCTAACAGCATTCACCGCAGGTACCTGCCCGAGCACCGCCCGGCAAACACACACACACACACACATACACACACACACACACACACACACACACACGCCATGTCCTCCATGTGTCTTTGTGTTCCCCACGCGTAGCTGCTTGCCATTCTTGCTTTCTATGGATTTATTTGCTTATGGGGTGTATAGTTATACAATATACTGTTATATTAAAATCGTCCAAGAATCTTTGGTTTTGTCTCTGTGTTGCTGTAGCGGGTCGTTTGGAAGGAGACAGGATGATGCTTTAAGTTCCAATTCTTCCTCCACCTCCACAACAACGACCTCCACCTCCTCTGTTACCTCACCCACTGGATATCGCAGCCTGCTGGCCAGGTTTGAACACACAGAGCCAATTAAACATCCAATCTAAACACTCAGAGTAGGTTCTGTTAGTGAACTATGTCGATGCATAACAGGTACTGGGCAGAAGAGAGTATGGAGAAGGAGAAGGAGAAGGAGAAGGCGAAAGAGAAAGAGAAAGAGTCGGCCACGGTCATCCCCACAATCAACAATGCAGCCACCACCACTACCACCTCCACTACTGGAACTGTGCTGGGCTCTGACGGACGAGAGAGACGCAGGTACACACACACACACACACACACACACACACACACACACACACACTGCAACATGTTATCACTGAGAGCATTTTTGCATCAATGTATTTTTAAACATTGATTTTCTTGATCAGGATTTCATTAAAGAGGCATGAAACCAACCAACTAGCTCCTATTTGATTTGATTTAAAGACAACCCCCCCCCAAAAATGCAATTTGCTTTGTGTGAAAATTGCTTTAAAACTCATTAAACTTTGGTAGGGCAATCTGGTTCTGTAACAAAGAAGTACACTCAAAAATGAAAAGTGTCATTATTTACTCACCCTCACATTATTCTAAATCCATTAGACTTCCGTTCATCTTCAGAACTCGATATTTTGAAAATTCTTTTAAAATATAGCTTTTGTCAATCCTTTGCAAGTCCATGCAACCAAAATGTTCCAAGTTTTACAAAGTTACCAAAGGACATCATCAAAGTAATCCAAATGATTTGAGTGCTTTAATCTAAGTCTTCTGAAAAGACCTGATCACTTCATTGTGAATAACGGTTTACATTTTTTCTTTTGTTTACATATAAATATTACATACATAGACTTTATGAAGTATGGAAAACAGAAGCTCAACAGTACTTCATTAACTCATTGGTTTGTGCACATCAAGCAAGCATGTTTGAAAAAGATTTTAGCTTTTGCAAATATACTTTGTCGTCTTTTTACAGTAGTATTATTAGGATAAGAGCAGCAGAGGACAAAAGATGTCTTTTTTTTTAGTAAGCAAATTTTTATTTAGATTCTACATGTCAACATTTAAATTAAATTTAAACAATTTTATGATGCCGCAGTTCCTAATAAAGTAAGAACGGTCTTGTTTATTCTCCAAAGCCTATTGTTGCTCTCATTAAAGCTGCCCCGAAGAGCCGTGTGTGACGACATTTCTTTGTGTTGTGTCAGTAGATCATACCTCACCCCTGTGCGTGACGAAGAGTCCGAGTCTCAGAGGAAAGCCAGATCCAGACAGGCACGGCAGTCCAGGAGGTCCACACAGGCGAGTCTAGACAATCATCCAAACACCTCTGCTGGAACTCTCTCTAGTAATAGACAGATCCACAGCGCTGTTTGCTTTATTATATCACTATTTGTTTGTGAGACTTTGTTGGTTCTTCGGTTTTAGGATATTCTTCCTGGAGTTTATATAAGATTTATTGATCTCTACATCAAATATATTGTTGCGGTTATAAAAATAATGATCCTTTGACCTTGTTTTTTTTTTTTTTCAGGGTGTGACCTTGACTGATCTCCAGGAGGCAGAGAAGACCATCGGTCGCAGTCGTCCCACGCGGCCTCGAGAAGAGGAGAAAGAAGAGAAGGAGAAACAGGACAAGGAGAAACAAGAAGAGAAGAAAGAGACGGAAACCAAGGAGGATGACTACAGGTCACGCTACCGCAGCTTTGAAGAGGTGAGGGAAAACTTCTTTCTTTCCCTGTTCACAGAGAATAGCGCAGTTTTTGGAATTCTAACTAGCAATCTAGGTTTTTAATGTCACATGAATTTCTTTTCTTTTCTTTTTTTCTTGTCCTCCAGAAGTACCGAAGCACGTCTTTGGCCTCGACCACCACGGCGTCCTCCACCCTGCCTTCCTCCTCGTCTAGCAGCTCGTCTTCTCTGTACAGCACCTCCTCTCTGAACCGGCCCAATAGCCTGAGCGGTCTCACTTCCTCCTACAGCCGCACCACACGCGACACTGAGAGAGGTACAGCACACAAACGTACTCAAGACTTAATATCCAGGTCCTCTTTCATCCAAACAACAGAATAGATTTTATTCATAAAACCGGTGAACTTGCCCGTTGATGGAAGTATTTCTTGTGACATGAAACTTGTACAGACAGTGTACAGCAGTGATTATATGTACTGTTCCCTCCAGTGCAAAATGCAATCTCTGTAGGGTCACTTTGAGTCGAGGGACATGGCACCGGAAGGAAAATGAGTAATAGGGCTTTGTGGTGCTACAGGAACTGCCATACAGACAGGAAATTCCTGTAGTACGGTTGCAGACTGACTAAGCCAAGATTCAGTCTTCATTCACGTGGAAGCTAACATTTAGTAAGAAGAGGATTGCTTTTCCATTGTTGATTTACAGAAACCCATTAAAATAAGAAACCTGTTTTGTTTTCTTAAAGGCTCATGTACACTACCGTTCAAAATTTCAGAATACTAGTATTAGATTTATTTTATTGTTTAGTAGGGATGTAACGATTAACGATTTAAGGATTTTTAATTGAAAATCGACTCTGTGACTATGTGGCCATTCAAATCAGTTGAAATGCTTAACAAATCACAATTCATTTAAGGGTAGGAGTTTATATCCATTTAAGTCTGATGGGAACTTACCGTCAGATGGTTCAGATGGTATTTTTTTTTCATCTTTCCTCTGTATAATATATATTTATGTTCATAAGCTGCTTTGTTTACAGTGGAAACCAAGGAAACGCTTTAAGCGCCACCTGCTGGCAGAGAATGAGCCTGCGTCTTGTTCAGCTTGTCTGCTGTTTCGTTTTCTCGCAGATATTTTTTATGTGAAGTTTAACAAAACTGAAGTCCGACCATTCTGTTTTTACTTAAAAATTATACAATCTTATTTAGCTTAAAAACTGCTCATGATGCATGTATGCAGCATCATTGTTTGGATAATGATTAAAATGCAATGGTTGCTTCTAATTTTAAATGCAAAAAGCACAGAGAAAGCCTTGATCTCGTTAATATGAAGAGATTTATTGTATTTGCGTTACTTATTTATTTGATTTGGGGCTTATTTTAAAATTTAAATTTCTAGTTTTGTTATTTAGTTATGGGGTGGTGTTGGCGCAGTGGATAAGACACATGTCTTTGGTGTGAGAGACCCGGGTTTCGAATCCACTGTGAGACACCAATGTGTCCCTGAGCAAGACCCTTATCCTCTAGTTGCTCCAGAGACGTGCAACCTCTGACGTATATAGCAATTGTAAGTCACTTTGGATAAAAGCGTCAGCTAAATGAATAAATGTAAATGTAAGCATTTACATTAGTTTAAATTGTGTCATTTAGCAGACGCTTTTATCCCAAGCGAATTACAAATAAGGACGATAATAAAAGCTATCGAAACTAACAAAAAAGCAATAATATGCAAGTAGATTATTAAAGTGTTATATTTTAATTACACAAAGAAATGTGCAGCATTTTGTCCAAGCGATAATAAAAGGACACAGTTAATTTATAATTTGTCTTAAATCTTATTTCGTAAAAAAAAAAGAGAAAAAAAATTATAATCGCAAATCGAATGGCAAATTGAATGGGGAGTGAACTGAATCGTTACATCCCTATTGAGTAGTGTTAATTCATTTTCTAAGAATAATTTTTATTCCATTAGCTCAGACAGAATTTCTTGCCTGGAGTCATATCCTTCCTATAAATAAAAAAGAGATTTCCACTAGTGGTTAGTGTATGTTCATAGTGTTCAATTGTACTCCTAAAGAACCACATGTCTGTCTTCTGACCAGAGTCTGATAGAAAAGATAAAGAAGATGACGCTGAAGACAAGTCTCAGCCACGCTCTATACGTGAGCGCAGACGACCTCGAGAGAAAAGACGTTCGACTGGAGTGTCCTTCTGGACCCAGGATGTAAGAAACTTTTGGGCGCTCACACAAACTCACTCTAGTGATACAAAAGACATCATGGAAGCTTTACAATCAGGCTCCAATTTGTCACCAGCCAGGATGGTTATAAATATATAAATGTTTCAGATTAATGCATGCCTCTACAGATCACTTACTTCTGATTGGGCAAGAAGAAAAGTTACCTGCCAGCTGGTCATTAACTCCATTTTATGTTCATGCCAAAGCGTTTGTGGATTTAGTGATTGGCAACTTTTGGACCCCGTTTTCTTTTATAGTTGGGATATAGTAGTAGTAGTAGCCCTTTATTGTCACTAGTCACAAGTACCATCAACCTGTCCATACATACACAACATACATACAATGGGGTAGACAGAACAGGAAGACAGGGAATTAATATAGTGGAATTTGAAATGTGTTTCTATGTTACAGAGTGACGAGAACGAGCCGGATCACCCTTCAGATGAAGAAGGCAGCACTAAAGGAGAGCCCCAGGTGAACATCATCTCATCTCTAATGCATCTGCCAACACAAAAATACCAATTAGAGAAACGCTAATTTTCTCCTCTAAAAAAAAGAAAAAGAAAAATTTGAATAAATCGGCTGCTTATTTTGTTGGGCTGTTTTTAAAGGACTTCAAGGTATTTCATCTTGTATAGTCAAAGAACAGATTGACTTTCCTTCATGCTTGGTAGGACAAACAATTCACTCGCATTATTACTGTGTGTCTGCTGACTGCTGACCCCGGCCTCGTCCTTCAACTTCCTGGAATTGTCCTAGCAGCGTTAGTCATCTTTATAATGAAAGTCGGCCTGCTTCACAGCCCGTCGACTGTCACCTATTACAGGAATAGTTAAGTGCTCTGAATTTACACTTCCAGCGATTAAAAGAAACTACATGGCTAGTCACATGAGTTATTTAGTGTGTACGTAAGCTGTTAGTTGTGTTAGTATTGGTGTGACTAAGATGATATTGTGAGTCCAGTGAGGATAAGATAAATATCCTGCATATCCTGTCTCAGCATGATCCTGGAACCAGATCACTCGCAGTCGGGTGGAAAACGGGGAATGAGGGATTCAAAAGTGGTGACAATTTGAGTCAGGAAGGTCAAGAATCAAAGAGCAAGACAAAGCTTGTTTGGGTCAGTGGAAGAAGAACATGAAACATTTTGCACGTGTCAAGTGGAAGAAGCACCAGGTGACGCCTCCAATCATCCTCCTGTTACCAAACCTTTTCAAGTGTGTTCGTTACAGCATGTCATCCAGGTTTAAATTTAGCTCAGATAGAGCTAAAGATCAGTTTTGGGTTGAATGGTTGAAGTGTTCAGTGGGCCGCAGTATGAAAGAAAATCTAATGGGGTCTGTGGGTTCTTTATGAGACAGCTGTTTTTTTGTTGGCTTAATAGCACACGTTTCCTCTTAGTGTGCTGTTCTGTGTCAAAAAGGAAGTTGGGACACAAAGCTAAGTGCTTCAGTGTGCTTCCAGGGCAGTCAGCTAAAGGAAGTGGGCTGCGCTGTCACATGGGTCATTGCCTGAGAGCTTCTCACAGCCCAGGCTCTGAGCCCCAGTTGTATTCTCAATACTGAGGCTTCACACTGGCTCCCGGCCCAATGTTTCCAACCGTTTGCTATGAGGACTGATGAGGGAAGATTTTGGTTTTGTTTAGAATGGAATACTATTTGACTGCATTTTTAAAATAGAGAATGATCAAATATTTCAATAAAATTCATATGTTTTAATATAATATAAAACATTAAAATATATACTTTTTATATTTTATATTAAAAAAATAATTGTAATATAAATAACTTTTTCCAATGTCCAAATGAAATATTGGTCAAGCAACTTGGTTTATATATATATATATACCTAATATGAGTATAAGCGTATACATATATATTTATTTACATTAAAAAAATTATTTAATATTAAATTATATTAATGTTTCTCAGCAGTCAAATTGAATAATTAGTTGAGCAACAAGATTCCCGTGAGATATCTGGAAAAGTCAGGGTGACTTTGGAGTTCAGGCTCTATAAAATTATATATATATATAAACCAATAAAAACTGGAACCATTCAAATTAGTCTTTCAGAAGGTGAGAGAACTATTATTACTCGGGTTCATTTGCCACACACATCCAGTATCATTGCCTTATGGGATGCTGTGTCTCACATGATGTGCTGTGGTGGAATACTGCACATTTTGTCAATTGGTAACAGTTTCATGCATACAGAATATTATATTGTGCACCGTGTGCATACTGCAAACTGCTAACTTCCAAAAACAGTGGTTAGTATGCCATTCCGAACTCATTCCAATACACCCTCTGTGTGTTTTGAGTGGCTGAGGAATAAGAACAGACCCTGAAGTCTTGGCTGCTGATCAGGAATTCATGAAGAAAAGCCAGCAGGACTGAGAGGTCTCAAAACTCAACCTTTGACTTCCACCTTGATAAATGTGACACTTGCATGGAAGTCAAACCTTTTGAAGCATGAATTTTATTAGGACAAAATCAAATGGATTACTATCAGATGTCTTCAAACACGTCCTTTACTGTAGAGCGGTAAATGATAGCTTGCCGACCTGTGCAGACTCATTGAATAGCAGCATTAAGCAAGCCATCAGAGCCAGGAATGAGAGCGTCACAATCCATCCCAGACTAATTGATAATCTGCATTCTAGATGCTATGTTAGTCTAGACATTAGACAAACTAAATGCATTATGAGCATGTGATTGATTAACAGCAGGTACAGACTTTGTAATAACTTCCTCTCTCTCTGTCTCTGTTTACATCCACAGAGCGACAGACTATCCAGGTATGTATCCCAAAACACGCCAGGTCACTTGATAGCATCTTATGTTCATGCTTATTATGAGAACCCAAGTGAATAATATAAGTAACCCTCATTTTCCCCCTTCAGGAATGACCCTGTCTCTACTAGCACTTCCTCCCTCGACCGTTACGAGCCTTTGAGTAGCCGTGGCATAGGGGAGAGCCGGCGGCCATATTCTCGCTTCGAAAGAGATGACACCAATGATTATAAGAAGGTACAAACTTTGCACTTTATGATTATGCCCTGTAAAATAGTGGTTTCCTGATGGTTGAGTGTTTACACAACATGCTCTTTCCGCTTGTAGCTTTATGAGCAGATTTTAGCTGAAAACGAGAAGTTGAAAGCTCAGTTACGTGATACAGAACTGGAGCTGACAGACCTGAAACTGCAGCTGGAGAAAGCTACACAGGTGAGATCCTGTCCACAATTCATTTTCTGAGAGAAGGGAAGAGAAAGAAAGAAATGACTAGAATCATTCAATCATATAAATAAATGAATCCAAATGAACCCAACCAATATGATTTCTAGGCCAGAAAAAGAAACCCGCTGAACTCATCCATTGTGTTGTTTGTGTTACAGAGGCAGGAGCGCTTTGCTGATCGATCGCAGCTGGAGATGGAGAAAAGGGTAAAAACGACTTTTACTTGAATTTGTTGTCTCATGAAGCATTGTGCCATGGCAGTAGATAAGCAGGTGTACTTCACACTAGTGCAGTGCTCCTTTATGGATAAAGCCCCATATCAGCACATCTCAACTCAAATGCTGAGATGTTTACAAACTGAATTCTGGCCTCCATCGGCCAAATGGTTTGTAACTTTTCCACATTGGTTTATGTCTGAAGGTTGCAGGCAGGTGTCAGGCTCACCTGGGTGCTTTGGGTAACGTTTAACCTGGATTTAAAGTGTTTACAGCTCTGCTAGTGGCTGAATCACGTGCCTCTCACAGCCTCAGGGGGTTGGAAACAAACCCCCTCAGCCAATCACAATCCCTATTTCACTCTTTTCCTTGAAATCACTAAAGTGACACACCTTTTCAGACTTGAAAAGAATAATGGATCCTGTGAGATATAGAGTATGGTGTGGTATCTGCATGTGTGTGGGATATCATCTCTGTGTGAAAATCATTCTAAAACGTATTAGCTTTTTTAGTTCCGGTTACATCCATATTTATGTAGTTTACATTTATACTAGTTATTTACATTATTCCTTCAATTATGCACTTCAATGCACACAGACTGAAGTAGTTTAAGTCTTTGGTTCTTTTAATGTAACATTTAACAAAAACCCACCAATTCATCTCAACAAATTAGAATATGGTGACATGCCAATCGGCTAATCAACTCAAAACACCTGCAGAGGTTTCCTGAGCCTTCAAAATGGTCTCTCAGTTTGGCTCACTAGGCTACACAATCATGGGGAAGACTGCTGATCTGACAGTTATCCAGATGACAATCATTGACACCCTTCACAAGGAGGGTAAGCCACAAACATTCATTGCCAAAGAAGCTGGCTGTTCACAGAGTGCTGTATCCAAGCATGTTAACAGAAAGTTGAGTGGAAGGAAAAAGTGTGGCAGAAAACAACCAACCGAGAGAACCGCAGCCTTATGAGGATTGTCAAGCAAAATTGATTCAAGAATTTGAGTGAACTTCACAAGAAATGGACTGAGGCTGGGGTCGAGGCATCAAGAGCCACCACACACAGACGTGTCAAGGAATTTGCTGAATCACAGACAACATCAGAGGCGTCTTACCAGGGCTGAGGAGAAGAAGAACTGGAATGATGACCCGTGGTCCAAAGTCCTCTTTTCAGATGAGAGCAAGTTTTGTATTTCATTTGGAAACCAAGGTCCTAGAATCTGGAGGAAGGGTGGAGAAGCTTATAGCCCAAGTAGCTTGAAGTCCAGTATTAAGTTTCCAGTCTGTGATGATTTGGGGTGCAATGTCATCTGCTGGTGTTGGTCCATTGTGTTTTTTGAAAACCAAAGTCACTGCACCCATTTTCCAAGAAATTTTGGAGCACTTCATGCTTCTTTCTGCTGACGAGATTTTTGAAGATGTTGATTTTATTTTCCAGCAGGATCTGTCACCTGCCCACACTGCCAAAAGCACCAAAAGTTGGTTAAATGACCATGATGTTGGTGTGCTTGACTGGCCAGCAAACTCACCAGACCTCAACCCTATAGAGAATCTATCGGCTATTGTCAAGAGGAAGATGAGAAACAAGAGACCAAACAATGCAGATGAGCTGAAGCCACTGTCAAAGAAACCTGGGCCTCCATACCACCTCAGCAGTGCCACAAACTGATCACCTCCATGGCACGCCGAATTGAGGCAGTAATTAAAGCAAAAGGAGCCCCTACCAAGTATTGAGTACATGTACAGTAAATGAACATACTTTCCAGAAGGATTTGAGTTGGTGGATTTTTGTTAAATGTGAGCCAAAATCATCACAATTAAAAGAACCAAAGACTTAAACTATTTCAGTCTGTGTGCACTGAATTTATTTAATACACAAGTTTCACAATGTGAGTTGAATTACTAAAATGAACTTTTCTATGACATTCTAATTTATTGAGATGCACCTGTATATCTTAACTCATAAAATAAAATAATTTAAAAATTTCTAAATGGTTATTATTATTACTTTAATTACACTGTAGAGTTATATAACTTCTTGTGCTCAGACCAGGTGTGAGCTTGAACAAACCCGACTATATTTCTAGCTCTTGATCTGCTTCACTAAGCAGTGTGTGGTTTCCTCACTTTGTTCACTTCTTTCTCTGTTTTGATGTTAATTCACCTGAAGCATCCATGATTCTGTGTGTGCATCTTTCTTTGTTTACAGTGATGTTGAATCATGCAGATGTTTGTGATTTATGGCATGTGTGTGTGTGTGTGTGTGTGTGTGTGTGTGTGTGTGTGTGTGTGTGTGTGTGTGTGTGTATGTGTGTGTGTGTCTGCAGGAAAGAAGAACTCTAGAAAGGAAGATCTCTGAGATGGAGGAGGAACTAAAGGTACTTTTTGTTTGTGTTTTTAAACTGTGTCTGTGTTGTGTGCATCACCAAAACATCAGTAAATACAAAAATGTAAAATTTTGCATGTTTAAGTGAACTTTGATCCACTTTTGTAGAAATTCTATTGTTTGTATGTGTTTATATGGCTAAGTATGCTAGCATGTAGATATAGATAGTTATAACAGCCAAGGACTAAAATGTACAAGTTTACCCATTTCAATCATATTGTTATACTGTACATTCTTTCAAATCTCTTTTCTGACATTATCTTATGACAAGTTGGCTCTTGTGATATACTTTTGTAAATGATTGTTTGTGGTGACTACAAAGAAGTTAATGTTAAAAAATGTGTGTGTGTGTGTGTGTGTGTGTGTGTGTGTGTGTGTGTGGGTGTGTGTGTGTGGAAGGGTAGCAAGATTTATGACTTTTTTTTTAAGGTTATGTTAGACATTTTCTCTAGCCTTTGGTTTGCGTGTTTAAATCTTTCTGCAACATGATGGATTGTTGTATATCAGTATTATAGAGTTCACCACTGAATTCACCCTTAAGTGTGAATTCAGTGTCTTAAGTGTGTGTGTGTGTGTGTATGTATGTATTTGTGTGCATGTGAATCTATACATGAAATTTATATATTGAGGACTAAAACTGATATATACATTTTTATCATTTATATTATATATAACTGATTTATTTTAATTTGTATTTTTTTTTTTGGTTAGCTAGCAGCATTTCACAACCTTTTTGACTCCAAGGGCCCACTATATTGTCAAAGACAATATTCAAAGGTCCCCAAAGATATTTCTGGTACTTGTTATAATGACCAAGCTGCTCATAAAAAAAATAATAATAATACTAATAATATTTGTATTATATATACATATATAAACTTTTCATAACTGTTGTTAATGGGTTTATTTATAAAAAAATAAAAATAATAATAATAATTAACTGCCAGTGAAATTGCTAGTTATTTGTGGTTACAGTTTTTTTTTTTTTAATTGTTATTTTGTACTCACACACAGCAATTTCTACCTGATAAAATATTTTAGAGCTTGAAATAACTTGAACAATTCTATTTGTTAAAAAATAAATAATCCATGACCTTTTAAAAATTTCTTCTGGTCTAGAAATTATACTTTTAAAATCAGAAATTACATCAGCTAATATCTTGATTTTTAGCTGTTTTAGCTTTTCAAGATTTAAAATGTTATTTTAATCTTATTTTATACAATTTTAAACCATCTTAATGTCCACTTGGAAGTGTGCTTAAGCCCCCAGTTGGCCACGACTCCCTAAATAAATAGATGTCTATTAAATGTCCCCATTTATAGTTAAGTGAATGTGTGTGTGTGTGTGTGTGTGTCCTTTTCAGTTTCTTTGAATTCTTTTTGAGATCCCTTTTTTCCTTCAGTGATGTATCATTCACTTTTACGTTATCACATTCCTTTTTTTTTTTTGTCTGATGTCTATCATCTTTTCCTCTGTGGTTCTTTGTCTTTCTCTTTCTCTCGTAGAATCTTCCTCAGGTAAAGCAGGTGCAGTCTCTGCGTCAGTATAATGAGCGTTTGCAGGCAGAGAACAGGGCGCTGGCCCGTGTGCTCTCCAGAATCTCACAGGGCTGCAGCCACCTTCCCGCTGTAGACCTGTAGACCCGCCCCCACCTCCCCTTACACCCCTCCTCATGCTTCATTCAGCTCCGCCCACGCCCATATAAAGGCAGGTGCCAGCCTGTGTCTGAGCTGATACCCCGCCATCCTTTTGGGGCTTTGGTTTTATTTTATTTTTTTAACACAGTACAGTTATTGCTAAAAATGGCTACAAAATACTGTTCCTTTTATGTATTTTTAGAAATGACAGATATTTTGCAAATTTTTTTATCAGTATTAAAATGTTATTAAAACATTACATAAAATAATTATACTAGATTTCTTTTTTTTTTTACGGACAGCATTATACAAAAGGCATGTTTCTTTGATTTAAATTAATTTTAATAACAAATAAAAACTTAATAATTTTTACCCAGATTTTTATGAATTGCATGAATTACAAATGACATCTATAAAAATCTACTTTCATTTAGAATAAAATATTTACCTTTTCATTTTTGAAATTTTACAAATTGTCAGTACCAAAAAAAAAGTATGTTTTTATTAAACACTGCTCATATGTATCGTACAGTTCCTGCTATTTCTGAAACTCTTTTTTTTAGTAATAAATTGTATTGTTTTTTTTTTGTTTTTTTTTCCCAGATTGTTTGATCTTTTTTGGGTTCTCCCCTCGAATGTGTTGCTGTGAAGTGCAGTTCCGTTTGGATGACTCCAGCATCTTGCATGAGGTGCTTGACTGGTTTTTGGAAAATCAAATATAGTTAATCTGCTTTTTTTTTTTTGAGACCCGCACCAACCCCCACCAGTCCCAGATTTTTGGGGATCTGGAGCTGAACTGCTATTTATGCTCTGCCTGAGGCTAATCTGGATTGCATGTCTTCTGGAAACTCATGCATTTTAATCCACAGATTGTCGCTGGCAAACATTTAAATTACTTTGGAGTTTTTCTAGAGTAATCCAGCCAATTGTATACAGAATGAAACACATTTTTGGATGCTTATCTGTATATGGGTTTAATATAACTACCGTATTTTTCGGACTATAAGTCGCACCTGAGTATAAGTTGCATCAGTCCAAAAATACATCATGATGAGGAAAAAAACATATATAAGTCGCACTGGACTATAAGTCGCATTTATTTAGAACCAAGAGAAAACATTACCGTCTACAGCCGCGAGAGGGCGCTCTGTCTTCAGTGTAGACAGTGTAGCGCCCTCTCGCGGCTGTAGACGGTAATTTTTTCTATTGGTTCATTTCTCTTGGTTCATTTCTCTCGGTTCATGTCAAATTAATTTTGATAAAGTCGCACCTGACTATAAGTCGCAGGACCAGCCAAACTATGAAAAAAAGTGTGATTTATAGTCCGGAAAAAAACTGTATTTTTTTTTTTTTTTGTCTACTTATTTCTTTTTCTCAGTTCTGTTTTGTGAGTTACTTTAACACTGTTTTTATGGACCGTTTTCAATGCATTTCTCCAGTCTACAACTGCAGTACTCAAACTGTAAACCTCTCTTGAGAAGAATCATTACATCGTTAAAATGTGATTGCCAGTGGCAAGTTTATCACCAGGAAGTCGTTTCTTTGCATTCCTGCAAAATATCTAAAGTTTTTCACTGGCACACAATTTTTTGACTTTTATTTTAGAAATAATTCACCCCAAAATGAACGTTCTGTCATCGTTTACTCACCCCCATAGTGTTATAAACTTGGATGTCTTTCTTTAGTGGAAGTTTGGTAGCTAAAATGTACCGTTAAGCTTACTGGGACTGTAAAACTTCGTAATGGGCAAAAAAGGGCCATGAAAGTGGTCCATATTACTCTTATTCATTTTTAGGACCTATGTGGTGGCATAATGGCTTTTTCTGAGAAAATGAAATGAAGGGGCTTTTGCTTAACTTCCTTTAGTTGTTCACAAATAGAAAGAAAGCCACACAGGTTTGGATCTTTATGAGGATGACTTTTTCATTTATGGTTGGGCTATTACTTCAGCTAGTTGCTCCTAACTGATTCTTTTCGTTAACATGTTCGATTGTATTTACAAAACTCTGTTTCCAGTTAGTCCAATTAGTAGAGTAGTTTTCCTGACTTGTATCCATCTGTTCGGTGTTGTACGGTCAGTGAGGACAGTGGTGGTGAAATCTCAGCTACAGATCTGTAACCTGAAGACCAACGCAGCTCAGGTGTCGAGTAGCACTCAGTGTTGTGGTTTATACAGACACTTGTGTTCAAGCCCCTTTATTTATTCCGTCCAGTTGAGGACACACAAAAGGACTCTGTGTGTACACAGAGAGAGAGAGAGAGAGAGGACTGTCTGGCCTGAGTTCTGTTCTAATCTTGAGTGCATGGCTACAGTTTCCCATTGATCTGCAGTGTGCCTGTGTGGATTCCCGGTGCCTTTTTACCGAAATGGTGCTGGTTCTAGTGATGAGGAATCTGCAAACTCAGAACCAGGCTCATTTCCGCTGATTTCAGAACAACTTTTGTAATTGAAATTATTTTGATGTTTAATTTTCGCTATAGCAATTATTATATTATTTTATTTTGCTATTGCAATAATTGCACATATAAAAAGTGATTCTAGATCAGGCACCATAACCATGTCGGTGAAAAGGGGGGTTGTGTTTCAATAGGAAGTAGGGCTGGGCGATATATCTAACGATATGATCATGCACATCTAGTCAGTAAATCTGGTTCCGTGATTGCCGCTCAATCGGCATCACCTGCTTTCAAATGAAGCGGCATTTAATAGACGGATCAGTAGAGCAGTTGCATTCATTATCGCCTTTGATGAATACGCAAAATGAACGCGATATTGCGTAGCTTGTCAGTGATCTACGGCTCTGTCTATTAAATGCCACTCCATTTGAAAGCAGGTAATGGCGATCGAGCAGCAATCACGGAACCAGATTTACTGACTAGATGCGCATGATCATATCGTTAGATATATCGGCCAGCCCTACTAGGAAGTGCTGTTGGAAGGAAGGAAGGAAGGACGCCGCAATTAACAAACATCAGCATCTAGAGCCACGCCATCAACACAGCACTCGTCCTTGTCTGTTAATCTTAACCCGTCCCTCTCCTGTTCTCTCTTCCAGACGCTACCAGACTTGAAAGCAGACAACCAGAGGCTAAAGGACGAGAACGGAGCTCTGATCCGAGTCATAAGCAAGCTTTCCAAATAGAAAAGACCCTCTCCACAACCTCCGACAGTAAACGGTATTGCACATCTAGATATTAATACGAGACAACGGCGACAAGAAGGCTCCGTCTCCCCCCTCGGTTCCTCAGTCCTCAGCTTTCCCTCGCTTCACCACCTCACCCCTCACACAGAACCACTGCGTTTACAGAACTAAGGAAAAGCGTTAGACGAGAGAATGGCATTGAACACTTTGCGGGCGGGGAAAGCCTCGAAAAACTATTTAACCAATAAGCCTTAGTTGTACATACGTCACTTGCATCAAATTTCTCTTGGCTGTCACAGAACACCTGATTTTATTTGTGCCACACTTTTTTTCTTTTTGTGTTTTCTTTTTTTTTCTTCTATCCTTCTGTCTTGTTGTTATTGTTTTTTTTTGCTCCACTCTGTATGGATGAGTTATGCAATGTGCAGCGCTCTCCTTCCATGTCCTCTTCCTGTCCTCATCAGCCACCCCTAATCGTGCTAGAAGTCCCGCCTCGTCCTCAGAGGCACTGTCTCTCAGCAGAAGACTTCCCAGCATTTCACCATGTTGGCGCACGCGCACGCTCCGCACTCTTCTTCCTCTCTCTCTCTCTCTCTCTCTCTCTCTCTCTCGACGGACCCCTGGATTTACCGATTAGGTGGACCTTGTGGAATCGAAGCTTTCACTTATGTGCAATATATGCATTTCTTTCTAATACAAATGCTTTAAGAATGAGTCCGTCACTAGTAAATGTCCACTCTTTCACCACTTTCGTGGCTCCCCCCAGATTCTTTCCTCTCCCCCCGACTTCTTTCTCTCGTTTCTTTGAGTTTGTAGTGTAGTCGTTGGTTTATATCTTGTACTCCTCACATTGTTTTAGCAGGTACTGAGTGAAGTTGTATATACCTGTATGTATTGTTTGAGACCAGCACATGGCATGCATTTATGGTTCCCTGTCTGTTACTATTGAAATATACCAACTCCAGAGGACAAAGTGTGTTTTAACTATTTCCTCCTCTTTTTATAGTTGGAAAAGATATTGAATAACAATAGAGCCACCCTCTTCAAAGAGGGGAGGCTGCACTTCTTAAGTGCATTTTTTTTTTCTTCTTCTCAGTTTTAAAAGTGTTCACGGTAATTGTGAGATAATAATATAATTGCTTCACTACATTTCATACATTTTATTCAGTATCTTTTGGAAGAGTGCTGTTCTTTTTCTTTTTCTTTTTTTTCAGTTTTTGTTCTTTTCTTTCTTTTTTTTAAGCTGTTGTATTAGCCAAGGTGTTGTCACTAAAAAGAAGATCCTAGATATCGCTAACCCAGTTCTTTTTACAATGTCTACATGCACTGTCAATGCCGTTTCAGGAGTCTTGCTGTCCGGTTTAGCGAACTTTTGCCACCGTGTCAGATGAAGTCCATGCATCGGAAAAACGTTTTATGCATTTGAATGGCCTTTTACTTAAATACTGTAGTCTGAAAAAATTACGCTGTAGTTGGACTGTCAGCTGTCTCCTCTTTGGTTTAGGTTTTTAATTTGTTGTTGTTGTTTTTTTTTCTTTTTAAAATTCCCATCATCTTGTAAAATAGATGTGTGGCTTCATCCGTGCAAGCTGTGCTGTGACTACCAACCACTGAGAGTTAATTAAAATAAACTTGTACATTGTAAAAATCTCTCTGCTTTTGTGTCCTATTTATTTAAATTTTTTTGATGACTCAAACGCTTTTAGATGTGAGAACTAGTCAACTGTTGTCAGATTATTATGCTGTTAAATGTAATAAACTCAGCCTGTTGAGATCCAGTGTCCATTCTTATATGAATAAATACATACATGCATACAAGTACTTTTCATGAGTTTTCAGGGATTAAAAAAAAGGATTATTGGATTGGATGCTTCTCTTTTGTTACTTTGAGCAATAAATAAATAGTATTAATAATAATAAATAAATACAATTTATTTAAATGAATTTTCTAGATATGATTTCAGGAATAATCTTTGAATATAGTCCAAGTTTTACAGGGATCTTGCACTTTATTTCACTTTTTTTATGATAGTGGAAAAAAATATTAAATTCTACTTTTTCAAATCTATGGAAGCATGTTTGAAACTCCCTATTCTTTTACCCCTCAGAATTGCGTGATATAAACTCGCAATTGCGAAATAAAAGGCCTTAATTGTGAGATATAAACTCGCAACTCTGAGAAATAGTCAGAACTGCGAGATACAAACTCACAATTCTGACTTGTTTCTGAGAACATGTCTGCCAAACCACCTAACCCAATCCATACAAATCAGATGCTGTTCTTTTGAAAAGCTTCAGCACCACTAGATGGCACCTGCCTGAGCTCAGCGCTATCATTCCAGATGCTCTGCTCCAATCAACTCTCAACCTGGCATGCTTTTGTTTACAGGAAAAATGTTCCTTGATTAGTATTGTGAGTGTAATGCATTTTTTTTCTCTTTTCCTAATCTTACATAAGGCTTGCATTTCTCTATGTGAACTCTCCAAGCATATTTTGTTTGTTTTTCCCTCTGGGGCTTGAAGTTACCAAATGTTCTCATGCAAAGGCATTTGTCCACAGACAAATCCAGATAAAACATCTTGAATTAAAGGGATAGTTCCCCCAAAAAGGACATTTCTTTCAGCAAGTAAGAATCATTTTTGCATGAAACTAAATGAGGGTGTGTAAGTGTTAATTATCGTCACTTTAAGTTTATTTTAGCATTTCTCACTGAACCACAATTGCAAAGTCATTTCCAGACTCCTTGTTAAGACTGCATTGATAAATGTGTTTGGCATCAAATGCTGCATGTTCTCATTGTGGCATGAAGAGCTCAAATAATGCAATAATAATTGCAGGATAAGAGGCTATATGGGCAGTAATTGCACATAGTCATGCAATGAGACTTTTCTGCTCTTTTTTCTTTTTTTTCTTTTTTTTCTTTTCCATTTAAGTCTGCAGAGACCCCTTCATTCTTTCTGGTTCTATTTCAAAACTTACTTGACAAAAATGAATGTGGAAAAGATTGGAGTGTTTCCCAGTTTAAAAGCAGGAAAATGACAAGAATCCAAAGCAGTTATAGAAACATAGATTGCGTAATTTCATTTTTTGGTGATTTGCCCCAGCAGGCCGACGTGGATGAGTTGCAGCAGTGTATGGGTCATGTCACATTTCATGCTAACACTTATGTGATTAAACGGTTCATATACAAGCACACAAGGCTGTGGAAAAGGTAAATGTGAGCATTTTATTGCTTGGTGGAATTCACTATCCACCAAAACTTGCTGAATGAAGTTCAGCTGGTATTGGCAAGTGAAATAAAGAATAGCTATAATGAAAATAATCATCATAAATCACCCATTAATCAGAGCTGTGTGTTTTAATATTAAAGAAAGTAGTACTGTCTGTCATAGTGCCATAATCTTACTATTTCTGCATTATGCTATTTGCTATATGCATAAAATACAGAATACTTCATTGTTTGATTTGACTGCCAAAAGTTAAATCGGTTTTAGACTAAATTTGATGAAAAATATTTTATTTTTATTCTTGAATGCTGACAGTCATGCAGCACATCATTGTTGAGTCTCTTAAATCACCATTCCCCAGCTGAGTTGTACCGGTATATTTCCCTCTAATGAGACCAAAATAATTAGAGATCTTTAGGATATTTGAGGATTTATTCCCCACTTTCATTTCTACTCATCTAGCTGGCTCAAACTCAATTAATTATCTGCGGTGGCCTGACAGACATCAGGAACCTCCAATTCCAGGCCATTGGGCTGCAGCTGAATATCTGGCTCAGACCCAGAGATTGGCCTCCAGAGTCGAGGCTCATCTCTTGTTCTCCTGGAACCGTGGCACGCTGTCAATTACAACAGAAAGTAATTTCGTCTCGTCCCTCAGAATCATGTTTACAGTAATGCACTTACAATGGAGGTCTATGGGGCAAGACACTCAACGGGATAAGATACAAACTCCATTGAAAGTGTCGCCACTGTGCTTAAACATTGTGTGTTAATTAATCTGAATCCCTTACTAACACTGTCTGAACAATGTTATGTCCGATTTTAAACTCAATCATTTTGTTTAACTTTCTAAGGATACCAAAAAAGGACTCTTTATGGAGAAAATCCACTCAGAACAAGATAATAAACAGAAGTTAATCTGCTTAAAGGAACAGTTTAGACAATTTTACATTTCAAAATAACATTTTGTACAGAGGAATTCATATCAGTGCTGAAAACCATTCAGAATGCCTTTCACCTGTGGCCTTATTTTCCAAACCAAGTCAGATTTTTGTGTGTGTGATAAATATGCAAATACCCAAATGTAATTTTTTGTAATAAACTGCTGATTGAGCTTAACTTGTACTAAACCTGGAACAATCTTTTAATCTATTTCAGCTGCACTGCAAAGTTCTGATCGTGACATCAAAAACAAGCATGTGAAGATGAAAACATGTCACTGTACAGTACAAACCTGACTGGATAAGTTATGTGTTGTGCAAGATTACTGTTATTGTGCGGTTTAATCGTTTTAGTTCATGACTAATATCACATGGTCACCCCCAGAAGAGCACAACTGGAACATCGCAAACTAAATCAAAAGTATCTGGAACAGACTTTCTTAGTTTTACAGCTTTTGTGTCTTAATAATTCATGCTGGACATGTGGTGAATAAATGACAGCTGGTACTTTTTAGCGTGTGGTCATTTTGAAATCATTCCCGTGCCTCCATTCAACCAGGAAACATGCTGACAGTAGAGGAGCGTCTGAGATGTTTGGGTGAACAAGATGAACATTAAAAAATCTAACAGTTAATAAACTGAGTTGAACTGAGACATTTTTATCCCATTTTTCACTTAAATGGTTCTGCGATGTGACAAATTATTTAAATGTACAAATATTCCATTCAAATATATATTTTTGAGACCATAAATACTGTTATTTTAAAAGAATCACAAAAAAATGAGTTTAAATGGGTTTTTAATGACCTAATTATAATTTAATTAGTTAATTATATATTTGCGTTATTATACTTTGTTTATTGTGCATATGTATCTAATGTGTACAACTATTTTCTTGAAGCTGCTGTGTGTTTGTATAATATATATATTATTAAGCCCATCAGATGACACACAGAAAACATCTGTCACTCTAGTCCTCACTTCTAGTCTAAAATAATGGAATAGGTGGGTTAAAGGTTTTGAAATATAGCACAACTGAGCCAGTTCCAACTATGCTTGTTCTCTTGTGGTGTAGGTATTTTATTTGACAAATACCTGTGTGAAAATCATTTTGCATTCACTGTGGGATCCATAAAAGAATGAATCGGTTCAAAGACATTAGCAATATATTCAGTATCTCCCAACTCTTTTAGATAGCACATATTGAGAGTGAGGGAATCACTCCGGTGAAGCAAACATATCAGACAGCTTTTGAGAAAAGACCTTGACTGATAAGAAAGCAAACTAAATTTAATTCTCATAGAGTTGGAGTGACTCTCCACTTATCTGCTCCTTTAGAAAAATGCATTATTGGTATGCTAAGTGGAATCGACTTAAAAGGGAAGTAAAGTTTGTGCTGGAGAACGAGCCAAAGCAGTGAGTGACAGATGAGTGTTTGTGCAATCAGTAAGTTTCCTCAAATCCCACTGAAACATTCTAAAAATGCATTCGCGGGACCTCAGCGTGTACATCACAGGCTATTTATAGACCTAATGTTTCCCCTTAAAATGTCTTCCAATTATCTCTGGCAGTGTGTCTGGCTGAGAAGAACCAACTAGAAAGATCTGATGATATTCTGAAGGATGTTGGGTAACCAAACAATTGCTAGTAGCCACTGATTCTTGTAATATTATTGCAGAATTATCATTTTTGAATGAACTATCCATTTAAATGAAAAGCTATTTTCTATGGTTCTGTGGGCTTTCAAAACAAATTCTTTCCTTTAGTTTTAGAGTTCATTTAAATATGTCCTATGGAGAAATCATAAGGAATACATTTGGAGTCAAATCAATAAGAATCATAAGAATGTCTAAGAGACTTTCCATGTAGGACACAGAATATTAAGTTTCTTTCTTTGTACGTGTGTGTGGTCAAGATATCCCCTACACAGTGGGGACCAAATCCCAATAAGAACGGTAAAGGCTGAAATATTTGACATTGTGGGGATAAAGTTTCAGTCCCCATATACTGTAGGAAAACAAGCTTATAAATCAAATCGCACAATGTTTTCTGTAAGGGACAGGTTTAGTGATAGGGTTAAGGGATAGTATAGAATGATTTTCAGCAGCCGTTACTTTAGTCTGCTCCTGTCACACGATCCTTCAGAAATCATTCCAATATGTTGATTTGGTGCTCAGAGAAGAAGAAGAAAATAATAATAATAATTTGTAAATAATAAGAAAATAGCCTAGATGTGTTGTACATCATGCTCCTATCTATATATCTCTTCCAGCATAACCAACAACAAACTGTGCAATGTTAAATAATAGTGCAAATAATATACAAAAATATTGTGTCATTATTACTGCAAAATAAATTAAAACTAAAGTGAAATAATATAAACTAACAGTGCAGGGTAAACTAATAAAATACTAGTAGATGTGTTTATATTTAGTTATTAATTAAATAAAAAAAAGGTGAAAATGATTGCTAAATGTGAAAATTGTAACATCAACTCCCTATCACCTTCCTCTCGGCTATTTCCGTTGGTTTTCGTAACTACTCGGAAACTCTTCGGAAGAGGGGGCAGGACTCGGCGCTCGAGTGCGCCTGTAACTAATCCAGTTCATTCCACCGGATCAGTTCACCTGACGAAAGTTCACGCGCGGAGCAGGTGAGCTTCACCGGATACTATCTTTCGAGGCAGCACTTTACTCGACAGTTTCTTTTAGTCTTTTAAAGCGAGTCCATGATAGTTTCGGTCAACTTTAAAAGCAGACTTTGTGATTGTTTTAAAACAATCTTCAAACACTTCTGAGGAATGTGGCGGATCTGAACCAAATACATTTTAACTGTTACTGTCTGTGTTTACAAAGTCGCACGAGTCGACCATAAAAGGAAATCATGGCAACAGGAGGATTTAAATCTAACAGCGGGACAGACTTTCTGGAGGAATGGAAAGCAAAGCGCGAAAAGATGAGAGCAAAGATGCTTGGAGATATCGCCGCCGCCACCGGGAGAAACACTGAGTTAAACAACAATGGCAGCTCGGTTAGCGTTAACTGCGTCTCTTCTACGTCCTCCTATCCGGTGGCCCGGTCTCCCTCTTTGTCCGCTCTGAAGCGACCGGAAGACGAGCCGAAGCAGCCCGAGCAGCTCGGGGAAAACTTGAAGAAGACGCCGGAGAAAGTGAGCGGAGTGCCGCAGTCGGAGAGCTCGAGCCCCGCTGGTGTGGAGGACAGTGATAAGGAGAGTCCCACTCACAGCAAGAGCAAAGACAAGAAGAGCTCGGGACCCAGCGCCAGAAAGGGCAAAGGACAGATAGAGAAAAGGAAGCTAAGAGAGAAGAGGAGGTCAACAGGTGTTGTCAACATACTATCCACTGAGGTGAGTCGAGTTCACTTGTTTTAAAGTTAACCGTTTCATCCAGGTAGCAGCAGGAGGACTATGGTCTCAGATGATATTTAGAATTACAATAGTCACAAACGATACATTTACATGGTTTTCCAATGCATCACCATTGTACATAAAAAAAAATTTCATAGTACTTCTGGTATAAGAATCTACTGGGTGGGCTTTTATTTTGGCAAAACTTAACTAAACTTTGTATATTAAGTATAAAAACATGGCATTACAATAGCAAATAAAATAGACAAACATTGGCCATTGTACAAATAAAGATGTCAATACCATGAGTCTTTAATAGTAGTTTTAAAACTTTATCATGGCATTGTGTCCTTAAAGCCATGATAATGGATACTTGGCCATGCTACTTTGACATATACCATAATACTGAAAGATTGCCATATTAATATGACATGCATTTACATGTAATTAAAAAAAACAACAACATGGTATTACCCCTATGCTTGTTTCCAAATAAGCTCCACGATGGCACCATGTCAAACATCGTTATACAGTGTAACATTTTTGCGTAAGTGATCTGTTGGACCATATACCGAGTTGTAACTATATTTTAACCAGGTTTTTTAAATGAAGTATAAAAACATGGTATTACAGCGGTGCTGTGTCTATAAAATCATTATAATGGTTATTTCGTATCGATACTTTGATGCATACCATGACACTGAAGAACTGACTGTTCATGTTCCATGTATTTCCATGTATTTCAAAGCATACTGTGGTATCACCATCATGCTAGTTTCCAAAAATATTTAAAACACAGTAATTCTTTGGTACTTGGGGAATTTAATCTGTGATCCCGTTTCTACTGACCTGGAGTTGCAAACATATTAACTTATTAAGACATATTTTATGACATTTGGACACATTTGCTTGCCATTGTACAAAAAAAGGTGGAAATGCCATTTTTCATAGCACCTCTTTTGTAAGTGATCTGTTGGTCCATTTGTGCAAACTGGCATTTTTGCGATCACATTGGCTTGCATGGATACAACTTCAGCCAAGTTATGAAACTTAAGTAGAAAAAGCTGTAATCTGAAATCCATCGTTAAATGTCAGTCCCGTCAATTCACTCCTTATGTAATGTATGTGAAATGTCTGTTCAAAGCATGTTCTCCTCCCAGCAACTCTCACATAAATCAATACTAGAAGGCACTGAGTTTGACCAGTAACAGATTGAGATAATGTTATACATATTTTCTCCGTTTCATGATTTATTATGACTGTGGTTTGCAGAATAACATTCCATATCATGTGATGTAGATGATGGAGAACATGGTAGAGCTGTTCCTCTAGTTTAAGACACTTCATCTGCTGATCATAACAACTGGCCTCCAAAACATGCCAACTGACTCATAAGTTTCACCTGGTGACCACTGCTATTTCTCGCCCCTTTCAACCCGCTACGTTCCCCGCATGAGCAAAGGGAGGCTTGTTAACGCAGCATGCCACTGGCATACATACTGGAGCTGTGAATGTCTGTGTACCAACCAGCTCCACTGACCCGCGGATAGCTACTGTTGGAGGCTGACCAGTATGTCTCCTTTGGCTGAAGACATCCTGTCATTAGCCTCTTGCGCTGTGCCAAGGTAAAGTAGTTTGGGAAGTGGGCGCAGGCCAAGACTTAATGTTAGGGGGTCTATGAGAGATAAATGTGCAAGCATACACACTATTGCCCCATGGTCTCTCTGGGGCTGTAACTGCAAGAATGCAAATGTGGGGCTGGTTCAATTATTTATCATTTTGACAATTTATTTTTATTCTGTTTAGGGTTGAAGTGAGTGTGAAAGTGTGAAGGCAGTTAATGGCCATGACTTGCTGTCTAAACACATTTAGCCAGTGTCCCATCACTTGAAACTAGGGATATGCCGGTATCAAATTTTCCTGTTTCGGTTAATTGATAATGCTTTTATCACGGTATACAGTATTATCACGGTATTGAAATTGTATTTTAAAAAGTGGTCATAATACAGTATAACAAGTTAAATAACTTTTTTCTTATAACAAAAATAACTAAACATTTAAAACAATAAAGCAATACAGAAAAATATATAAAAGTTTAATGTTTTACACATTAAAGTGCAAAAGAAATAAAAATGTAAAAACCAATAGGTATCACTTTACAGTAAGACCTCATTAGTTAACCTTAGTTAATGCATTAACATTCAAGGCAAGGCAAGTTTATTTATAGCACATTTCGTACACAATGGTAATTCAAAAAGAAAGTTAAAAAAAAAAAGTCGTGAAGTAATAAAAAAAAACAAAAAAAACAAGCAATTTAAGAACTTGAAAATGAATTAAAAATTGACTTAAAATGAATTTAAGACAGTTTAAAAATAGAAAATGATTTTACATAAAATACAGTGCAATACATAAAATATCAGTTCGGACATCGCATAATGCTCATTCAATAAATGCACAGCTAAACAATGAGCAATAGCTACATTTACTATATAAGTTATTACCGTATTTTTCGGACTATAAGTCGCACCTGAGTATAAGTCGCATCAGTCTAAAAATACGTCATGACGAGGGAAAAAACATAAATAAGTCGCACCGGACTATAAGTCGCATTTATTTAGAACCAAGAACCAAGAGAAAACATTATCATCTACAGCCGCGAGAGGGCGCTTTATGCTGCTCAGTGTAGACTACAGGAGCACTGAGCAGCATAGAGCGCCCTCTCGCGGCTGTAGACGGTAATGTTTTCTATTGGTTCATTTCTCTTGTTTCATTTCTCTCGGTTCATGTCAACTTAATTTTGATAAATAAGTCGCACCTGACTATAAGTCGCAGGACCAGCCAAACTATGAAAAAAAGTGCGACTCATAGTCCGGAAAATACGGTAATCTTTGTTAAAAAATCTTAAAAGTCTTAGTTCATGTTAGCTCATTAAATAGCACAGTTGCAACTTTCAATTTTAACAATGTGTTATTAAATATTGGAATACCTAAGATTAATGAATGTTCAGAATATTTTTTTTTCATTGGCAGTTTATGTTAACTAATGAAGCCATAATGTAAAGTGTGAATGAACAATAAAAGATCAAAACACTTTCAAACAATATCTAGGGCATTTGTAGTCCAGATAAAAAAAAAAAGAATGTTTGAAGATAAATAGCCTGTTAAATCTAAATATTTCAGTAATTGGCTCTGTAATAAACACCATAGGGAAAACACAAATCTGAATGGTTATTTAAGATTATTTTTGTTTACAGGGTAAGGGCTGCATTTAGCGCCATCTGCTGTCAGAGAGTGAATGTGCTTTCATTCAGCGCGTCTCTCACGTGTTCCTCCATGTGCTTCTCATGCACGCTTGTTTACATCAGAGCGCACACGCTCTTTCAAGCACCATACAGCGATGTTGTGCATTTTTAAGCAGCTGATGGGAATAATATTCTTAAAATGCATTCCAAATTTTGAATAATTTTTAATGTATATTTATTCACGGTATTTAGAAGTGCCCACGATAACAATATCATGCATATTAATCACTGCAATATATTGCATTACCGAATACCGGCACAGGTCTACTTGAAACTATCATTAATGCCTGATTTGGTGTCCAACCATATGTCTTGCATGTCTTGGACATTTCAAACAGGTCCAATGTCTGCTTGGTTTTGTGGAAATGCACTTACTATCCTTCTTTGAGCTGCTTTTCAAGAAAAGATATGCAGTAAACCAGACATTTGGACTTTCCGTAGGCTGTTTCCCTGTACTTCCTGCCGTGGCTTCAAATTTATAGGGCTCATTGTTCCACCGTGTGCATTTAGCAGCTCGCTGTGTGTTATTGGACACTTGCGGAGCCTCCCAGCTCTCCGCTCTAAAGCTAAACTTTGTTTCCCGCTGTTATTGTGATGGGAGCTGATAATGTCTATAAAGCCTGCCCCAAACAGCTCAGAGTAATTAGTCAGTAATGAATTGCTGCTGACTTTGCAAGTGTGCAATCCATTGCAAACACCTTTAAGCGGGCCTCAGCCTTTTGTATATGTATATGTCCCACTGTAACTTTAATCCATAACTTGTTTGTGTAGTATTTCAGATCTGAAAGTTCATATCACCAGCCAGAACATTTGATAAATGTTCCCTTGCTGTGTTATGTTTAGCTAGGGTGACTGAGAAGTTTGTTTTAATTTCAGAATGTTTGGATCAGTGCTGCTCTAATAAACGCAAATGCTATTGTTTGACGTCTGGCCGAGTCTCAAACTCCTCACAACGCGTTTGAAATAAAAGCCTCCATGTCCGGTCTGCTTGGCGGTTTTCCATTTCAAATTCCAAAATCCAGAATAAACGACATTCTCAACTTCATGTAATGTGAAAACCTTGAGTAGGTGTTTGCACAGGAGAACGGGAGATGAACCTGAATATGGCTGTCCATCAGCAGGGCGATTGTTTTATACTGGGTCCCATTTGGATGGAATTCGCAACCTTGAGAAATAAATATTTATGATTGTGTCTTGCTGAAGGAGGTGCTAGCGGCATTGAGCCAGGTCGTTTTTCAATCTCTGAGAGGGAGTTTGGCAATCTAAAGCTTGACTACGCTGACATACTGCAATGCTGAAAGAGATCATCCCTTACTCTTTACATTTTGAAGCCACTGGGAATTTGCTGTACATTTGTGACATTTGAACAGAAAAGCTGGACTAACTGGTAAATGTTTGGCATTGGGAGCAGTCATGTGGATAACATTTCCTTATCTTCTGCTTTCAGTGAACTGTAGGGTCTGGTTAACCAAACAAGGCCCTCGTACAAGCAAATCACGACTAAAGGAAGTCAAATAATTCTATAAAAGCATGAGGGCTTTCTTTACGTACATCTTGTGGACTGCTGTGTTTTAAACCTGCGGCTGTTGATCAACTTATTGTTAGCGGTAGGTGACCTGTTGTTAAATGTCAAAAATAAAACCTTGGTTAACTGCAGTCGTATAACGTCAAACATAAAAATTTGATTTTGCAGTTTTATGACTTTGTACATTTGTCATGATTGTTGGCAGCGGTCTACTGCGTGGAATGAGACTTTGCCGCCTAAAGCATGGGACCGCATGTTTTGCAGTCACCATTTCTTTCCAAACAAGGTCACATCAAATGCTACAAATACCTCTGAGATTCAGTCATGGGTAAGCAAGGTAAGCAGCCAGCTATAAATGCTTTCTCCTTTTGTTTTTAGAACATTCCAGGCTATACACCAAGAGTAGTGGAGTATTTTTAGTAATCATTTCAATAAGGGAAATTCCTGCATTTATTTGTTACCACTTAAGAGGCTACTCTGCCTTCATGCTCTCCACCAGAAGTGTAATGCCAATAAGTGGAGATTATGAGCATCAAGTCTTGATAAAACGGGTAGAGTCTCGCTTTATACTCCGGGTCCCGCTACGAGGCTCAGGGGAGGTTTCTTGGATGTCAGGCCTTGTTAATGTACCACTCAGCAGTCAAAGCACGATGTACTACGTCCATTTAACTGTCGGATCAAATCAGCACACATAATCGGAGAGCTGGAATGCAGTGAGACCAAGACTCCCTGTACTGGCCCTCTGAGCGGTCACCTTTCTCCTCGGATTACATTTCGCTCCATCTTACCTAGCTGTCCTGTCTTCTCAAGATTGACACAGACTGACTCACTTTGAGTTCAGAATTTATCCTCTTCCTTGTTTATGGTGCATGACAGGCTTTGCCATTTTCTTTGCGAGCCGGTTATTTCCGTTGCGCGTCGTGATGCATATATGATGATAGCGACACCCTTTGCTTTTGGGTTTGTCTCTTAAAAACTGAATGGTCATGTTGTGTGCACATGAATTAGCTAGCCATTTGATTGTCACGGTTGTGCGTTCATCACTCTTCCTCATTGGTGTAGACAGGGTGTAGGTATGAACTCTATAAATAGCCCTTTTCCAGGCTTGTGTGTTAAGACTTGCTCTTTTTGTTTGCTTGAGAAATATCTCGGTGCTTTGTCAGCATCAGTGACGCATTGCTGCAGATTGAGTCGTCACTTAATAATGTGCTCCAGCCATCTCATAGAGAATGAACTATATGGCCTGTTGCTCATATCAAGTATATTTTTCTGTGTTCAAGAGCGGTTGCTGCTTAGTTCAGTAGTTGAAGCCTTTAGTATCAGTGGGCAGGGTTCAAAAGAGGAACGAATAAGTTTTACAACCTCTACTGAGATAGGCCACCATGTGTTGGGGAAGCTTCCCATGCAACTCATTCTATAATTAAATGAAAATTAGACTATGGTCAAGCTAGCTTTTTAATGTTTTAACCAGATGTGACATGATAAACCAGTTAGCAATAAAAGGTATAATCTTTTTTTTGTGATAACTGAGCACAACAGCAGAGGAGTGACGCTACATTTTAGTGGTTGCTTGGTTTCTTTTTCTGCAACATTGCACTGGGTTGTCCTGCATACACTGAGATATCATTGGATGAAGTTATTACTCCTCATGCATTTTAATCATCAGATATAGAGACTCATTGTAGATAGAAGAGACTAACTGTATTTCGCCAACACACAAATTTCCTTGTGATTTATGGTTAATTGTGTCTGCATTTTCATGTTCAAACCTTTTAATGTCGCCTAGTTGGAATCTATGTATTGTGCTTTATGGTGCACACACACAGTATCTTTTAAATTGTTATAGTATTTTATATTAGTTATTACTGTATTTGATAAATTAAAAACAAAATAAAAACATCCTTGGTGTGCTTCCTTCGAAAACATTACGTTTTAGCATGCTAAAAATGCTTGATTGTTAGTGTACTTTTGTTGTTATGTAAATATATTATGACAAAAATGCAAGTATAAAAATCAGATCAGTTTAAATACAACTAAACAGAACCAGAATTGATTCATATGTTTTTAATCAAATGAAGCTGCCAGTGATACATATGTGAGAGGATATAGAGTGCATTTGATTACAGTGTACCCTAAAAAAAGAAGTGACATAGAAATGTATCACACTACACCACAGTTCTTTGAAAAAATAGTTTTTTTTCTGGAAATAGCTGAGCTACTGTCAGGCTGAAAAACTAGTTAGGTTTATAGCGTACAGTAACTGAAGACTTCCATTTTATCATACCGTATTTAACAAACACATTGACCAGTGTGCAAAACAATTTATCTAATGTGTATTCTTCAAACGAGCGCTCTTGGAGAGAGATGCCAGCGTGTTTTTAATGATATCGACGAATGCTCTTTCACACAGCGATTATTTACACGGCTGCCTGTTAGCTTTGGTTGTGTGCGAGCAGAAACGATGATTATAAAATGGAGTGGATTTGGCCAGTAGTTTTGTGTGAACATTCAGCACAGCATTTCAGCAGGGCGCTTGGTATGAGTCCGTGGTAAAACCAGGCCACTCTGCGTGATTAGGCATTAGCTTGTCTGCTTCCATTCACCATTGCACAACAAGACAATCCAGCTCGCTTTTTGCTTTCTATTTGTCTTTTCTTACTGTCATCCTTTGATCTTTTCCCCCCTCCATCTCTCATCTCTCACTGCGTCTGTTTTCTCTTTCTGTCATGTGGTGTAAAGGTGGTGTGTGATAGGTTGGTATTTCAGGATCTCAAATAAGTTTCACCTGATACAAGATACTTGTTTTATTAAAGGAGCAAAGAGCAGAAAGACAGAAAATAATGTATAGTTAATCATTATTACAGTAGTTCCTATCTCCACAATTGTTTTTAGTATTCATGCAATATTAATGTCAAAGCAATTTGAATGAACCATTAACCTCATGAGTATATTTATGTATTATTTATGTAACTTTAGTATCTAGTCTAGTTCATCTAGATTGGACATGAATCCAATCCTTAAGTCCAATGTGTAATGTTGAGGAAGGTGTGGTTTAAAGAGTGATGATATTTACATACGTGTTTGTTTTTATGACCAATAATTTTAATTGTCCTTTAACCATATGCAGAACCAATTTTGAGTTATTACTTCTGGCTCAGTGATGGAATGATGACAAAATAGTTATTAGGCTACTACAACTACTACAAAAACATTTAAATAATGGTAATTAAGTGTACAATGATATGTTTCAGCTATTTATGTAACACATGAATGGCTTTTATGTAAAAAAAAAAAAAAAAAGTTAATATTCCTGTTGACCGTACATTGGTAATGTGTTGCTATTTTACATTACATTGGTAATGTAGTGTTATTTTTTGAGAGTATAAAAAGTAAATCAAACTGATTATCAGTGCAATTACTTTCTAAATAATCTGGCTTTTGGTTGCTTTTTGGAGTGAAAAGTGAAATACATTGAAAGTAATTGCATTGAAGGAGGATCCTGAACCGTAGAGAGCAGACTATCATAGAGACTTGTTGTTGACTCGTTTGATGTGGACTTAAACAACCACTCACAAAACCCTGGCAACTACTTAGTAATGCCCTAGAAACACCCCCAAAAACTAGCAACTGCATAGCAGCACACTAAAATCCACTCACGACGCCTTAGCAGTAGCATAGCAATTCCTTTTCAACTTCTATACAACTTTGTAGCTCAGTGGTGGCAAGTTTTACAAAGACAATCACAGCTCCAAATTGCTTCCATATTTCTGTCAGTTCACCCAATACTTTGTCATCATAGTTATAAGTTCTCCGGTATGCCACCTTGTGCCACATCTCCATGGTTACACCTCAGACTTTGATCTCAAATAAATGTTTGCATAGTTACCAAGCTATGATACCATATGCCAGTGGGGCATTGAAATAAAACACACCTTTTGTCATCTTCTCCTTGTTTTGAGTCAAATTACAGAGTAACAGCCTTAAAGAATGAAGAAATGTGCAGAGAAATTAAGAAACATGACCTTTTATCACTGTATGCATTGCTTGGTTAAAGATTTAAGTTGACTTTCCTTCATTAAAGTTGCATTTGTGTCTTGACTGTTATGATTTGTTTGACCAAAGGCCTTAAAGGATGTGAATCATTTCTAAGGTCCACAACTTCTTCCATTCCACGTAGCTCAGTGTTTGAGGAAGCCAAATACAATCCCCAGGGACCTGCTTTGAGGAAGAGTATCTGTGAGACACATCAAAAGACAAAACAAGAGCAGAGATGCTTTGGAATGCAACTCAGAGCATCAAATGAAAATGTGCTACCAAAAGCCCTTGGACAAGAGAGCTTGATCAAGAATGATCTAAAAGAACAGTTATGTTGCCACAGGGTTATCTTGTGAAGGACGTACCTCTAGTTTTCTTGGAATGAATTTTTGCATGACCGTTGAAGTAGTCCCATCCGTTAGGTTAGCGAGCCAGTCAGCATGCTGTCGATTCCTAAATTTGGGGCAAATAAATGCTTTTTTTGGTGTAGAAAATATGTACAATATATCAAATGGTTATTTATATTCAGGAAAATGCATGACTGTAACAACAAGAGAAAGCAATGTAGATGTCATGGTAGAAAACAAATAAATCTTGACCGTCATTAGAGCAATGTTTCTCATCTCCGGCCGACATGAAAACTCTTTATTATCTTTTTTTTCCACTCATATATACTTTTTCTCTATGACAAGGAAACTATCGTGCAAACATTTACAATTAGACATAAGGACATCATCAATGTTCTCTTAAAATTCTGCTTGCTTTGCTATTTCTCAACCCATTTATTTGAATTGTCCTTCAGTTGTGTATGTTTCTAGTGGTCTTCACCTTTATCAGCCTTCACCATGTGATTGGGCAAATGCTTAAATATGCCTTTTACCTTGATGGCCACAAGGTCTTGTTTTTCGTGCTTTTGTTTGGGCAATGCCTGTTAACCTCTAGACCACAATTGAGAGTTAAGTGAGAGGTTAGGGGGGTCAACTCCCTCACCTGCTAATCTTCAGGCCTTCCAGAAGCGTGAGTCAGAAAAGGCTCCAAAGATTGCAAACAGGAGCAGAGTCATTGTTCCCAACCACTGGTTTTCTTTTGTAGCAGGGGACGCGTTTAGGTTGATGTGGCAGTTCTACGTCATTGCCTGAAATATCAGTCATTTCATTTATGCTGCAGATAAACTATGGTGCTTTAGCAAATGTTATCAGCCAAACAATTATATTATCAGGTGCAGGAATTTTGATAATGTTCACACGCCCAGAGCAGAGCACTGTTTATTGTCATATTGATGAAGTCCTACCCTAGGCTATACATACATACATACGTACATGACATTATATCATCAAAAATAAAATGTCCTCATTTCTGTTAGGCCTTCTCTTGGACAATAATAAAGTCACCATAATCTTTTTTTTTTCTTTTTGATTCATTTATGCACGTTATTCCAAAGACAAAAAATTTTAAGTTCATACATTTAAAGATTACAAAATTGCTCCACCTCCTAAAGAGCTGTTTTGGTGTACTACATCCGCGCCCCTTAAAAGATAACCACCTTGTGGAATTCTGCTATGACTTCTCTTTTTCATGTACTAAATAATTCTCAATGACCTGCATTTTTTTCTCTCTCTGAAATTTGTCATATTAAGGAGGAAGTATAATGGGTGGTGAATGCTTTATCAAGTTGACTCTGAGTTTTTCCTTTCTAAACCCATTTAAAAGTCATATGCGATCGTTTGTGAATGATGCAGCTGCTCACTTGCACTTCCTGCTCCATTGAGCGGTAGTAATCGATGTGAACAACCTAATCCTGCTTTCTATGGACCCAGACTCAATGCACTCACCCAAACTTTAGCTGATGGGGTTCACTCAGGGTATTTCACTAAAAACTTGTATAATAGCCGGCTGCAAATTGATGAGTCCCTGAAAATGAATGCCAACAAAAGCCAATTATTGCATTTTCATCAAAGTAGTTATTTCAGGCTTTAGGTTCAGTCTGAGGGTAAGGCTACTTTATGAGTTACTGTCTCTCTCTCTCTCTCTCTCTCTCTCTCTCTCTCTCTCTTTCTCTCTCTCTCTCTCTCTTTTAAACTATAATGACAATTCTTGTTAATTTAAGACCCGTTTTCTCTGTTTATTCAAATGAACTAGCATTGGGATCACAGTGTCAGATCTACCTTTGATTGGCATTTTGCTCTGATGATTGACAGGGTTGATATTCCAGATGGGTGGCTGTTGCCCAGAGAGGAAGAGAAATTGTGCCCTACTTTTCTTCAGCGAGAGTCAGGCCCTAAATGATGCATAACCATCACACAGCCTAGTTTTCACGGGATATTCATCTAGAATTTTCATCATGTCCGTATTGATTCTTGAAGCTTCCTTCTGCATTCTTCTTTGAGCTTTTCATTTTTCTCCCCCTCTTCGACCCCTCTCTGTTGATTCTGTGGTGGGAGTTTGGACTTATTTAACATTCAGACAAACGGTTTATTCTTGCCTGCTCATGCTCATCCTAAATGCCCTATTTTATTTTTCTTAGGTTTTCAAAGTCTGTATCACTGCTCTTGTTTCACCCCCAATAAGAAACAAAAGATATGTTGCTACTTCTGTTACATTATGAAATCGTAACCTCTATTCCTCACATAACCTTCAGACGATCTCTTTATATGAAGGAGAATGCAATCCCATGTTGCACTGCGACAAAGTCAGTGAAGAGGTTCACTTTGAAGACAGCTGCCTGTATGCAGTAGGCGATTCATTTGGAACGGAGAAATAAACTGCACTGTCTAGTAAACACAGTCTATGTGGGTTTTGTCTAAATGAGAGAGGAGGACAGAGAATGACCGATCTAAACATTTATCCCCTCAACTGGGACAGAGCCAATTACAGCTAAAGCACCAGACTCCGGATATGTGACAGACGACAGCAATAATATTACATTTCACTCTCCCTATTTACTTCAGTGTCAGATGCTAGCCAGATTACCTGTTATACTTCCTCTAATAAAGTTACTGTCCGTAGTTTACATCTGCTAATGGAAAAACAAGATATTTTATTGCTGGAGAAACGACTTTGGCCTATTTACATTACCAGTCTCGGTTTATTATAATAGCAGCGGCTAATGTCATATCAGAGATTGGCTAATAGGCTTTGTTTTAGCATTCTTCTGGCTATTGCTAACAATCTGACTGGATGATAATTACGTGCCTTGCATGTGATTCACTCATAATCATATGTTTTGACTGTTTTCTGTCATCTTCTTTAGGGTTTTGGTAAGCTCTTAGAAGTTGTTGGCCAATGATAGCTAGGGGAGTATGTGCTTAACAGTAACATAACTAGTGGGCGCTAATTACCCACGTCAACCAAAGGAAGACCAGCTGTGTTTTTGTTAGACGCATATTAAAAAGTGTTTTTTATTTTTATTTTGGGTAAACCTCTGAAATCCCAACCATGAGACCGCACGTAGGATTTACCTCAGGTATGCACCTTCAAGCATTACCAATGAGGTCGATGAGTGCTTGGGCTTCACCTCTCCCAGCATTCTGATTGGATGAGGTAGGTAATACCCGGACACGATTTGAAGGTGACTCATACTTCTGTCTGTTAACGTTGAAACACAATGGGCTCCATACACAGAGGCCCCTGGCGGGGAGGGCCAAGCATGCTCCAACGATCTCAACCCAAACCACTGATTAATGCCGGCCTGAATCTGAGAATGCACATAGAATGCTCTTTGCCTTGCCTGGTATGCAGGTGTATTATCTGACGACTTTTTCAGTACATTGGTGCTAGCCATACTGACAGAAGTGAAGGGGATTTTCACTACATTGTCCTCTGTTTGAATAATGTCATCATCCTTTTCAGCAAGATAAACCTTCAAAATTAGAGCTTTGAGTGTAGCACAACATCTTTGCCACATGCTGGAATTTTATTTTATTTTTTGAGGAAAAACACTTTTACACAGGTCACTCTCTTTACGCAAGTTGCACCAGGATCCTACGCCAGGTTTAAATAGTTAACCATGGGACTTTAACCCCTGACTGCTTTAATACTGTAGTAGAAAAATGTTATTAAACTGAATCAATTTAAAAGTTTGATTTCAGGTTAGCCTGACTCAAATTGTCTCAGATGATTTCAGTCAACTGAAAATACATTGTACAATTCTGTACCTGGGTCAGTCATTCATTTGACGAAAAGTTGAAAATATGTGGTACTGTTGTGTTTTGTTAGGCATGCTACACATTTTTAGTTTGATGACCCTTTGAAAATGTAATATATTTGTTGATTTTTCCATTTGGAAAAAAAAAACAGTCAACCAAATAATCTCAAAAACAGGGCCTTTAGAGATGACATTCAGCCTAAGGACAGCATGACATATTGGACTTCTGTCCTTCACAGGCTCATTTGTTTTTTTTGTTTTTTTAAATATTATTAAAAATGTCTATTGTGACTTGCTGTCACTAAAAGAAACACAGTCTCTATCTGTGAAAAATCATACCCAGCCTGTCCTCTTAGCGATGAGTAATGAAAGCTAGTAAAAAATCTTTGGATAATGATGAGTCTGCTTTATGCCTGGAGCAAAGTTCAGTTCCCATCACACCCCATTGCCAGTGGCTTTTTCCATTGCTTATACACTCTCTCCTCTGATGTTCTTCCATCTATGTCGACGCCCTCTCTCTCCCTCCTACTCTCTCTCTTTTGAAATTACTGTTTAAGCATTGACCTGCATGTTGGAAGTTGCCCTTAATTTTCTGTTTCGTAGCATGTCTGTGCATGTGTTCTGCATGAGTTGGCGAAGTGGAAACATGAATGTCTCAAAGCAAACTAACATTAGACTGGAGTTACATTTAATTTTGTGTTTCTGGTAAAGAAGCCACCACTCCCTGCGGAGAGTTTAAAGAAATACTTTCCAAATGGGTTGTTAGCATTGTGTTTTCTTAATTAGTGGCATTTGCCAAGACGAAGTATGATGATGTTTATTGCTCATACTTAACATTAGGGATTTGAAGAAACCCCTAACTCTAAATTTTAAACTCTTAGTGTGCAGATATCCTGCGTTCATGGTGTTTGTTAACACTTAGCACTCTGGTCTTAATTAAATCGGCTGTCTGCATACATTGCCTCAGTCATGATAATCTGATGAACATGTTTCCAGGATCTTGATGAGCGGCCCCTTTCAATAAAACTTTCTCATTAAATGGTAATGTTGTTATCGTTCACCTGTAATTTGTTGAGTGGCAGCGTAATGTGATACAGTATGCTTTGTGGAATAGTGTTTCCTTTTGCTTCAGTTCATATACTCAAGTGCTCATTAGTGCCATTTTCAGAAATGAACCAGCGGACAATAAATAGTTTTATGCTATTAAAAAGAGCGTTCAACAAAAAAAATTAAACATGTGCTATCATTTACTCTCATTTCCCTTTAAACCTGTATTACTTTCTTTCATCTGAGGAACATAAAAGAAGTGTGTTTTGTCTGTATACTCTTAGAGAGAGAAAAAAATTAAAGGTACAAAGCTCTCACTCTGGGGCGGTACCCAAAGTTACAAAAGCTGAAAGGTACTTTAGGATAAATGCGTTTGTGTTCCACAGAAGTTGTACAGGTTTTGAATGACATGAGGGTGAGTAAATGATGACAGAATTTTCATTTTTGGGTGACTATCCTTACAGGCATTCTTTGATGTAAGCTAAATTATGTTGTACTCATAGTGATTTTTATTTAAGATTGTAATGAGTCATAATCGTAGAGTGTCCTAGTTTTTGGCTACCCCACATACCTGGTCCTCGGCTGATTTTCTCAATTCAGTGTTAAACTCCATTTATTAATAGCTTAGTCACAGCTGACCCAGAAGCAGCTCTGCCAAACCCACCGGATCCCACATTTTTTAGCTTTCATCCATGTCCTCTGGAGCATAACATCTCCTTCAGAACTGTCAGAATATTCCCCTAACCTCTAAATGGAGGTCTAACTCCCTAAGGTAGGACTTCTCAAGCCATTATGCTGGATGAGCTGCATCCGGGCGACAGGCTGCGGACGTGGGAATGCCAACAGCCATCCTGCAGTAGCTCCACCAGGGTTACGGTTTCAGAAAGCTGGGTTCTCGTAGCCTAAGGGGCAATTGGCCAACCACATTGGTGGTTTTCTCATGGAAAAACAAACATTACTTGGCCCAAAAGCATTCGCTCTCTTTTTTTACTCTGGCATTTTTATTGCATATTGATGCTAATATTATTTATTGAAGCCAGTGTCAGGGTGGTACATGTACAACTGAATATATAGGATGACCAGTTCTACTATGGCAATTACACTACTACTGTGGCAGTTGGGAGAAATTACCTAGCAATATCAAAATGGCCTTATTAATATTAATTGTTTTTATTAATAAAATCAGGAGAACATTAAAGAACATCTACACAAAACTTAACTATCTGGACAATGTGGAAAACACACACAGACACAAAAATAAGAATACATAATGAATACATAAAATAACGCATTAATTTAAAAACAATAAATTAATTAATACATAAATCAAGTAAAATAGAAAACATTTACCAGTAAAGGAAAGTACATCTCATTGATGAGTATCACCAATCAGCTAGTACAGCTACTTTGCTAATTTACAAAGAAAGCCCTCTGTTTGTGTGTGTGTGTGTGTGTGTGTGTGTGTGTGTCAGCAGGTCTGATGGGTTTATGAGGAAATCTCTCCAGTCGGCTCTAATAGGTCACCGCCAGGCTGTAGATAGACATCAGCATTCCACTCCCTCATTTATATGCAAATGAGGACTGACGTCAGCTGACCGTCTTTATAAATGTTCTTGTGTGATTTAACAAAAACAGTAAATGTGTAGTTGTATGTGTATTAGAAGGTGTTGAAGTTATGATGAACGTCATGGTGTTTGCATGATCTGCATGTTTTGTAGGCATGTTTGGGTTGTTATTGTAAGGTCTTAGGACTTCTTACTGTCTGTACCATTCTTTCATGCTGTGGGAGAGCAGTGCTGTGGAATGCATTAATCACTGATGTCTAATTCTCTCTTTCTCTCTGTCTAAAGCAATGGGCTCCAACCTGAGCCGGGGTGTTTAGGTTGGTTGACTGCCTGTAGAGAGCGATGGTTTGTGTGGAAAATGTGGTTCTGCTCTGGCAGTGTTTAACACAAATACAGAGTCACATGAAGAGAGGGATATCATGCCATTCTTTAATCTCGGTACATCTGTCACTCTGTGATCTGAGCGAAACAATAGGTGTTTTTCATATTGAATTTCATCCTAATCAACATAAGCTTTCAACTCTTTAACACACACACACACACATTTCTTGAACATCGAATCAGCATATTAGAGTGATTTCTGAAGGATCATGTGACACTGAAGACTGGCGCAATGGCTGCTGAAAATCCAGCTTTGCTATCAAAAGAATACTTTACAATTTAAAATATATTAAAATAGAAAACCTGCATTTTAAATCCTGCTGATACCAAACTTTTAAATGTCCACTACATGCTGCTGCTGTTGATGGTGTAAAAGTAAATATTCAAAGTAAAAAAAAAAAAAGTGTAATATGTTATATTAAATGGTAAAATAATTAATTTGGGGTATGTTTACTATCTTAACATCTTTTTCTAAGTACACTAAATATAGCCTAAATGCATAAATACAGTAGGCTGAATTTATTAAAAGGAAATACAAATACTTGCTGTACCGAAATATATTTAAAATATTGTAAACAAAATGCAACCTCTCCATTATGATTGGAATCTTGTGTTTTGCTGTATTTTAAATTAGCCGATTATTTAACTTATAAATTATTGATTTTAACGTCAACCATTCCTTATTACAAAATAATATTTTATTTAAAAAAAAGCCATTCCTTATACAAGTAATCTGTCTGTCACAAAGATTATGCACCGCATATACCCAAAAGAGGATAGGCTTCCACTGTAAAAGTGTTTATGGACATCTAATTATAATACAGACAACAGAGGAGAAAACGCTCTCTGTTTTTCTGTTCATTTTTCACTTATCTTCCAAACACACATTTTTTTGCCTTTAGTTGGACAAAACCCTTGTCAAGTGCTTATTAAAGTCATTGTTTTCTGTGCTGTCCATTTAAGAAAAAAATGTAGACCGATCTCAGTAGTCTTTGTCTTCTGCTGAAAGAATTTAATGAATATTGATGATAGTTAATATATATTTGATTGACATTTGGAATTGCAAGCTCTGAAAGATGACAGTGGATTCCTTTAGCAGTTGTTTCTGGTGATTATGTGTTTGCTAGTGTAGCAGTTTCAGTTATGTATGTCCTTTTATAAGGAGACACACATTTGCTGTTTTGAATGACTGGTTTGACATGTACTTGTTCCGAAGAATGAGTTGCAATAATGGATTTTCCTCCTAAATGTATGTTGCATAGATGAGATTGAAAAGTCAATGACGTTATGATTTGCACAGTTTCTGTTCAAACAGCAAAATATAACTATTTTGATGTTTTGAAGACATTGTGGGTGGTGCTTGCATGATGCAAAACTCAAAGTTACAATACTGCTGTTCTAGAGGCATTGCTATGTGGAGGGGATGTGTGATATTGACAAAAATTATATCTCTATTTTTGGGGGCGGGACTTTTCAATAATGATAAACCATATAACTGTGGTACTGGTTTGGGCCTCTGTTGGATAAATAAGTGACACTAACACCACTAATAGGTGGCAGCAAGTCCCTGTTTTAATTAGTGATTAATTGAATAATTTGTTCAAATGATTCTCTCACAATGGCCGATTTATATAGAAACAAAACAAGTGACTGTCTTTATGAATGGATCATTGAATCATTGACTCAAAGGCAGATTCATTCAGGAACTAAACACCACAGTGTTGCTAAGAGTGAGACACACACATGTTCTATTCTGATCTGTTTTTTTTTTTTTTTTTCTGAAACCGAAAATAATAGAATGATATGAAATAGTTTTGGTGGGCCGAAATCATTGATCGAAACATTTCATTAGTGCTTCTAATTCTAATTGATCCTCTCAACCTAACCTTGTTTTATCATCTGACAGGTGAACATTGATCCATGTCCAATTGTTTAACCCTCTAGAGTCTAAGGTCATTTTTGGGGCCTGGAGAAGTTTTGTCATGCCCTGACATTTGTGCTTTTTTCAGTTTCTTATAAACATCTAAATGGCTAAAGTCTAATCTCACTGTAATCAGCACAAACTGGGCTATAATAATATGTGAGCAGCATGTATGTACATGATTGTGTTTTTGAGAAAAAAAAAATATTATGCTTGGTTAGTGAAAAACTAAAAATGTTAAATCACTTGAATAAGGCCATAAAACACATAAAGAACAAGGGTTCCCGGGATTTTTGAGAACTGGAGCTTGTAGCCTAGACTTTTTCTTTCTACATGTGGAAATCATCTTGTTTACTCACTCACAGAAAACAATATATTGATTAAAATTTTCTAAGACACTTTTTGTTGGTAAAAGTCATATGCGAGTAGGCGTCAACTATCATGAATATCATTGTGATTTACACCTGAGAAGACAAAGGCCTGCATAATGAGCTGCATAATGAGCCTTTCAGTCAGCTGTGTCACTGAGAGGGGAGGAGTTACAAGAAAGAATGTGAGGACAAAATAAATCTATATAATTTTATGTTTGTAGTTTATTTAGAATATATTTAATTATCCCACAACATACTTTAATATCCACTTGGGGGAGCAGTTAAGCAGTTTATTAGGAACAATCAAAGCTGACTTTCAAACTGAATTTTTGCATCATTACTCCAGTCACACAATCCTTCAGAAATCCTTTTAACAATCTTATTTTCTACAAAAAAAAACATTTATTGTTATTATTATTATCATTATTATTATTATTATTAATGTTGAAAAGAGCTGATAAACAATTTTCAGGTTTTTTAGGGGAGATAAATTGAAAGAACAGCATTGTTTGTTACATTTGTTAGTTACATTTATTTGTTACATTTATATTATTTACATCAAGCTTTTGAATGGTATAGTATTGTATATTGTAGGGCTATCACGATTGGCAGATCGTTAATGCGCATCTCGTCAGTAAAGCCGGTTCTCTAATCAGCTGTAAATTCCATCAGGTGCGTGATTTCACATAAAGCAGCTGTTACTACACAGAGCCGTTGTTAACTGAGAAGATGCGCAAATAAATGCTGAAAATGAACGTGGATTTGCGCATCTTCTCAGTTAACAATGGCTCTGTGTAGTAACAGCTGCTTTATGTGAAATCACGCACCTGATGGAATTTACCGCTGTTTGGAGAACCGGATTTACTGACGAGATGCTCATAACGTTCGGCCGATCGTGATCGGAGCAGCCCTAGTATATTGTTATTGAAACTTCATAATATTTTACTTGATTATACATTTAGTCAGGAATTATAGTTTGGAAAAAGTCTTTTGGGAAAAAGTAAAATGTAAAACTAGTAAAATGTTTACACGTTATGTGAAAACTAGTACAAGTATATAAATAAATAAAAAGAGACTTACTCATGTTTATGATCTCTGCTGAATAAAGTGCTTCATCATTTTTTTCTGAGGAAATCCAAATCTCAAATCCTCAATCACATCACATCTTTATGGGGTGAATTATGTCTTATTCCTCTCATCGCGAAGCAGACAGTAAAATAAAAAGAACTTGAAGAACAGTCTTGCTGCGTTGTCTTCTGTTGTGTGGGGCGTATTCAAGCCATGCGTTTCAGTGAAACATTAGAATCTGAATAGAGCGTTCAGCGCGGGGGCGTGGTCGCATTAAAAGATAATGAAGGGAGACGTGAAAAATGGGCATCACGTTGTTTTCATATGAATAAATTGATCACATAATATTTGTTTTCGGCAGCACTTGTTTAGTTTAAAAGTAGACATGTCAAGCTTTCTATAGACATCTCTCTCATGTCTCTTCGTTGAGTATTCACGGAGTTACAGTTCATTTTAATGACGTGTTTGTAAATGAAGATCAGCTGCAGACAGCACACCTTGTTTGTTATCTTTATTTTATAAGTGCACAAAGTTTTGTTGTTATTATGTCCGTATACAAAAAAAGTAGACCCTTTACAGATTCGATTGATGTATTGCTCTTATCTGTACGATCAAAACTGAAAGTGTAATTTAAGTTCTTTTCGGGGTTATCAGGAGAAAATGACTCAACGCATATCCGCGTTGATCGACTTCAGAGGGTTAAAAATGAAAGACACACCTCTCTTCAATACACCAACTGATTTGAGGGATCATTCGTATCTGAAGCACAGAGTGAGACAAGTGAATTCAAATTGAACTAGAATTGTAGAATTTACCAGTTCCCAAGAATGAGCATTGGGAAACATCTTGGCAAACAGAACTAAATTGCTGTTAAACCTGGTTTTGGCAGTGTATTTTGTAGAATGTTTTTGAAATGGCATCACTTAAAAAATTCACGATGAACAACAAGTCAAAGTGATCACCAAGGACACACAGAACAAATGCTACTTTAGTCATCTTGCATTTTTTTGTTCTGTTTACTCCATCCTCCAACTCGTTGCAGTAATTCAGTAATTCTTTCTGTTTGTCGGTTTGTTTACTGTTTTTTTTTTTTTTTGAGGACATGTTTGACCTGAGGCTACAAGTGGCCATTTAATTGCGTAAAACAGGTTTTGGAGGTTTTTTTTTTCTTCTTCTTTTGGTGGATAAAAAGGAGGATCACACAATAGAACAGAATTGCAGTCATGCAGAATGAATTTTAAGGCTTACATTCTGCACATCGATTAGCTTTCTCTGGTTTGGAGGAAAATACATTTGTTTTGGGCTCTTTCATTGAAAAATCATTCAATCTAATCCTAATTCTTATAAACGAAAAGAGAAAAGCTGTATCAAAAAGACGAATGGAACAACGAATCTTGGTGGTACAGAGAAACTTATTTGTTGTTGTCTCTTGTGTTTAGACCACGCTCGCAGTGCCAGATTGAAGCATTTTAGAAATCTCCACCGTCATAATTAAAAGAAATTCACCATTGTGCACATCAAGGGTTTTTCATGCCTTACTAAAGCACCTCATGTCGAAATATTGTCTCTTTGATTCACGTCCAAACATATGCTCAGAGAGTCGCATCACTCTCCCAGCAGAATTCGAGCTGCCAAACCAGTGAAAGAAAGTTACCCAATGTTCATAAATGTTTGTGGTGTCGACAGCCTTGCTGCAAGGTCACGGTCTCCTCACTTCACCCCACACTCTGTTTACCCATCATCCTCCACTTCTACTGCCTCCCCATTGGATAGGTGGTGGTGATGCACAGACTGGTTTTGTCAGAGCCGTATCACGGAAGACAGCGTACTTATGTTTCTCAAGACAGCACACATCTGGTTTCAAAAGTTTTCATTGTTGTAATTCCTCTGAATTAACAGTTTAATACTTATGTTTTTTCTTATCACCAGATATAAAATGTATTAGATTTGAAGTCTGTAATGTTGTAATTTTAAGACACTGTACGAGTTCAAAGAGGATTTCTGGTGGAGGATTTGGATGTCTGGTGATTTGCAATTGCTTGTTTTTTTTATTTTTTTTAAAAAGAGAAAAACTGTGGTACTCATCCACCAGCCAGTGACTGATGATTTCAATAAAGACGAGCATCCAATTTGCTTTGTCACTGAAATGATTTGGGATTCTGTTATTAATTAGGCATCTTTATGCGCCCCGTTCCTACTATTTATATGTCTGGGCGCACATGCAAACCTCACAGGGTGAACGAAGGAAGCGTTTAAAACTTTGATCTGGGAGCAATGTGTTTCAAGGGGATTCTGTCTTTCTGAATTCTCTCTCTGTACGCAAATAGGTTTAAAGCCATCAAATAGCTTTTCATATCTGCAGAGTAATGTGAATTTAATTAGACACTGTTATTCTCTAACAAGCCGAAGAGATTAACCAGTTTTGAACAGCTTTTTACATCAGTTTCCCTTTTAAATATAATCGGTTTCTTAGCTACCTGCTCAACTGCCGCTTGTATTGTTTCTTGTCTTACACATTTATTTAGTTAATGAAGAGAGGTTGCATGGCGTAAATCAAAGCACTCTCTGTCTCCTTGATTTGCCACTTATCATTTTATCTCTTAGAGGTTGTTATACCGTGCTGCTCCTGTGGCTCATTACAACTCTCAGTGGGGCTACCATGTAGGGTCCACCGATGACCCAGCTGCCTTGAAACAGCTTTCTGAATCATTCTTTTGTGTTTGTTTTGATTTGCAACTAAACTACAGTATTATACCAAGGCCAATTATTATACACAACAGTACTGGTTTTTTCCCAAACACTTTTTGGACTAGCTTGTGGCAGGGATGCATCTAATGCAGAAAAATAATGTCAAATTGTTGAAAAAAAAAAAAAAAAATCTAATTCCAGTTTGACATCTTCAATTTTCAAAACTGTTAGTTAGTCAATCTATTGAGAGCTAGCTTCATGAATGTTTCATTGCCCTGAGAAAGTAGAACACATCCACAGTGTACAAGAAAACGAAAATATCCTCTTTGCTTTGTGTTGTCAGTAGGTGTTTGGGTATAACTACAGAATGCTTTTTACTTGGTGGTTCTTGCTCAGTCTGGAAACCCAAAATTATCCAGAGAAAAATTGACTGGATATTGTGTCCCTGTGAGGTCTTAGGGTGGATTTCTGCACTTCAGTTTAGAGCTTCATGAGAGGTCAGTGACGTTTCATAGCCGTACAGACTGTTTCGGAGCGACTTGCCAGTGGTTCTGCAATAACAGGCCTCAAAACCCCAAAACACAAATGCTCACACTGGCGTTCCCCCAGTCCCACCGCCACGGTCTGATGTCTGCAGTGCTAATGTGTTTTCATCGGCAGAGTGGTCGCAGACTACGCAGTTTGGCTGCTCTCCTCAGCCCACCATCATCCCAGCAAGTAGTTGACACAGATGTAATCTCTCCAGCAAACTATCATGTCTGGTGGCTGGTGGATGAAACGTGATACATTTTTGTTGCCTCTTGTATTCCTCTCTGCCAATTAGTCCACGACAATCACATGAAGAGCTAAAGCAAACCCTCAGGATGGGAAGCTCTCAGTGCTGGTGATGTTACAATGCGCCCCTCTGCTTCCCGAAGGAGCTTTATGTCACCATGCTGCCCTTGGGCCTGTAATCCATCAAATCTTAAAGTGGGACTGAGTTCTGCTCTGTTCTCCTTACATTAGCTAGCTTGAAGGAATTTGAGGCTTTGGGTCGCTTCTTAAATAAATAAACATCTCTTTGAGCTTAAGGAGCTAATCTGGCCTCTTGGATTGAAAGCTCTTTGTTTTCTCTCTGCTGTATGTTCCTGGATTCTCAGCTTCTGTACAGAGTACAGAGGAAATGAAAGGAGAAACGGTGAGCTGGGTGTGCAAGAGTGCTTTGTTTTAGCTTGGCCTGTCAATCACAATAACAGGGTCTCAACAATGGCAGTACTGTGCACCTACAGACTTGTGAGCGTTGTCCAAGAGACATGACCATAAGCACCGCATCAAAAAAGTGCACTCAAAGAAATAAATGGTACTTTTGAAAAATATGTCAACAACTGTAGTTAGTATTCAGACAATATTTTGCTGGGTGGTTATTTCACAGCAGCGAAAGAAATTGATTAAATTAATGTTTTTAAAATAACATAATATAAAAAAAATAATAATAATGCTTTGAATATGAGACTAGAACCCCAAGAAGTCACTGTTTTAATGCATTGTTTTGTTAAAACGATTGATTCATCATTCATTAAACAGATTTTTTTCAAAACACTCATACATTCAGTAATGAAACGCCACTCTGTGTTGCTTGCAAATGGAAAACACTTCTGCTCTGGATTTGTTTGGAAATGTTTTGTTATATTCGAAACAGTTCAACAAACAAGAAGTTAATATTAGGTGAGACAATTTTTTCAACAATGTCTGTGTTTGCTCTTTTGAATATTATCAGTATCATGTTTGCCATCATGCCGATAAACCGGAAAACAGCACACTGCGAGAAATGTGCAGTTTTTTTTTAAATAATTAAGATAGGACATTTACCATATTATATATTATGCTAGATGGACAATAGTCATAAATGACAAAGAACAAACAAAATGCATAGTTTATTTTTTTACGAAACAGAAATCCACAGTGAGTCCAGCAGACTAAATCAAGTTTTTCTCTTTATCGGTACACTACACTTTTAATAACTAATTGTATTACTATCAACCATGTCACTTTTTATTTTGTTATTCATCCATGTTTCTTAATCACTCTGAAGTGTAAATAACTAACTGCTGCCCACTGAAAGTTATGTGGACATGAAATCTGTCGATTTGACACTTATCGTCATACCACCGTCATACCGTATAAAACTTTAAAAAAAACTTTATTTAGCTTGTGTCCATCTCATGCATCGTTAACTGCTTGCGTTTGATTCCACAGACAGGTCCATATGTCGCAGATGTTTGCTTCTGCTGAGACGCTAGTCAATGGTAGAATTTCTTTTGTCATCTGTGTTTTATTACAAGGACCGCAAAACAATTTGGCACCTGGAAATAGTTCCAATGACCTTAAAGTAAAATAAGGTGCCTGTTTATCGGTTCATTCTGAATAAAAGGGACTTGAGGTAAATACAAGTTTAATTTGATGTTATTGAAAAACCAAGAACATTGGAAGTCGTTTATCCTGGGGTTTCAAGTTACATAACAAAATTTGATGGCAGCCAAAGGAGTGTTCAGGAGTGATCAAATGCTCTGTACTGGAAGAGATTAATGTCATATTTCAGAACATGATGTCTCAGTTTGTTTCCAGAGGAATGTGTCTGCTGCTTTAACACCTTGTCTGCCCAGTTAGGAGGTGAGATATGCTCTGAAATTGTTTCTGATTTGTAAAGTCCTCCCTGGAGCATATAGTGTGATTGAAGATTCTCTCTGCTTTAAAATTCATCCACTTTAAAATGGTGCAGCTACAAAAATATAAAAAAATTGAGATTTATTTTTTGCAAACCTTTCACTACAACTTTTTTGAAATGTTGAATCCTTTGTAAGCATGAGAGAGTGTTGTCTATGTGCGGCATTTTTTGGTGTCATGGAGTTATGTAGTGGCAAAATGAGCATTGTAAGGTTGAAAGCCGGACACTCTTAACTCAACATTACTGCTGAGGTAACCATTCATTCTCATGCAGTAACTGACTGCAGCATCACAGGGTGTCTGTGACTCTTTTAATAGCTCTATGAAACCCGAATAGTCCCAGCACTGAGCTTCTCTGAATACATCCGCGTTCCACAGCCAAGAAACCCAGCACCAGAGGACAAGAAAACGGCGAGCACTTCACAAAGAGCTGGGCTTGAATGTGATTGGCTCCTGAAATGGATTGGTCTTTCGGTGAGATAAACCCAATCAAAGCAAGCATGAACAGATGGTTTTCCCTTCCTTAAGCATTGTAGGGTAGGGTCTTACTGGATTGGGTGTCCCTGCCAAGACATCTCTACCTCATTGTTGGGCCTTTGTCATCGGGAGCCGCTACTGCCAAAATTGACCTTCTGTTCTGCTTGATGGGTTGGGATTTTCTCTGGATTTCAGGAGAGCAGTAAAGCCAAGACCAAGAACACAACAAGCAACTCGGCAGGATAAATGAGAAACACTTGTGTTTGCCATCAGTGTTATTGTGTTAGTTAATGTGATTTTTGCAGGGTGGGTCAGGTTAACATTAGATCTCATTTAGGAAGTGTCTGAAAGCTTGCTGCCTTTCTGAGCAGTCAGTCAGTTACTAAATGGGCAGTGTTTTAATGTATGTAGTACCTGCTAAGTAGGTACCTTAAACAAATTTAAATAAGCTTCAGGCGCTACCGTTTAAAAGTTTAAAATATTTAATCTCTATGAAACTTTGTTCACCAAATACAAAAAAAAAAAAAAATATATATATGTATATAATGATTTCTGAAGGATCATGTAACACTAAAGAAAAGAGTAATGGCTGTGAATAATTTGGCTTTGCCATCACAGGAATTTATATAAAAAAAAATATATTAAATAACATAGGACACAATTTAAAGTAGAATAATATTACACATAATTATTGTTTGTGATCAAATAAATGCTGCTTTGGTGAGGAAAAGACATTTCATAAAAATCTTACCAACTCTGTAGTTTTGAACAGAAGTGTGTTTCTTAGGTTATAAAAATCTATTTAGAATATATGGATTTATAAATATACATTTATAAATGAATTTACTTCTGACGCTTTTTGATAAACAATTTTTTATTTTTGAAACGAGAATGCAGAAATGTGCGGTAAAATAAATAATAGAGAATCCCTACAGGTCCTTATTACTATACGTCAAGGTCAGTGCAAAAAACAAAAAAAACAAAAAACCCTCTCTCACTCTCTCTCTCTCTTTATATATATATATATATATATATATATATATATATATATATATATATATATATATATATATATAAAATTAAAGATTAGGACTACTGAACACTTATGTATTCAAGATATGTAGAAAAAACTTATTTGGTTACACCAAATGACATGGTGTCATGAAACCAACTGAGACTAACATAAATACAAAGAAAGAGGAGTGCTTAGTTTCTCTACAGAGGAAGTGGTTAACTTTTCCAGCTCTCAGTAGTCCATTAAATCACTGTGTTACATGTCCACCCGTCCCATCGCTATATGTGCTCCCACTTACCAGGTTACTAGGTATGTTTACATGGACACTTTTTGCTTCCATCGGAATTAATTCATTTTGATTGACGAATCCGAATGTAGTGTTTACATGAACTCTAAATAAAGTGATCAAGTTGATATGCGCGCAAGCTTTTGATTGGATTTTATCATTTGACATGCGCACACTGCATGAATATGCAGAGTTTTCCACTGTTGTTACATACTGTTTTAAAAAGCACAAGTGATATTAATTTAATTAGGTGACGACCAGCACATGAACTGTTGTGCAGTTCTGCTAACTTTATAAAACCATAAAAGTGCCTCTTCCTGCAACCAAAATCAGTCGTCTGTTGTTAATAGTCTTAAATAAGGACTGGTTGGACGTTGTCCTGCTCCACTTCACAGACGCTGAGTGAAAGGAGAGTTTTATGATGATTAAACACTCATTTATGACACTTTATTCACCAGGAAGAACAGCTTGTTACGTGCGTCATATGTCATTGCGCTATTTTTACGTCACTGCACAAGCGTAGTACTTTTTCAGTTTCATTTTTATTTTTATCTGATCAAGTGTTTACGTGTTATCTCACTTAAATTACAAAAGGAATAAACCACCCCTTACAATCCGATCAAAATCTTAGTCAGATCTGGCCAATTCAATCCGATTGACCTGTTTACATGTGACTTTTTTATTCTGATTGCGCTTGTAGTCCTATTACGATTGGATTAGAGGGTCTATGTAAACGCAGCTATTGCTGGATCATGAGTCAGCAGTTCTCTAAACCTGCAGAGTGTCCGGCTCATTAGACTCAAAAAAAAAAAAAAAAAAGAACAAACCAAGTAAAGGAATGGGAAAAGATTTCCAAAAAAGGGAGGGTGTGATATCTTGAGTGTGTGTGCTTATGGAGGAAGAACATGCTGCTGTGCTCCATGTGAAGCAGAACTACTGGCAGCTACTGAAACAAGAAGAGCATGCCTGTTCAGAACCATAACAACAGTGACAAAGCAGATTTTTTACATCTAAGTGGTTAAATGAAGATAATAGATCATGGTGATTGACTAAACAGCATTTGTGCTTCCTGCTGCTAACATAAACCCTGCACATCTTTGTTATTGGGCGGACCAGAAAACACATCAGCAGCATCGTGAACGCACTTACAACAGACCCGGAAGAGAATACAATGCTGACTAAAGTCATAGTTTTTGTTATTTTTGGACCAAAATGCATTTTCGAAAGCTTCAACAAATTCTAACTGACTCTCTGCTGTTAGATGCATTTTGCTTTAAAGCTCTCCATTCTTCAATAATTGATCTGTTAAATTTTCCTGTTTGGTGAATTAGGTGCTCGCAAACTCCCCAACAAGTCCCAGCGTTTCAGGTGGTCTCTCATAACGCTTTAAGTCACACATTTGGGAGACTGAACGCTGTTGATGCCACTGTTCTGTTTGTAGTGACTGAACACTCACCTCCCTAGTCAAATATAGGCGAGAATAAACATTGCAATAGTCTCACTGTGTTTACCCCTGCATCAGGAGAACTTGTGTCTGGATAAACATTGAGAGATAAGGAGCCTCATCAGGTCAGTAGCCCCTTCAAGGATTATTTAACACCAAATGCCCTCTTAGTCCTCGAGGAGGAACCAGAAACTGGCTGATTAAGAATGAACTCTGCTTGACTAGACCCCTTAAAGCTGTAGAAGGGTACTATAGGGAGTCTGCAATGATATTTATGGCTTCCTGTGGTCATGAAGACTCCTACTTCACATTAACAAGCATTTGGGCTGTTTGTTCAAGCAGCTGTTTATCCTTGATTGTAAAACAAATGTGATATGTAGTTGTAAACGCTTTGTCACAGCAGTTCTTAGCCCACCGTGGCCATTCGAAATGGTTTTTAGGCCACTGCGGAATATTCCGCTGCTTATCTCAAGTTCACTTCAGAGCCCTGGTTGTTTCTTCTTGTTCTACGTGACAAATATAGCAAAACATCAAGCAGCCATTAGGCGTGAGGAATTAGAGGCATGTAATTAGCCAATTCTCCATATGACTGGAAAATTACAGAGTGGAGCTTGTGATCAGCAAATTTCATGCATTCATAATATTTTGCATTATTTTTATTGGGTGCTACAAAGTGGTTTTCTGACTGTCAGTCCACAAAGAATACAAGGTCAATATCAGAGTGCTGATGTTAAAGATGTCAAAGCCTTAAAGACCAGAATTGAAGTCGTCATTGACTTAATCCCATGTAGTGCCAAACCGACATAAATGGAGATATGTAGCAGATTCTAGTCCTAGCTGCTTTTTTTTCTCCATATAATGAAAGTGGATGGAGACCAGGGACAGTTGTGATCACTATTGGCTTTCATTTTGTTTAAAAGATCAGCATGGCCTTTCTTCTAGTCAAATGAACACTCCACTTTTTTTTGAAAATAGGCTCATTTTCCAGCTCTCCTAGAGTTAAACAGTTGAGTTTTACTGTTTTCAGCCGATCTTCAGGTTTGGTGGTAGCACATTTAGCTTAGCTTAGCATAATTATTGAATCTGATTAGGCCGTTAGCATCTCGCTCAAAAATGACCAAAGAGTTTTGATATATTTCCTATTTAAAAATTGACTCTTGTGTAGTTACAACGTGTAGTACTACCGACGGAAAATGAAACGTTTAAACACTTTGCTCATTTTTTAATGAGATGATAACGGTCTAATTGGATTTAATGATATATGCTAAGCTAAAAGTGCTACCGCCAGACCCGGAGATTGGCTGAATGGATTTGAAAATGGTAAAACTCAATGTTTTAACTCTAGGGGAGTTGGAAGCAAAAGACACTAAATAATGTAAAAAAAAAACAAACAAAAAAACCTTTTCCATTAGTTACAACGTGCTCTGAATCAGATTGTACAAATGTTTATGCGAGTTTGACATGCTAGATGTTTTTCATTAAAAAGTAGAGTCAAATCAGATTACTTATTGTCCGCTTTTGAGTGTTTTTTATTAGAATTTAGCATAGCACAGCCATGCAAAGTTTTGCTGCAAGATAGAGTCTTAAAATTCAATCCAGGCTTTCAAATAATGCATCAGTCTGTGGATGGCTGTTGAATAAAATGCCCACTCTTTGACCAACCGAACAGACAAGCAGAGAGAATTGTAACCTTGAAAAAAAAAATTTTTATGCAGCCAATATCACCTCAATGAACGCTCCATTTACAAGACTAATGATAACAATACTTTTGAACTCTACTTTGATGGCAGAAATATTTCTTTATATCAACTGCTCTTTCAGATTTCTGTAGCCTAAATGCCCTGACAGTGTGAACCATTGTTATGGTTTTACTAGTAAACAGATTGCAAATGGTATGTTTTGGTGCAATTGATAATCATTTTAATATTTGGAAGTCCTGATTTTGAGAAACCACCTGTAACATGTTTTTTGGACTATGAAATGGCTGTATGATTTAACAACATATAGTAAACGTAGAGGTGGCTGGACTGATCTGAAGTCATAAATAACTTTACAGGCTGCAAATCTGCACTCAATTCCCTCAGACACAAGATTTATAGACCGACCAGGAAAGGCCTCAGTGGTTTGCTGGAAGTATGTTGTTTGAGAAAGAAGGCTACCATTTTAGGAGAGACGGTGCAAAGCTGTGAATGCTTTCTAAGCTCTCACAAACATTCCTTCAAAACCTCATAATACACCCAGTGGATCATTGTGGTTTCACTAAAAGCAACTCTCCTGGAACGTTTGAAAACAGCTCGCCGGCTCTCTCAGACCTGGCACAGACCAAGCAGTGGATTAAGTCTGATGTCCCGACTGTCGTCTTCCTCTGTTTTTTATTATTTTTATGTCTGACTGATGCTGTGTCTGTTATCAGTAGTGGGTCTGGCTTATGTTTGCTTGAATCGCTGTTGGGGTCATTTAGATTGACAGTGCTTACTCTCTGAGAACATACTGTGGTTTGGCCACACACAAGTCACGAGGTGAGGGTACGGTCTTTGTGGTGACTTGTTTAAACAAAATGTTTTTGCAGACACTGATGAGAACGGGGACTATGGCAGCTTTTAAAATATCCTTACCAAACTACCTCTAATAGAGACGAAGAACCTTAAAGGAATAGACAGTCCAGCCAGTAAGACTCTCATTATTTCATAGAACACAAAAGATTTTAGTTAGTATATTCACGCTGCTCTTTTTTTTTATAGAATAAATGAAATTCATTCACAAAACAAAATACATTTCTATGGAAATCATTCAAAAATCAGTTCATTAATTGTCCAATTCAATTGAATGCAAAAATGTGTGACGTGTCTGTGTACGATTTGTTTTGCTTGTTTCATTATTAAAGTGGTTGACTTGTTGCTTTATAAATCAATAATATATCCTGTCCAAAACTGATTTTGGACAGGATTCCTCTAGCAGCATAATGGTCTAATTGATTTACAATGAAAGCAAGAGCGTTTTGGTGATAACCAAGCAAATCACCATAATTAAATTCTCGCTTGAAATTAAGGGAAAAGTTGACAAATGTATACACAAACTGAGTGGCAGTTGCAACTTTCAGACTCTGTTGATCTCAACTCCCCACAGAATCGCACATGTAAAATAGTGGGATGTCATAAGCAGCGAATGATTAATTTGTGCTGCCTTCCAAAACAATCTTATGATGGTATCTTGGTAGACAGGATGTGACACGATCATTGGATCCCTTCCTCCGTATGCTTCCTGCGGTGGCAGCATTTTACAGCTTTCAGAAGCAGCCTGAATTAATGTGAAGTGAAAGTGAAAAAAAAAAAAAAAAAGTGATGTGACATTCAGCCAAGTATGGTGACCCATACTCAGAATTTGTTAAAATCTCACCTGGTGCAAACTGTAGCAGAATTCCCCAGTCTAAATCTTTCTCTTCGTTCTGTTTTCAAATGAAATGGAAAAAAATATATATTTATTTATATGGGGAACAGAAAACGGGCAATGACATATTTTTGTGCATATAAAGGTAAAAATATGCAGTGTTGAGCTGAGCATGACCGCTGGGCTGTCAGAAAATGGTTTATGATTCTATTTAATAATAAACAGAGAATGCCTTCCTTCCGATTCTGCCATACAGTTGTATGTGCGTACATAATTTAGAGCAGGCTAAGCCGTAAATATGTGTTCACCTGGTGAGGTTAATCTCTTGTCCAGTGCAGGATAGAGATAGGGGAAGGCTACCATCAGAAATCTCATGCAAATTCTTGCACAACATTTGCAGGTGGATCTTTCTGCCTCAGTAAGCAGCATTTTAAGGGTTCTTAAAGGTTTGGAGTCAGTAAGATTTTTTTTTTATTGTGTAAGAAATTAATACTGTTTTTGCTTTTCTTCTTTTTATTTTTTTCTGTTGTGAAACAATGGCCCAGGCCAGTGTTGCCACAATTTGGACAAACTAATCAGTGCAAAAACAATTCAAGGTGTATGTGCGACCTCGGATGAAGATGATTGTTGGGCCGCTAATTGAATAGCCCTGGTTTGGGTAGTTATAGTTATAGTTTAGCAACTCAGCCATGGCGGCTATAAAGGAAATACTAATATCACGTCCCATATCTGATTGTGTTGTATTAATGTGGAATGATATGTTAATACTCCGAATCGTGTTTGACACATAAACCAAAAGTGTCTCCACAGCCCTCCAAATTAGATTCTAATGTGTGTGCCTATTAACAAAAATGGCTTTAGTTGTGCCCGGAATAATCTTGGGATTCTGGTTTAAGTCATTATGTCACTCCAGGAGACTGTGGCTTTGTGATGATTAAAGGACAGTTAACTGCATCACGCACACACTTTTCACCTTCTATGGCTGTAATACATCATCCTAATGAACCTGTGGAGCCAGGGCATGCAATACTTGATTAATCCACCGTCATTAAACTCAGTCTGCCGAAGACATCAGGAGGAAAGAGAATCCAGAGCCCCTCAGCTCAACTCTCCATTAATCGACTGCATAACTGGCCTGAATACAACAGACACAAACTTTGTTCCCACACTTTTATTGTTGCGGTTTTTAGAGAGAATTCCAAAACCGAACCATCATGTGTAAAACCAAATCAATTCATTATTAAAATTGGATGAAATGACACCCAAGAGTAGATAATAATAGGCGAGTTCTAAAAAGAGTTCTGTTCTGGATGCTGGCTGGCCAATACTGTGTTGCAGCCAAGATAAAATACACAAGAGAAGTGGTCATTATTTTTAGACCGTTCTCCCATAAGAGAGAGATTCTACATCTTAAATATGTCTATTTTTGAAATGTTAATTGTATACATGATCGATGTTAGATTTAAATGTATGAAAATAACATTTTAATGAAAGTCATTATTACTATGATCAGTAAGGAAGTAAAGCACAGTCTCATTTGTATCAATTATTTTGGAGACCGTAATGTAATAGATCCTGTAATACATTTGAGGGAATATTCCATATGCATTAAGTTTCAGGTAGTTCAGATTGACTGTTGAAAAACAACGAGAACAAAAACAGTTTAAAGTTAAGACGGTGGGATAGGCTGAAGCCTTGTGGCAGATATTGCACATTCCTTCTTCCAGGAAAGGGCTATTAACATGATAGATTGTTGATCTTTTATTTTTTTTCACTGGCTAGATGCAAAATTTCCACCCGCACATAAAGCAGAGGATGAGTAGAAGTATTTATAAGTAAAGCCACTCTCCCTCATGGCAAACACGAGGAGGTTAAAGGTGTGATCATCTAACCTGTTCACTTATGCGGAGTTACAAAGAGTTTTTAATTTGCTTTGTAGACAAGAAGGTAAAAAGGACTATCCAGACCATCTTCTACGAAGCAACAGACCCGCGTTGTACCTGTTCAACCTAATACATTTTTTCATATTTAATATATTTATGTAATTTAATTCTAAATTGCATCATTTTTTTGATGACCCTTTTCACAGCTTTCAGACCCTTAGAATTAAACAGGTCATTGTTTGCTGTGATACTTGTATGAAAACCTGCAAATGGACTTTTCATCAGGCACAAACATTGTTTTTTTCACAAGAAAAGAACAGAATGTATTTCTCCCGATATGACATCTTTCCACACCTCCTAAGTGATAATAAAACTCCATAAACTGGCATAGAAGTTTCAAGCCGAACAGATCATCTTTATACACATTTAATGCTAATAAGTTAGTGTTTTCAAAATTTCACCTAATGTGAGCCTGTTTCTCTTTATATATTTGTACAATAATGGCTTCCTTTTGAAAATGTCTTAATAGTCATTTACTGTTGTGACAGTAATTTGCCCTCAGGTTTATCAGCTGTCTTAATTGACATAAATGATTGTCATTAAGTGTCTCAATTTGACTAACGGGCAGCAGAGTGCAGAAGTGACCTCTTTAAGAGTGCAGCAGAGGCTTATGAACTGTGTTTATTGATCCCTGGGGAGGGGTGTGTGTGTGTGTGTGTGTGTGTGTGTGTGTAAGTCATAGTTTGTACATTCATTCGCGTTTAACGATGCCTATGAGAGGGTTCAGAATTTGCCCCGTCCCTAGGAAGTGTTGATAAAACTGACTGGCTGGAAAGTTTGTGCAAATTGTTACATTCCAGTTTAGCCTTGTAAGGATATTTTTACCCTCCCAGCCCTGTTCTGAACCCCACCTTCACTCTCTGTTCTTCTTCCAGAACAGGAAAGACTGGTTTACGTGCAGCCAGAAAACCAGTTTCTCTCTCTGTCACCTTTGTCATGGAGGGCGGTGGGTGTTATCATTCATAATGAGCTCAAACTGTTAGTATTCTCTAAATGATCATGTTTATTGCACCGTGTTTAAGGTTGTCTGTTTTAAGACGTGTAAAACGTTCCATTTCCAGTGTGCACTGGGACATTCCACTTCCCAAAAATCCCCTAGACTCATACCACAGAGGATGTTTGGTAGAACACTTCCTGTGTCTGCTTGTGTGTGTGTGTAGAGAACACGATTAGACTATCTCATCATGTGAAAATAATCAACAAAACCCAAACTAAACTGACCGAGGTTGAAATTTCTCTGCAGAGCCTGGATGAGCTTGATGACGATGATGGAGAAGAGAAGAAGATGATTGAAGAAAGTCTTACCCAGCACAACACAGTCCAGAACGAGGGGATGACCTCTGACCCCGGAGTGGCCCACTCGATACAGGTGAGAGTGTTTGTTTTAGTAATGTCATAGGATAATCCTGCCTCTAGAGGATGTGGAGTGCAGTCACCATTCTGCCTTACAGAGGCAGTGTTGACCAAAGGAACAAACAGAACTCAGGGCAGTCGACACACATTCTGCCTCAAGTCACAATACAAAGCAAGATAATGGCTCTTGACACTAGACATGGCTGTGTTTTGTCTTTTATTTACCTTGTGTTACCACCCATCTAGATAGGAAACTTGACCCAGGATCACATCAGCAGCAACTATTTCACTTTATTTTGGAGCTTCAGGAAATCCAAGACAACACACCAAACAAACAAACAAAAACAAAAGCTATAAATTGAATTGCCCAAGAAAAGAGAAATAAAACAAATGTGTGTATTAGCTGTGTAATTTACAATATTAACAACGAATACATATCAAGTTCATTTAGTGTGTATACAGTGCCTATAAAAAGTATTTATTTTTCAAGTTTGTCGCAACCTTATGTTAACCTGCTTTAAATTACTTTTTTTTTCTCATCAATCTACACTCCATACACTCATGACAAAGCAAAAAAAAAGTGTGTTTTCATGTGTCTTCACTGAGGAGAGGATAGAGTTAAGCCACATCACCATAAAGACCGGATCGGAGGAGTGTTGCAGTGATGTTTGTCCTTCTGTAGGTTTCTCCTATCTCCACATATGATCTTCGAGCTCAACTACAGTCACCATCAGGTTCTTGGTCACCAGTCTAACCAAAGCAATTCTCCATCGATTTCTCAGTTTGGCCATGAGGCCAGCTCAGAAAGCTAGGAAGAGACCTAGTGCTTCCAAACTTCTTTGATTGTGGATACTAGAGGCTACATGCTTCTGCCAACCTTCAATGCAGCAACATTTATTTCTGAACTCTTCCCCAGACGTGTGCCTTGACGCAATCCTGCCTCTGAGTTCAACAGGCAGGTCTCTTGACCTCAGGGCTTGGTTTTTGCTCTATGTATTTTCAGCTGATAGAACTTTTATTGAGAGGTGTGTGCCTTTCCAAATCATACCCATTCAAATGAATTTGCCACCGGTTAAAAAAAAAAATGAAGGGGTATGAACACTTTTAATAGGCACTGTATATAAATATTTGTTCACACTGCTCTTTTTCATACATCATATCTAGGGCTGAACTAAGCAAAGCAAGTAGTCCATAGAATTTAAGCTTTATTCTAAATCTTCTGATGTCGAATGATAGCTTTGACATTTGTCATTTAAGGGGCTAATTGACAGATGAGAATGGCAAACTGTCATTGTGCCATCAGTAGACCTCTGGGAACATGATTACGTATTTTTCCGAATTATGTATCGTTTTATTATATCTAATTTCCTCCTGGTGGGTGGTTGATTCCATGTAGCTTCTGGTTGCTGAATGCATAAGAAAGAAACAACTAGGATGTGATATCTGCAATATAATCACACTGGCATTGTGTGAGTGCATGCCATCTTGTATTACTTTCCCCTGGAATGAAAAGCTATTAGGGCTGCTCCGATCACGATCAGCCGATAGTTAATGCACATCTCGTCAGTAAAGCCGGTTCTCTAATCAGCGGTAAATTCCATCAGGTGTGTGATTTCACATAGAGCAGCTGTTACTACACAGAGCCGTTGTTAACTGAGAAGATGCGCAAATAAACGCTGAAAATGAACGTGGATTTGCACTGCTTCTCAGTTAACAATGGCTCCGTGTAGTAACAGCTGCTCTGTGAAATCTATGTGGAATTTACCACTGATTAGAGAACCGGATTTACTGACGAGATGGGCATTGATCGTGATCGGAGCACCCCTAATAGCTACTGTATTATTCTGTGAAAATTTCAAACCTATTATTGTAAAATATGAAAGGACATTAGCGAGCAATTGTTTGCAACTAAAGACATGGCGAAAAGTTCTTCTCGGAAAAGCCATTAAAATCTTCAGTAAGATTCATAATTTTGTTTAAATAAAGAAACGTATAATTGCTCGAGCCGTGAGAATGTGAGTGGTTACGTGTTTCTATGTTCAGCAGTCTATGCCAACCCCCAGTTCTCCAGATGTTGGCCTCTGTTTTATCAGACACAGCTCACACTGTATGTAGGATATTACACGACCTTCTGGTCCTCTAATTTGATTGTCCAAGGGTGATGTACAACATATACAATATTTAGTCTGACTGACAGTATAAATAACCCTACACAAATCAAATCGCTGAGCTGATAAGCCTAGTGGTTATTTCGCAGTTTTGTTAATCAAGCTTATGGCAAACAAACTTTTTGACCAATTTTTTAACATTATGGGAACAAGGTGTTCATATGGAACATCTAATTCGGATACTAGGAAATGTTCATTACACGTATTTCCTTCACGTTAATGTCAATATAGTGTGCTGCAGTGATGATATATTTTTGTATGCCAAACCAGAAGTCAGCACCACCTTGGTTTTCTCTGACAAAAGGCTTTTACCGACAAAAGTTTGATTCTTACGTTTTGTTCATTATAATTTTCATAAATGTACAAAACTTTTAGGAGTTTTGAAGCCTAAATACAATAACTAGATGTGAAAAGCCAAACAGGCTAAAAACAAACTACACCAAATGACCTGACATCGCTTTCAATATTTATTTAAATCCTTTTTCCTTGAAAGTTTGAGATGGAACGCTTGATTGCAATGATTGCATGATGCAAGATCATGATTAGAAACGCAATGAGACCGTAACTATGGATCAGTGAATGGATGAGTTTATTTGTTCAGTAGGCCTGTCACGATTACAACTTTTTATTGTGCTAATATATATAAATATATAATTGCGATAAGCGATAATATTGTAATTTTAAAGACCATTTTATGCCACTTAATATATAATCATAATGTAACAGCATAATAATGCAAGAAGGCCTACATACTTCCAAATGACAACAAAATTTAAATTAATAAGAATATTTAGATCATGGAAATGAAGTATGAAAATACTATATAGCTTAAAAAACCTGAATAAATAGTAAATAAACATTTTCTAACAAAAAGTGCAAATTAACAAGTAGAAAAAAGAAAAATGCACAAAGAACATGAATGGATCTTCTTTTCTCTGTAAATTAAGGGTGCACACTATTGCTGAAAAACACAATCACTACTCAGATGTCCGTATGCACAAAGGCACAGGTCCCTAAACAAGACCATATCTACAGATCAAACTGTTTTTTGTAGAAGCACTTTTTAAAATTTGAACTAGCACCTCATAACTATACCATGTTATGTACAAGATGCAAAAGACACAGGCGCAAGTGGAATGTACAAAACATGGTTACATTAATTTTTAAGTAAATATAATGGGCGATATATTTCCTCACCAAAAATTATTGATGTCATGTACATATATTGCACAATAAGTCGATATATTGATTATTGCGTCAGGCCTACGGTTCAGCATTATAATTAATGTCCCCAACAAGCTCTGTAGTCCCATTTAGCCATTTGCTTTAACAACAAACTTTTTCAAGGAAAGAATTTTTTTTTTAACATTTCAACACAACAACATGATACAAAAACTTGCACTTTCAGTTTTTTTTTTTTTTTGTATGTGTGTGCATCTTATTCCAAAATCATCAGGTGCATTAGCAAGCAAGTGTTATAAAATTGTAGTTTTTGAAAAACAAGATGGAGTACCTGCCCTTGAAAAGCGCTGGGTGTGGTTAGTTATTTACTGTCGTGAGGTCAATAGTGCTGTTGTACTGAATATCGGCACTCCCTGAGACCCTGTTCCTACAGACGAATCACAGCCATTCAGCACAATTGTGTGTGTGAGAGAGTGGCATCCAGAAAGGTTTTGAAGTGTTCCCTCATTTTATGAGCGATGACAAAAGAAACATTATCTCCCTGTTTTTTTCAAGGCATCACGTTTAGAGTGGATGGCAGATTTACACGTTCCTTTCAGACACGTGAGCATAGAGTGCTTTTTTTTTTTGCTGCTGCATTTATCAGTAGCTTGGAATGGATTTTGTGAAATTCCATGCCATATTTCACTGCTCTCTGACCTCCCACCAGACATGGCTGTAATCTACAAGCTTTCTACAATATTAATAGGATGCCTGACAGTTCTCAGGTTCACCGATTACAGGGTTGGATGCACGTGTCTCTGGATATTCACTGTAGTCTGTTGAAGGCCACTGGTAATTTAGGGATGCGGTAAATTAAAAGATGAGATCTTTGAGTATTATTCCTAGATATGTTTATGCTGGAGCTAGCATTTCCCTTCTGGTGGTGTGTGTGTGTGTTGTTTTGCTGCTTCTCTCTCTAATGAAGTCCTGATCAGCTCAAGGCCTCCATCTGCTTCTGCTTAAGCTGCGCTTTACCTTTCTTCTCTTCTGCCATACAAGGAAAACACACTCTGATACCGGTGAACCGCTAGAACTCGCAGTACCGTACGGAACATTCCACAGGATTATCTCGCTCCAGTGTGCTCTGGGCAGCTGCCTTCTGGTATTTTGAAGCTGTGCCTCAAAAACCTAGTATGCTGCCTACCTAGACATCAGCTTCATAGGTAATTTTGCATATTATTTAATGGTCAAAAATAATGGACAGAAACTGCTATTACTGTAGGTATCATAGGTGCACCTGAACATTCAAATTAATTTTGCAAAAAGGTGTCTAGGTGGGAAACTCGGTCAAACTCGGTTTGATACAGCACTTGCTTGACAGTATGGAGTACATTTATTGACGTTTTTGTCAGAACATCTGCACTAGGGTTTGAGACCCAGTAGGGGTGGGTGATATCTCGATATTTAAAATATATCGAGATATTTTTTAAACACGATAGTGGATGGAATCGCAGAATCCAGTCATAAAAACGGAATTTACAGTTTAACGTGGATTGTCACGGAATTTGTACAATTTTTAATGAATTAATCAAAAGTAGGTCATTGCACTCACATCACATCGCAATATGGACTAATATCTGTAAATATTAAGCCGGAAAAGTGTATTTAAATATGAATCCTGCATGTTCTGCGTGTCTGTGTTAATGAATGGAGTAGAAGTGCTTCTTCGTTTTATTACACACCCGGAAGCGCGTGTGACGCTCCGGTGATTTCAGCTTCTGTCCTCTCACTAAATAAAGACGTGAACACATGAGGAACATCTCCAGAACTGCACTGAGAGTCACTTCATGAGCATCTGACCGTTTGATTTGAGTAAAACTAGCGTCATATATCACATCATAGACTGTAGTATCACATACACAGAACTGTAACGGTAAACCCGTCAAAATAAAAGTATTTGCCAGAAATCTATTACTAGCCTGTTGTTCAGCAGAATGTAGAAAAACTACTACTACTATTAAAATGAAACGAACATAATTTAAGCAATAATCACACAACATTTCTTCCATATTTTATTTTTAATAGAAAATCCCCTTTGTTTACCAAAAAATAAAGTTTGCTTAATTTTCAATTATTAAAAGATAAATTAAATTAATGTTTTATGCCTTCATTTGATAACCAGAAAAATGTAAATACAGAATTTCAGAGGGGAAAAAACATTTCACATAAGGCTATTTTAAGAAAACAATTTAATAAATTAAGTTGTTTTTATGCATTTAAATAATTACACATGCTACAACACCGAATAAGGTAACAATAAAACATATGGTGAAGAAAAAAATAAAACCTTTCATAGGGCCCTAAACATGTAATATTTGGCATATTTGTTTTTGCAGTAGTTTTGGGGGGGTTATTTTTCCTGTAAAGATATTGAGATATGCTCCATATCACCCAGCCCTAAGACACAGCCTTTGCATGAAAATATTGGGTAAATTCTAAACCAAAGTATTCATGCTTATTTGCATTTTTAATTGGCACTTCTTGTGTGAGGACGTTAGATGTGCTGGGAGGGACTTCCTACGCATCACCGAGCTGACCCCAGCAATAAAAGTGATGAAATGGTGGCAGTGTAATTTTCACCTGACAAAGGCACCCAGTAGAAATGTTATGGAGAAAAGCAGAATTTGCATAGTGCAATTAAATGCAGTTTGCTTTAAAACGCTGGAGTTAAAAAATTATCATTTTTTTGCTCCGTAAGCTCAAGGCCTTCGGCATTTCCATTTAATATTCTGAGGGCTACGTATGTGGGTAAATAGGAATTGTCTATAGGCAACAGGCAGGGCCATTTGTCTCTGGAAGGATTTGAATGTTTACCCCCCCCCCCCCCCCCCCCCCCCCCCCACACACACACAAACACAAGTTTTCAATGATCAAAATGGCAATTTTTTTTATGGTTAAGGGTTCCAGCTTTACAAACAGTAGTTATGGTAATAAATATAGCACTGTGTATCAAATGACCATTAGGTTCTACACGTTTGTAGGGATGCATATTAATGTAATGTACTTCTAGGTGAAACAGTATAAGAAAGAGATTGTAAGAACATATTTTTTGATAGATTTTCAAGATACACTATAGCATTGTTCAAAGATCTTGTGCGAGTCTTATGCATGTACTTTATCTGTTGAAACCTGCGCTGGGTATTTTGCTTCAATGTTTAATTTCTCAACAAGCTCAACATCCACCAGCTTAATGCAAAGACGTTCAAAAGGGATTTTGGCTCTGAAATATGATGGTTGAATCTTTATATGTTCCCCTAGAGCTTTGTGTTGAAAGAGATGGTGATATTGTGGTGGTGGTGTGGAATCAGACTGCAAACATCTTGCTTCAGCCAAACAATATTTCAAGAGGCTTTGAGGCAATAAGAGGAATGATTAGTAAAATCTGATTGTGGTGGAAATTTAATAAATAGTGAACCTTGTGTTGCGGAACATATGGGTCTGAAAGTGTTCTGTATAAGTTTTGTTATCAGCCTCTATTGAGAGTTTGAGAATGATAACCATAACCTGTAGACCGTCACAACTTGTTTCTTTAGAGCAAACATAACTGTAAGGTTCAGCTCTGTTTGAGTTCTAACGCATGGATTTATTGTGTTTTGATTTATTTGTATTTTTTACTGGTTTAGCTTTGGTACCTCAGAATGGGGCGTATGAATAAAGTGAGTCATACCATTCAAAGGCCAACAGAAACTATTGGGAGGCTGCTGTGTGCGGGCTTGTGTTTGTGTATGTGTCTGTATTTGGGTCTATGTTCATCCATTAAACCAAGGGGTTATTCTCATTTTTATGCCTCTGTTTTATTTTTCAGGACACTCCGAAATCCAGAAGTCATAAGAGGTGAGTCTGACTGCGTCTAATATCTGTTACTGTGTAAGATATGTCTATTCATCCCTGCATTACACAGACAGAGGGACATTGAAGGGATCAAACAGTTGTAGCCATTGACCACAACTCTGGACCGCTCGCTCATCTTGTGGCTTCTGTCAGATGTAAAAAGCATTCTCCTGGCTTAAAAATTTCCTCAGTATAAATGTTGAAAACGAAGCATCTCATCAGAAGAAAAGGATTTAAAGCCTGTGAAATGACAGCATGGCTTAACTGGACTCATTTTCAGAGCCACTGTAAGAACGCCAGTTGCTTTCGTACTCTCAGTTGGCAGCAAAGTCATTTTTGAATTTGTTTCCACTTGAATGATACTTGTGGACCGTTTGTATCAAGCTGAGCAGACAAAATTAAGAGAAAAGTTCTAGGAAGTTAAAAAAAATTCTCTTTTTTTTCCACTCCAAACCATGTAACCTCTCACGTAAACACTTCCTGCCCCAACAATGGCTATTTTACTTAAATATTTCCAGATGTCTCATTTATTTTTATATAGGTTGCAGCAGCTGAGTCGAGATTTACAAACCAATTGTTCTTTTGAACAGATTCTTAAAAAAAAAAGTTCATAAAGGCATTAGTATATAATTCAACTGTAAGGAGGAAATTTTTAAGTAAATCTGTGAGGTAAATAGTGGTATTATGTATATTTAATTTACCACACTTTTATCTTTATACTGAGCTTACAGTCTTTTATACTTTGATGCAAAAGTTTTCCTGCAGCACTTGTGCTACACACATGAACAATTTTTCTAATTGTGCATCTCACTGATTTTCGCATGGCAGATGATCAAAGGACAGGTTTTTTTTTTTATGTGGGAACCATCTAGTTACCATTTATATCATAGTGGGGTCTAGATACGGAAAAAAACAGCCACCCAAAACATGCTAGCAATGGCATAGCAACATGCTAACAACCACTTAGAACGCCTCAATATCCTGGCAGCTGGATGTCACATAGAAAGTTTAAAAAAAATCCATCCAATCAGTTGAACTAGTTCCTTTAAATGAACAAACTAGTTCATTAAAATTAATCCGACTTCCCAGTTTACAACTGCTTTGACTTATTTTGCACAGAAAGTGCCAGTGCATTGTAGGTCCAGGGTGATGCAGACAAAAGCCCATCTGAAGCTCAGTCTAGCCTTTTGATTACTTGCCCATCTTTCTGCTCTGATACTTGCATTCAAACACCCAGGGCTCTTCCACAGCCAGCAGGAAAGGTGGACGGCAGAGCCGGTGCCTGAAACTGCAACAGACATGATCTCAATGCATCAGAACTAAAGGAAGAGCTAGCCATAAACATGTGTAATGATAGTAATGATGTCCCATTGCAGATAATGAATTAATATTTTGGTGAGAAGTAAAATGTCTACTATGGCTAATTGAGTGCTAACCAGAAGTTTATTTTTGAGGACTGAACACAAAATAAATTAAATCTGCAGCCAGCAAGTATGGCCAACATGTTTAGAATTGACTTCTGTCTGCCCCTCTCTATCTCTTTCTCTCTCTCATGCACACAAAGCCCCCTGCCGGGTTTCCAGGAGCAGATCATTACCTCTGCCTCCTCCTGTTTCCTCTCCACAGGGGACTAATGCAACAGAGTGGCTGTTACATTCCCAGGACATGAACATTCCGATTGGACATCTGCTCCGTTGTTTTAAAGTGGATACAATCGGTGTTATATTTAAAAATGTCCTGGCTCTTCCAAGCTTAATAATGGCAGTGAATGGGGGTCGAGATTTTGAAGCAAAATAAAGTGCATCTATCCTTCATAAAATGTACTTCACACAACTAATTTTATAAACCGTAATCTCTAGCTTCTTTCTAACTCTTTGTACGTGTTTACGAGAGAGTGGTGTCCGGCAGATAATGTAGGACATAGGTGTAAAGTAAGTACATGATGGGGTAATTTTCATTTTTGGGTGAATTGTCTCTTTAACTAGCAATTTTCCTGAAGAACCTGAAGGCACTAAAAGATCAGCAAAGAAAATAAATAGGCTCAGTGTTGATTTAATGAGATCCTTTAAAGTTGAAGTGAAGCAGTCAGTTAAGTTAACATTATTTAGTAAAGTGATTTCCACTGATTAAAAAACACTCCACTGGCCAGCAGAGCGAACCAACCCTGTGACGTCACACATGGTGGAACTGCAAGATCGCTTTGCCCTTGCTCCAAAAGCTGTAACGAAACAACCTTTTTTCTTTAAAATGGTTACATTAATCATGTTTGATGTATATATTTTTTATTAAGATGTTAGTTATTTTCCTAAATAATGCAAACTTGACTGACTGCTTCTTTTCCACTTTAAGAGGTGTATCCAGATGATTCTCTGGATGAGACTAGCCACAGAGATTCTGATTAAGGCATGTCACTTCTGCACTGTCAATATCACAAATCGGAAATGCAAAAGTTCAGGTTTACATCTTTCATTGGTCGGGCACTCCCCAAACTCACACCATCGGTCTAAATTCGACCAAAAATCGACAAATTCTTGGGCAGGTGAAAAAAAAAAAAGACCACACATACGAGCATTTCTCTGATTCGTTGCCAGTTCTTTTCTTCCCGCTTTTGTGGAATGTACAGACTAAAGAAACACTGAAGTGAAAAGAAGGCCTAATAATTTCAGGAAAGGGGTTATCAGCCGAGTGAAATATTATGAAGAAATCCTCTCCAAGTCTCTCACATATGTAATTACTGAAGTGAAGCTGGTTAAAACAAGTTCCACATGAATATTTCCATAGTGTCTGGCCTAAGTGAAGCGCGAGAGAGCTGGGGAGAGGGTAAAACAAATGGAAAAAAAACAGATATACCCCCCCCCCCTATTTTTTGTGACTTGCTGCACGGTGGTGTCCTGTAAAGAGCAGGTCTGTTCTTCTCGCTAATGAAAGCACATTGCTCTAATGCATTCTACTGTGCCATAAAAAGGCTTTTCTAATAATTTACTACTTGAGCTTTCTTATTTCCGCTCCTATGACATAAATGACGCACTTTCCCAGCCATTATGTTAGAAAAAGGTTGAGGTCTCATTTGAGGGGAGAAAAATGTGTGAAAAGATGTTTTAGCGAGGCATCTTTTGTAACCAGAACACAGTATTAAAAAGTGCGCACCAATGTTTTTATTTTATTTATGCTTTTAAGAAGTGTCTATATATGAGGTGTATAGTACCATCTACTATTAGTCACAAATGGGGTACACCAATCGAAAGTACTATTTCAGCGTTAATAAGCATGACCCTTTTTAGTTTATGTGTGTGTGTGTGTATATATATATATATATATATATATATAGTTTGGCATTAGAAGTGGTTTAGCACTCAAAAAGTTAATTTTTTTTGTGTGTGTGTACAGCGATGAAGACGGAAACAGACATCGTCCCCGACACGGAAGGGAAGGCGATGGCAACGCGCCCACAGCCCTGGAGAGAAAGATAGAGGAGCTAGAAAGGGTACGTTTCTGTGCATTTACCATCAAGATAAAGCTGCCTGTCCCACCTACAGCTTTTCAATTAGGTCCTGTCCCAAACGGCACACTTTCCTCACACCAGTTGGGTCACATTTTTGGCACAAACTGCAAAAATGTCAACATTTCAGCTGGTTTCTGCTATATTTTGGCTGACGCTAAATGACTGGTGCCATTTCGGACTGTTTCTCTGCGCAATACTGACCTTTCTCTGGAAGATATCACCGTCGACAGTGCTTTTACAATACTCCACGACACCAAAACCTGTGTCTCTCACTCTCAAATGGCAGCATACTTAAGCTCCTTTCACACTGAGACACAAGTAATGTGTTCTGGCAGTTGTTCCCAGATCGTTAGATTTTGGTTCATTCACACTGCCAGTGATTTCCCGGAATCTGTGCATGCGTTTAAACACAACCCATATCAGGATGTGACGTGTAATGTACGAGTCAAAATGCTAGGATATATTGGAACTTAAATCATAGAAAGGCCAATCAAATCATTCACTGCTCTTTCTGTTGCGATCCAGCACTTCGTGGATTTTTATTAATTTTTTTGTCCACTAAAACCACACTGTTGTCTTTTGTTTATAAATTGCTCATACACAACCGCATCACGTTGCACTGAGCTGGTGAACGATCTCAGCTCCAGCTCAGATACTGAGGAGCTCCGTAGTCTCGGCTTAAGTCCAGTTTGCACACATTTCTATTTATTGTATTTTTTTTAAGTGATCCGTATCAAGTATTCAGCAACCTGCCATTCTTGGCTTGAATCATTTGACATGCTAAGAGTTCAGTCAATCATAACAGTGCTTATTTATATATATAGAAGTATGAAAGTAAACAAAGCTCTGCACACTACATAATGTTGTAATTTTCACAGGAGTTGGCTGCAGAGAGACAGGAGACCAGTCACCTGTTGAAAGCCCACCAGGACAAGGACGAGCTGATCGTTAAGCTGAAGGAGGAGATCGACCTGCTAAACCGGGTGAGAAGCCAACAGCGTCCTCCTAATGCCTGAATGAGAGATTTTACAAGCACACGTGCAGAAGCGTCATTACAAATAAGCGTTATCTGTCATACTTATTGCCATTTCCCCCTCAATAACGGTATAGCCATTTCATTTGCGTATGGAAACGATGTCGATATAACCGCTATTAACAAGTCTATTAATTAGAAGAGACAATTTAAAGGCTACTTGCACACACGCTTTTAAAGCATTTTACCTAAAATCAGGGTTCCTAATCCTATGCATTTTCCATTTCCAAATTCCATACTGTTCCAGAATGGTCTGTATATTTGACAGTGCATATTTAACCTGGATTTAAAATAGCCCAGCTGCCTCAATCAGTATACTTGCATGATATTTTTATGAATTAATTAGACCAAATCATTTAGACCTATTTGACCTTTACAAGGGAATCAGTTAAAGAGTAATTATTTAAAATAGTGCAGTTATTTGAACCCAGTAAAAGTAGGCCTTTATAGCAGCAAATTGGTACAGAAAGGCAACACATTTTTCAGGTGGCACGTGAGCTGAATATTTCCACAAAACTGCAAACATTTCATAGTGAAGTAGCCACTGTCATTTTTGTTATCAGTGCAAACAAGAGGTGCTTTAGTACTTGTATTTCAGCAGTATCTGTGTTTGTGTCACACGGAGCATCCCATTAAGCAGAATCATAATTAAAAGCATCTGCGTCTGACATGAGCACAGTTATATTTATACTCGTTTACACCACTAATGGACATTACGCATCCTATAACCTCTCACGCTATTTACAAAGGCATCTTGCAGACTGTGGTTATATCTTCCATCCTGTTTGCAGGTGTTTTGCTTTCCGTAAAGCTAGTTTTTCCCCTTCTTTTGGCCTTCCCCAAACAGCCGTGTGTCACATAGGCAGCAAGTAAACAGAAACGATTATCAAACGACCACCTCGCAGCATTCAGCTCCATATTGCAAAGAAGCTCAATGGTTTAGCGGCAGATTACAAATACAATTAATTTGGTGGTGTTGTTCTATTCTGGCTTTACAATACTATAATACAAATGTCATGGCAATATTGCACAAACTGAAAAAAATTGAGAGAGTTTGATTGCAACAACTTTTATTCACAAAAACACAACGCCACAAAAAAGTAAAAAATAATTCCCCTTCCACTACAGCAAAACAATGTTATTATTATCAACAGCCAGGTTAGCTTCCCTAATCAGGAAATTAATCAACTGCCATTTCAACCTATTTTCAATCAATCAAAGCACTGGGTGTAAACTAAAAAACACTTGACTCAGCAAAGCAAAAAGTGGAGTGTGTCTTAAGGGGGTCGCACACTGACGAGAAGCACAGCGCCACATCTAGGACAACTCGAGGTATCGCACACCGGACGCGCATATTCTATACGCTGGAGCTCTATAGGTTCTGAGGAGCAAGATGAATGAGTTTTAACTTCATTTATCATTATTATTTTAAATATATAATTTTAATTGAAAATAGCTGAGTTTTGAACGTTAATTAATGAAAAGAATCGGTGTTATAATTTAGTCTAGATTATCATTCGCATTCTAGATTGCCATTCATCAATTATTAGCTTTGTTTTGTATTATTATAAGCAATTTCAACATTTCTTATGCTGTAGCTACTAATACTGATTTGTTTGCTCCATACAAAGCAAAACATTTTTTATACATATGCTTTTCTTAATGTTTCTGTCACTGAACATTTTACCTCAGTTTGAAAATTAGACATTATTACCTGAAAAACCGATGACATACGCTATCGTCCTCCACATGTTGTCTTTGAAGAATCTATGGTTGGTTCCATATAATTCTGGGTATTTCCCTACTTCGTCTATTGTGCTACTCCGCTATTTCAATTACCTGAAGTGTGTTGTGACGGTTGTGACCTGGTAAATCCAGTAGGTGCTGCCAACGACGTCGTGGCCTAGTGGTTAGAGAGTGTGTCTCCTAACCCTAAGGTTGTGGGTTCGAGTCTCAGGCCAGCCATACCCCAACTGCTCCCCCAGCATAAATGGCTGCCCACTGCTCCGGGTGTGTGTACACTGCTGTGTGCGCGCACTCGGGTTAACTGCCGAGCACCATACTTGGCTGTATGTCACGTCACAGTCGTGGTATTGCCAGCCCGAGACTTGAACCCACAACCCTAGGGTTAGGAGTCAAACTCTCTAACCACTAGGCCACAACTTCCCCAAATGTGACGTGACATACAACCAAGTATGGTGCTCGGCAGTTAACCCCAAGTGCGCGTGGACACACACCCAGAGCAGTGGGCAGCCATTTATGCTGTGGTGCTCGGGAGCAGTTGGGGTATTGCTGGCCAGAGACTCAAACACACAACCTTAGGAGAAGGAGGTTAGGAGACACACTCTCTAACCACTAGGCCACGACTTCCCCCACAATACATTATACAAAGATAACACTGCTGCAAAATACTACTTACAAATATTGCAAATGTATACATTAGCTGATAAACTTACAGTGTAAGGCTCAAGGCTCTTTCCATCGTCAGGTGTGCTTGTTCCTGTTGGTGTCGTCAATCTGGCAACCTGCGTGTCCATCTAGTCTGAGAAAGAGGGGCTAGTTGAATGTCAATCATGCATACAGCACCTTTAAACCACAACAAGCACATATATCAACAACATTGGAGCTTATAACAGACACAAAAGCATTTACAGCTACAGCACCATGTAATATTCCCCACTGCAAATCGCCTGAATGCTTATTCAATGGTGGTTTATCAAGCACCCTCCAAACCGGCTTTATTTCATCTCCCAAACCAAGCTTATCCCATTCAAAATACCTTTATCTAAAAAAACAGTCTCCAAGTCCAAATTTTGTAGTTCAACCTAATACCAGAAACATCCTTCAAGTCTGGCGTAATCCCATGTATTGGAAAAGGATCTCTTTCATCAGGAACTGAAAGACCTGTCCTGTATTCTCATAACAAATCAAATTACTCTTGAGCAAGCTTTTGCTTCCACAAGTCCACAGTTGTCTTAGCAGTGGCCACCTTGCTGGGACTGAAATCAGTTTGCAATACTGTGTCTTTCAGTTCGGGTGCAGCTACACTAAGTTCTTCAGTTTAAAAGTGTTATTGGTAGACCACATTTGTGTAAGGCCTGATACGTCATCTGTTTTATCCAGTCGAGTCCCTTATATGAGCAGTTCCTACAGCAGCCAAAAAAGTGTCTATTATCTCCAGTCTATCAAGATTAAAATATCCCCCGATTTTAAAGAGTCCCCTTTAAACAGAAAGCAATCCATTCAAGCACAGTTTTTTAGGGTCCACAAGAAAAAGAGCAAAATCAGTCAACGGTGAAAATCAATAGTAGATTTCATCAAGTCCAACAGTTTAACACTAATATTGGGTATAAACAAACACGTTAAATATAAAGTATTCAAAACAGGTAAGTTGATATATTTGGAGTAAAGTTGAATTGAACTGATGCATCAGTCATACAGCGCTCCGGACCGCGCGCATCATGACGAGCCCGACGCACCGTCACAGAAACAAGAAAGAGATGCATTCTAACATTAAACTCATTTAGTGAGGGCTCGTTTAAAATATTGCACATATACAGGCCGTTCAGATTACTTAAGTGCAGTGAAATACCTTACGTCTGTTTGTGGATGGAGACTTAGTAACGGCCAAAACTATGTATTTTGCATTCATCACATTATAGTGCGGAGTGCATGAAAATAATAACAAGGCTGCAGAGCGAACTTATCATCCATAGTGGTTCTCGTGAGAGTCACTATGGATGATAAGTTCACTCTGTCGCCTTATTATTTTGTCTTTATTTGTAACGCCAAGAAAGAGTTAATTTCTCATGAATGAGAAGAGCGCGTTGTCGTGTAGCAGCCATTAAATGTGTGGGACACCAACTCCTCATTTAATGGATTTAACGAGTTATCCGAGGCAACGCGTTACAACTTCTTCAGCGACAGGATATAATCCTCTTTTGCGCGCACGCGCACGCGCTTGTGTGTGTGAAATGCGGTGCTGAAGTGAAATAGCTGGGCAGTTTGATAGCCGTATTATAATAGGCCGCCTAATAAAAATAGTTATTATCATTATTATTATTTAATACATTAATAGGAGAATGAGCCTAATATCATCTTGACTATTGACACAAACATCTGCTTACGTCGATATCTCTGACTATCGTCGATACACAATACTATCATCTATTGGCACAACCCTACTGTCCAGTCCATCCACTTTTTGTAGAATAATTTTATCATAGATAGATCTCATATTAGGGACAAAGGCTAAACCCTCCATTGCAGTTGCTCTCTTTTTTCATTTACCTGGTCATTCCCTGTTTGTTTTTTACTTATGTATAATATGATCATGTATATGTGTTACATGCCCCCTCCCCTTTTTGTTTATTTGAATGTTGGTATAATATATTTGTATATGACATCTCCATATTACTTATATGTTACTTCTCTATGTTGCCCTAATGCTTTGGCAATACAAAATGTATTTTTGTCATGCCAATAAAACTATTTGAATAGAGAGACAGAGATTTGTTCTCATACTTTGATAGACTGTGTAACAATCTTAAACATGGGAAACAGCACACATCAAGACACTGCAATCGTACTTATCATTGCATCACAGCCGTGTATTACACATTATAACTGCTTACTAACATTGAGAGTTTAAGAAACTGACATGGCTGGAGTACTGAATCACTAGAGTTAGCCAATCACAGTCTGCATTAGAACACATCTCTACTTTCTGCAGGGAATAGGTCTACACCCAGTAGGTAGTTTTGACCCCTTTTATATCAGGACAGTTATCTTTGTCTGAGCTTGCAGTCTGTTCTCTCATTTCCTTCCAATACAAACAAAACTTCAGAGGCCCATGCCAACAAATACAGTTGGCTCTGCTAGTGTTGTCAAAAGACCCGGTACTCCGGTACCAAGTCGGTACTAAAAAAATTGAAATGTGACGGTACCAGGTTTCTTTAAGTACCGGTAGTATCGAGGTCCCGTTCAAACCCGGTTCAGCGCTATGATTTCCGCGAAGCAGAAAATGAGGACGGAATCTCAAAATCCAGTCATGAAAATGAAACTTACATTTTAATATGGACAGTCATGGAATTTGTCAAAGTTAGCATAAATTAATCAAATCAAATCTCCATATGGACCAGTATCTGTAAATGTTAAGCCGCAAAAGTTGCTTGAAATATGAATCCGTGTTCTGCGCGTCTCTGTGTGAATTAATGAATGGCAGAGACGTGCGGGTTTGTTTACTACATAGACTGAAGCGCAGGACACTTGCATTAATTTCAGCATCTGAGCTTCAGAGTTCTCTCTCCATCAAGCGATATTTTCAGTTTCTCACACATGCAAAAGAGAGAGAGAGCGAGAGTCTTGCCACGCTAAATCGACACGCTATATGTAAACTATTCTTTATTGTCTTTTCCTGTAATGGAGTTCATTTAGAATTATTCATATTCATTTTTGAACAAGCAGAAGACCGGTTTCTCCGTTAGTGGGCGGAGCTAATGCGCAAATGGCAATTTCATTGGCTGGCGCTGATTTAGTACCGTCCCTGTTTTGATTTCAGCAAATCAGTTTGACCGAACGCAGACAACGTGATTAATATTCATGAACCCAGCAGCTCATCAATTCATAGTGCACTGTATATACATTAGTATGGTAGTAGAATTAGTAGTAGTATTATCTTTTAATAATAATTAATATGATCTATTACTATTTTTTTTTACAGAAACCCTCAATGACCAAAAATATCTTAAGCATCACCACCAGTCTTAAGTTCAGTTAAAATGACAAATATGCATTCATTAGGCCTAAAAGTAAATTTTTACATAAAGGCATTTTGCTAGAAATATTACTATTATTTAGTAAAATGTATGTGATACTGCTACTACTTTTGAAAAAATTTATAAAACTTTATTTTTTAAAGAAATAAATCACAATATTTCTTCCATGTTTTAATTTTAATAGAAAATCCCCTTTATTTACCAGAAATAAAATGTTGTTTAAATTTCATGAATTAAAAGACAAATTAAATTTGGTTGAAACTTGTTTACTGTTTTTCATAATTATATAACTTGTAGAAAAACTTTAAACACAATTGTAAATAAGTATAAAGAATGGCATTGGTTTTATTTTTAGTGCTAAAAAGTTTTTTTTTTAATTAGCATATTTTTGTGTTTTGCTTTGGTACCGAAATTGGTACCGAGAACCGTGGATTTTCACTGGTATCGGTACCGAATACTGAAATTTTGGTACTGTGACAACACTAGGCTCTGCCATTGCTGAACTCAAACCTTTTCCCTGCGTCACACTAACAGAATACAAATATAAAGAAATAAACATTGTAAACCCAGCTTCAATCTCACCTTTCAACTAAAAAGAACACTACATTTATCTTGACAGTTTGCAGTCACAATGTGTTCTTTACTTACACCACATCTGTGTCCAAAACAGGGCCATGCCTCACAAACTCCAGCATGTGCACGCTTTAATCACGCTATAATTGACCACTCTCCCTGAAACACACAAACATTTCCTTCTTCAAATCTTCCATTACTCATTGTGTACCTATCATGTACACTTCGACAGTTAAACACCTCACAGTAGAACCACACTTCAATGGACTCTAGCAGAAATACAACAAAGTATCCTATAAATACACTTAGAAAATACATTACTAGTTAAATCAATTCACATCTCACCTAAGGGTATTTTTACATGACACTCAAGTACTATAACCAGAAAAGTTTCACATAGACTACAACATTGTCAAAACAATCCCTGTTCACACAGATCCACCGAAACAACTAACATCACTGTATTATGGTTGTCAAGTGCTATACACTGAACACATAATACACATGGACACGACAACACCGTTTTCACAAATTCATGTTTTTGAAGTTTACACGGACACAAAATGCACCCTTAGTACATGGGATGTTAGTTTTGAAAAGTAGTTGAATAGTTGTTTATAGTTTCTGAGCTCTTAGAAAAGTGTGCTGTGAGTAATCCCACCGACTGTCCGTCATCGTTAGTGACAGAGGAAACTGGAAATGAATCTTGTCACTTTACTGCCACAGCTTTTTGATGAAGCGATCGCTTGTTTGCCACTCATTGAACCTGCTAATGTTTAATTTGTTATTATTAATACTGCGCTGACAAAAGGTGACCCGAATGAGATGCTACGATTTAACTTTCAATGGTAGTGTAGCAAGCAACGCCACCAAATGTGACCCTGGACCACAAAACCTTAAGTCATCGAGGTATATTTGTAGCAATAGCCAAAAAAACATTGTATGGGTCAAAATTATTGATGTTGCTTTTAATGCCAAAAATCATTAGGATATTAAGATCATGTTCCATGAAAATATTTTGTAAATTTCCAACCGTAAATATATCAAATCTTAATTTCGGATTAGTAATATGCAATGCTAAGAATTCATCTGGACAACCTTAAAGGTGATTTTCTCCGAAATTGGACTTTTTTGCACCCTCAGATTCCAAATAGTTGAATCTCGGCCAAATATGGTCCGATCCTAATAAACCATACATCAATGGAAAGCATATTTCAAATCTTAAATTGATATTTAAGACTGGTTTTGTAGTCCAGGGTCACAAATACATAGTTACGACAATGATAACGTCCTTGTATTAGTGTACTTTACAGGGGGAAAGGCCATTGCTTACAATGTATAGATGCCATTAACCTCACCACACTAACTTGCTCAATTTACACTTTTAAACACACTGACTTGCAACAAGAAATGACTTCCTAACACCTCCTACAAAACCACCCAATATTGAACAGCATACATAGGAGCTAGGGATGTGCGAAACTACTTGATTAAAGAAACTGCTGCAGCTAGTTGATACTGTAAATACTAGTTGAAATTAATTATTTTAATGATACTTTTTAGAAATAATACATTATATATTTCTGTCGCTCTCTGTGGGATCACAGAAATGTCTGCTAGTAAGACGAGTAAGGTGTGGGAGCGCATTTACTGGTTTAAAGGGGGAACATTCTGAATGAAAGGCAACGGACTTCCTGCAGAAAAGTTTCCTTGACATTTTTTTATGTTATCTAAGTATAATGCCTAAAAGCGCTGCTTTGTTTACTGGGCAACCATGGTCTGCTGCTTATGTTGGCATCACTGTAAATTTTAACCGTTTGACGGAAAAAACCCCCAAAACAATTCAGATTGGAATTGTTTGACTATTTGATTCAAAGTTGAGGATTTCACATCACATACACACAGTTTTTTTCCTGTCTTCTGAGGGTTTCTTACTTTTAGACTAGTTGACTAGACGGAACAAAATTTCTGTTTAAATGACTATGAAATTAATTGTAGTGCACATCCCTGAGAGGAGCATCTTGATTTACTATTTTAAGACAAATTTCTGTTTAATACATATCTATGCTACAGACATATTGTTTTTTTTTTTTTGCAACACCTTAACGCCAAACTTGGAATCAGTTGACAATCGAGTATCCCTTGTGCTTTGTGAGAAGAATAATTCAGTCTGCATATTTTCAAATTTTTCAGGATCTGGATGATATTGAAGATGAGAACGAGCAGCTCAAACAGGAAAATAAGACCTTGCTCAAAGTGGTCGGCCAACTCACCAGGTAGAACCCGGCGACCCGAGGATGGCTGAAATGGATTCTGTGTCTAGCTGCCGCGGCCGGAGGGATTCTTGAACGATGCGACCGCCTTTCGCCTCTGTCCTTTACATGTTCTGCTCTGGTCTTTTGTGTCTGTCCGTGTTGTTGTCAGTCTATGGAAGAGGATGCGTGTGCACTTTGGGGAGGCTTTGAGAACCTGGACCTCTGGATGTTGAACCAGGCTGCCCTATGCGGTGTTACTCGAGGCCTCCCGCTTTTATGAGGGTTGTCGAAGGAACTTGCCTTCTATTTAATGTAAATGTGTGTGTACATAGGCTACGCTGACTTTTCTTTTAAGACTTACGAGGGACAATGAAGGAAGAGAGAGAGGAAGTGCCTTTGAACATATGGGGCAGCACCAAATTTTTTTTCTTTCCTTTTTATTCATCTATCTCAAATCACTCATCGAATCGCACATCTTTGCTATATTGGGATGACAAACGCATTCTGCCCGTATTTCTGTCACACTTTCAAATGACTGCTTTTGGGATATTTCAGCTTCAAGGGCTCCTCTATCAGTTAAAATAGATAAAATAAAGGCCACAATTGCCTTTAAATGTAAACTGTGTCTCTTTAACACACATCACTTCTATTACCTGTGAGTCTAAGAAGTGCCTGTTAGTCAGGAGCCCACATCTAAACCTAAGGCCTCATTTTAAACTGGGTAACTGATCCTCCCTGGCGGTTGGTGGTACTAGGTGTGATTCTGTGTTTCAGCCACCGAGAACATGATGCTACAAAGGTGTTTCTGGCTTGGAGCTTGCAAATGCTGTAATGAATATAGCCTAGGCTGCTGCTGTGCATCTTCAAAATAACCAAATCGATTGAAGATGTTATTAGGCATGTTCATGTGGTCTCTCATAGCTGAAAAAGATATGACATAACATTAAATTGCGATTGCAAGGTCACCACGTTGGGATACATATCTACATTAATGCTAATATACAGTGCTAATAAAATGTATTCTGTAAAGTCATTTTAAGGGGGTCATTTTTTTTTTTTTTTTTTTGGGTTAAGACTGTATTGGGGTGAGAGAAATCCGCATCCCACTGCTTTACATAATGCATGTACAGAAGATTAAATAAAAGTTTCATTAAAAAGCTTTCATGACAAAGCCTATTTCTTTAGTAACTTTTTTCATTACTTTATTGAATTTTATTTTTAATGAATGTATAATTTACATTCTTACATTCATTGACTGTATTAACTACAGTTCAATTAAATTATTATTATTAAAGTACACAAATTATGGGCTATTCAAAGACTTATGAAAATCATCTATCCCTATTTAGAATTGAATACTGACAAATGTGGAAAGGGATAACAACGTCATTTACTCTTCATCATGTGATTCTACTCCTACTTTCTCATCACTTTCTATATACAGTCGTGGCCAAAAGTTTTGAGAATTACATAAATATTGGAAATTGGAAAAGTTGCTGCTTAAGTTTTTATAATAGCAATTTGCATATACTCCAGAATGTTATGAAGAGTGATCAGATGAATTGCATAGTCCTTCTTTGCCATGAAAATTCACTTAAGCCCAAAAAAAACCTTTCCACTGCATTTCATTGCTGTCATTAAAGGACCTGCTGAGATCATTTCAGTAATCGTCTTGTCAACTCAGGTGAGAATGTTGACGAGCACAAGGCTGGAGATCATTATGTCAGGCTGATTGGGTTAGAATGGCAGACTTGACATGTTAAAAGGAGGGTGATGCTTGAAATCATTGTTCTTCCATTGTTAACCATGGAGACCGGCAAAGAAACGCGTGCAGCCATCATTGCGTTGCATAAAAATGGCTTCACAGGCAAGGATATTGTGGCTACTAAGATTGCACCTAAATCAACAATTTATAGGATCATCAAGAACTTCAAGGAAAGAGGTTCAATTCTTGTAAAGAAGGCTTCAGGGCATCCAAGAAAGTCCAGCAAGCGTCAGGATCGTCTCCTAAAGAGGATTCAGCTGCGGGATCGGAGTGCCACCAGTGCAGAGCTTACTCAGGAATGGCAGCAGGCAGGTGTGAGCGCATCTGCACGCACAGTGAGGCCAAGACTTTTGGAAGATGTCTTGGTGTCAAGAAGGGCAGCAAAGAAGCCACTTCTCTCCAAAAAAAAACATCAGGGACAGATTGATCTTCTGCAGAAAGTATAGTGAATGGACTGCTGAGGACTGGGGCAGAGTCATATTCTCTGATGAAGCCCCTTTCCGATTGTTTGGGGCATCTGGAAAAAAGCTTGTCCGGAGAAGAAAAGGTGAGCGCTACCATCAGTCCTGTGTCATGCCAACAGTAAAGCATCCTGACACCATTCATGTGTGGGGTTGCTTCTCATCCAAGGGAGTGGGCTCACTCACAATTCTGCCCAAAAACACAGCCATGAATAAAGAATGGTACAAAACACCCTCCAACAGCAACTTCTTCCAACAATCCAACAACAGTTTGGTGAAGAACAATGCATTTTCCAGCACGATGGAGCACCGTGCAATAATTCAAAAGTGATAACTAAGTGGCTCAGGGACCAGAATGTTGAAATTTTGGGTCCATGGCCTGGAAACTCCCCAGATCTTAATCCCATTGAGAACTTGTGGTCAATCCTCAAGAGGCGGGTGGACAAACAAAAACCCACTAATTCTGACAAACTCCAAGAAGTGATTATGAAAGAATGGGTTGCTATCAGTCAGGATTTGGCCCAGAAGTTGATTGAGAGCATGCCCAGTCGAATTGCAGAGGTCCTGAAAAAGAAGGGCCAACACTGCAAATACTGACTCTTTGCATACATGTCATGTAATTGTCGATAAAAGCCTTTGAAATGTATGAAGTGCTTGTAATTATATTTCAGTACATCACAGAAACAACTGAAACAAAGATCTAAAAGCAGTTTAGCAGCAAACTTTTTGAAAACTAATATTTATGTAATTCAAAACTTTTGGCCACGACTGTACACACACATATACACGCAGCATTTTAAAATATTAAGAGACAGGTTTTTTTTTTTGTTTTTTTGGTATTTCTACATGTATGGCAGCCATTCTATTTCAGTGTTTGTTTAATTCCAACACAGGCACACTACATTCTGCTTAATGAAGTACTGATTAGGTGATAACCTCAACCAAATCTTATTTAAAGTGAATGACTGCCAACCAGAGCCGGCGCCAGGGCACCTCCATTGGGGGGGGGGCATTTAAATTTCGAGGTGGACAGGGTAAGTTTTATTTCGGATGGGAAGTGTGCAATCTGCGAACACGTGCAGTTGCTGATGTTCACGTACAGTGGGTACGGAAAGTATTCAGACCCTTTGCTGTGACAATTATAAATTTAACTCAGGTGCTGTCCATTTCTTCGGATCATCCTTGAGATGGTTCTACACCAGGGCTATTCAAATCTTGCCCTGGAGGGCCAGTGCACTGCAGAGTTTAGCTCCAACCCTGATCAAACACACCTGAGCCTGTTAATCAACGTCTTTGGGATCATTAGAAAATCACATGTAGGGCTCTATGAAATCCCTTTTATTTTTTCCCAAATTACGTTTTATTTTTTTCCAAATTACGTTTTTTTCTGTTTTAATTTTTCTGGATTCAATTTTTCCTGTTTTAATTTTTCTCAACTCCTTTTTAATGGTTAAATGAAATGGTATTAATCAAAAAGCATGCCCAATTAATTAAAAAAATGATAAAACTTATACATTTTCACATCAGTTTATTAAAAGTTTAACAAAAATTACATGTTTAGGGCCCTAAGACATGTTTTAATTTTTATCTTCACCATATGTTTTATTGTTACCTAATTCTGTGTTTTAGGATGTGTAATTATTTAAATGCATAAAACAACTTAATTTGTAAATTGGTTTTTCTTAAAATAGCTTTATGAAATGTTTTTTTTTTCCCGCTCTGAAATTCTTGTGTGTATTTCCATTTTTCTGGTTATCAAATGAAGGTATAAAACATTCAATTACAGAAAATTTTATTTTTGGTAAACAAAGGGGATTTGCTATTAAAAATAAAACATGGAAGAAATGTTGTGTGATTATTCATTAAAAAAATGTTTGTTTCATTTTAGTAAAAGTAGTACTGGGCTATGTACATTCATACAAACGGTCAAATACGTGCACAAACTGACAGTCACCACTTATAAGCTACTACTAAATATTGTAGAAACATAATTTTCTGTAAAGTTGCTTTGTAACGATAAGCGCTATACAAATAAACTTGAATTGAATTGAATTCTGCTGAACAATAGTAAAAGTAACAATTGGCAAATACTTGTCATTAAATTAAACCAGACCTTTATTTTGACGGGTTACCATACCTTTACAGTTCTGTGTATGTGAAACTACTATTAAGTGATATGACGCTAGTTTTACTCAAATCAAATGGTCAAATGCTCATGAAGTGACTCTCAGAACAGTTCTGGAGACATGTTCATGTGTTCACGTCCTCATTTAGTGAGGAAAGACGCTGAAATCACTGTGAGCGTCACGCGCGCTTCTGTGTGTGTAATGAATGAAGTGCTTCTGCGCCATTCATTAACACAGACACGCAGAACATGCAGGATTCATATTTAAATAGACTTTTCCAGCTTAATATTTACAGATATTAGTCAATATCGTCATTTGATGTAAGTGCAATGATCTACTTTTGATTAATTCATTCAAAATTTGACAAATTCTGTGACAATCCACGTTAAACTGTAAATTCCATTTCTATGACTGGATTCTGCGATTCCGTCTGTGCTTTCAGCATTGCAGAAACCATAGGGCCCTACACATGTAGGTGGGTTTGATCAGGGTTGGAGCTAAACTCTGGCCCTCCAGGTCAAGATTTGAATAGCCCTGTTCTACACCTTCATTTGAATCCAGCTGTGTTTGATTATACTGATTGGACTTGATTAGGAAAGCCACACACCTGTCTATATAAGACCTTACAGCTCACAGTGCATGTCAGAGCAAATGAGAAACATGAGGTCAAAGGAACTACCTGAAGAGCTCAGAGACAGAATTGTGGCAAGGCATAGATCCTGCCAAGGTTACAAAAAAAATTCCGCTGCACTTAAGGTTTAATTCTGCTCCCCTTAAAGAGCACAGTGGCCTCCATAATCCTTAAATGGAAGACGTTTGGGACGACCAGAAACCCTTCCTAGAGCTGGCCGTCTGGCCAAACTGAGCTGTCAGGGGAGAAGAGCCTTGGTGAGAGGGGTAAAGAAGAACCCAAAGATCACTAGCCACATTTCCACTGTCCGGCCAGTGCAAGCCAGGGCTTAAAGAGGGCCAGGCGGGGCTAATAGCCTCGGGCCAGTAGCACCGAGGCCAGAATAGCACAGGGTTTCCACAGTCAGGGCCTGAAGCTCCGCTGCGCTTCATTAAAACACGCCTCTCAGGAACAACGTCACGCAACCTCATCATTTCACCAACAAAGAGAAGTTATCAGAAAACTAATAAGAAATAAATCACTGGAACATGCGCGATCACACAGGAACATGATAAAAGCGTCCGTTTGTTTGCATGCTTTGTTAAATATTCAAATTCAAAAGCATCGATGTTTTAACTGTAGAATAAGTGATACATTGATCATAATGATTTAATTTCTCAGGACTCAAAATTAATCACACATAAATACACATTTCAATTTTATTTATTTTTAACGCTTATGAAAATAACCTGCTTATTCAGTCAAGCTTGTTTCTGTTTATTTGTAGCCACAGTAGCCTATACGTCACATTTAGAATGAATGATATCTCTTTTTTTATAAAAGCTCCCGAACAAAAACATTATTATATTTTTTATGATAGGCAACGTGAGTTAAACTCTCGAGACGAGGCTTGTGACAGATAACATAAGTTACTAAATAAATACACGATTGTGATTGAGAATAAGAAGCTGATGTCTGATTTCTTAAAGCCGTCATATTTTACCATGTTTACTATGGTAACATGTTTAGCGTGCATAGTCTTTTACATCGCTTAAAATATTTCTGCCTTGTTTAGTGATTATAATCTACATCGGATCAAGTTATTTCAAACACTCGCTGCTGAGAAAGAGTGATTTTTGAACTCAACTGATTTTAAAAAGTCTTTAATGCTAAAAGTTATATAGCTGTTATTTTTCTGAAATGATCCGCGCTGACACTCTCCAGAAACTCCGCCTTTGTTCATAACCCCTCCTCTAGCCCCAGCTGGCCCGCTTTGGCCAAAGGTTTTCATCGGGCCAAAAAACCCTGGCCTTTGGCCCCGAGGATGCCCCGACGAGGCACGATCAAGCCCCGGAAGTGACCGTGGAAACGCGACTGGCACTGGCACGCACTAGCACGCCCGGTTTAAGCTCGCCAGTGGAAACGTGGTTACTGTGGCTGAACTCCAGAAAGTCAACCATCACTGCAGCCCTCCACCAGTCGGGGCTTTATGGCAGAGTGGCCCAATTTTCACTTTTGGGTGGACTATCCATTTAACTGACATGCAATATGACCATAATCTAAGGCACAAGATGTTTGTTTGTTTACATGCTTTATGCAATATATATTATTTTTTTTTCAGTTTGGGGTGAACTTTGACCCTGGCATATTCTAGACACTTTACAGCATTCACCCGGTGTTTTCCACTGTGTGATTTTCTTTTTTTTTTCTTTTTGTCCTCTGTGAATAGAACGGACCCCAGATTGGCACCGCTGGAAATCATGAGGCGTTCATAAAACCAATCAGAGGCTAGTGAACAGAAGGCTTTGCTATCTAGAGGATGCAGGGACTCTGCTATAGCTCGCCTACATATTAATAAAGTGACGCCTTTGTGGTCATTAGAGCCCTCACCCCGAGAGAGGAACGCCTGCTATTGCGCTAATGCTTTAGTAATTGCTTCATCTCCCCCTCTTCGCCACTCCAGGACAGACGTGCATCTGGATTAGCATTTTTATGGAGAAAGAGCAATGCTGATTTTTCCGGGAAGGGTGGAGACACGAATGCGTCCATTAGTGAACTTTAACTCCCTCACCTTTGAAAATATTTGTTGCTTGAGTAACTGTGCTGGATGCTGAAATTACTGTATTGACCCCTTTCACATTTCTCTTCCTGTGCAAAGTCAATGGAAGCTCAGATGACAATCACTGCATTATGACCCTGTGTTTGTCAAAATGTATATATATATTAAAAAAAAGCAGAATTCAATGTAACTGGAGAGTTTTGGCCCTCCTTAAGAGTCCTTAATGTTTCAATGTATTAAAGTGCCTCTATTATGCCATTTTGAATATTTCCTTTCATGCAGTATGTAATGTAGCTGTATGTGAATGTGAATGATCTGCAAAGTTGTGAAGCTGAAAGTGCACGATAAATAAAGTTTCAAAATCACCTGGTTTGGAACGACATGAGGGTGAGTTATTAATTAAATAATTTTCATTTTTTAAATGAACTAACCCTTTAACGTTCCACCTGGAAACAAAGATGCCATTTTGCCAAACCCCCTCATGTTAGAAGAAAGCGGTCATGTTAACTGTGACAATGAGCATGATTTTCAAAAGTATGTGAAATATGTAAAGTTTGCAGCATAGACTCTATGTAAAATATGTACAAGAGTTTTACACAACAGTCTGTTATTGTGGGGACATTTCCACATCCCTAAACATGACACGGCACAAAACGAAACGTGAATGGTTGCTTTACCTGTCATTCATATGGCCTCTTGGGTGGTCCTTGTCCAAAGTTCCCAGACCTTCTGCCGTCAGTCTGAAGGTCTGACTACGCAAGACTAATTTGGACGAGCTGGCTCCACTATATCGCAACCTGTAAGCATGATAAATAATACATGTATATACTTTCTATTGAGCATTCAATAAATGAAACTATGGCAATAGGCATATTGTTTCTGACACACACTGTACATTAGTGACAAACGGGTCATCTCATAACCCGCGGGTCAGGTTTGGGCGGGTAAAGAAATTGTCACTTTATTTGCAAGGGCAGGTTGGAGCGGGTCATTAAAAACAAAATAAAAAATCCATGTACAGTATGTTGCGTGCAATTCCCTATAGCCTATATTAAATATTTGGAATATCTATTTTCATATTTTATTAGGTTCTTTTTTAAGGTTACAATACGAAGGTCTAAGTAGCAACAAAACTTGCGTGATGTCCCCGATGTGCGGGTCGTTGGATTGGGTGGGTTAAGAAATTTGACTTTATTTTCGGGGCGGGCCAAATAATTTCATAAAAGCGTGACCCCCAGGTTGGAAAAAAACCCGACCCGTGCATCACTACTGTACATGGTAGACCAATCACAACAGACTGGGCCATCTGACCAATTAGAGCAGAGTAAGCTCATGGAAAAGAGGGGTTTAGAGAGACTGAATCTAAGAACCACTTCGAACAAATCATTTAATAATCGTTGGAAAATTAGGTGATATTAAATGCATATTTTGAGAAAACGAAAGCATTTTTTGACCTTGCATGCATTTAAACCGCATGTATATATTTAAATATATTTAAATACACAAATATTTAAGTTTTGTGCTAAACAGCTGCATGTGCAACATTATTAGCAGGTGTTTTAGAAGTAGTTGTGCAGTTGGTGCACAATTAGGTTTAATTGCTTTGAGCTCAATGTCACTAAAATAGATCCAGATTAGATCCCACTCCTGCTTAACATCAAGTAGCACAGAACTGCCATTTGCCAAAGGAAAAATGAATCTGAAATCTGAAAAACTGGGAACCAGAGGAGAATGGTCTGGGTCACAAATTAAAACCAACCCAAGACCAAAAAGTCGAAATATACTATGGATTTCCTCTCATAATTTAGTACATAGGGGTGGCTGATATGCCAATATATCAAAGCAGGAATCTTATCACAATTCATTTTTTAAATGTTGGTTTTTACAGTCAAACTAGTTTCCATACAGCATTAGAAGGTAGCAGAACAAGTAAGGAAAAAAGAATGACAGACCATTTAGTCTAAAGAAGGGTGGGCCAATCTGGACAAAATCTTATTTCACATTATTTTATTTTAGTAATTAAACATAAACTGCTTTTAAGGCAGATCGTAGAGGCATTTAAATTGTTCACAATCTAAGATTGTCATATTGCACACCCCTACTGTATATATAATGTAGGTAAGTAACAGCATATACAGTACATTTGGTTATGATGCAACCTGCAGAAAGAGTCACTGAAAAATCCCCAGCACTAAAAAAAAAAAAAGTAAAATAGTATTACTTCTTATATGCATCGTGCAAGCACAGGCAGCTGCATAAGATGGGCCTCTACATATACAATAAAAAGCGACTCTGCTAACTTTTAGTTGACTAATTAAACTACTTTTATGGAGACATTTTCTCAATGCATACAGTAGACTATAGAGTAGCAATCAGTATAATATTGTGTTTCCTGCTGATTTGACGAGGGGAGACCAAAGGTCATCGCCGGATTCCCAGAGCAGTAATCACAATCCCACAATCCCTCCACTCCATTTTAGATGAGAATACTATCACAACAGCTGTTTATGAACACTAGTCATGTCTAGCACTCTTTACAGCTAAGCTTTTAAAAACTTGCTGTGTACACTGCAGTCTTTGGGCACACAATGTCCCAAATACCAATTTGTTTAACATTTCAGAAAAGATTAATCCGTCTGGCCAACTGAGATTTTGATTTGGAGATAAAGTTGAGGATCATGTTTTTTTTAGCAGTTCATTAGCACTGCTGCTTTTTTTGCTTTTAGTAAATACAGGAGCATTTGGACCCAGAGGCGCGTGACATTTTACAAACATCATGTCCATGACTATAATTTCCCCAGCTTCAGTCACACACACACACACACACAAGGGTTTGTTTAGTGACAACATTCCATACACTTCCAATCACACTCAAAAGCTGGTGAAAGGCACAAGTGGTTTTATATCAAACCATCAATCCAGATTGGACGAGATATTTTGACATAAATGTATCACTGAAATTACAACTATTAGTGTGTCATTGGAATGTCCGTGAACAATAAAATTTACGATTAAAAAGACAAAAAACGTTTAACTACAGACCCCGCCTTATTAACATTATATGTTAATTTTTTTTTCTTTACATGTCTAATAATAACACATTCTTAGTATAAATAACCCCAAATGCAACACATAACGTAACTGTATATTACCTCATACTTATAAACCGAGACTGTCCTGTATGCTGTAATTTATAAAAGGTCATACGCAGGGTGAAGATTAAAAGGAATATTTTGAAGCAACTTGGTGAATAAAAGACGTTTTACTATCAGGAAGACACGTTCATCTATTCATAAATATTAATCCATGAACCGTTTATTAGGGTAACGTTAAATGACTTTCCTTCACGGAAGGACGGTTAGCGTTCGTACCTTATTTCACATCCAGACGCCCATTCAGGACGAGATTTTGTGCAAAAACGGAATGGAATAGAAAAGATATGGCTCTCAAGAAGGGTTTTGAGTATTGAAAAGCACATTCCTGTCTTTTCAACACTGCAATTTTGACCTTATAAATTGTTTACGCACAGATTCGCACGTGTGAGGTGAGGTTTAACCCCGAGCGCGCTTCCTCTGTTCACCTCAGTCTATTGTTCACCTGACCTCTGTGGAAAGCGACGACAATCGGCCCGTCGCAGTGTGCATTAGTTTACATGCATTGGGACTTCATGTGTTATTCTATGTCTTACTTTGAAGCCGAGGACATGATGATGACACCCTTGTGGTCGTTCTTGTTGACAGAACCAGAGCGAGCACGTAAAAGTAGAGGAAGACGTACGATAACGCGACTCAAAGCTGTAATAGCGAGTAGCGCCCACTGTTGGTCATGACTTTTCCAAAATTTTCGCGATTTACTGGATAGGAAAAGACTTTATAAACAATTCCTCCCTGATCGAATATTTTAGACCTTGCCATAGCCTACCTAAAAAATAAATAATAATAATAATATATCATTTTTTTTTTTACTAAATGCCTAAATGGAGTTATAATATTTTATTTTAATATAATATTATAATTTTTATTCATTTATTTGTTGAGGGAAAAAATTGAAAAAAAAAAAAACTATTTTTAGGGATTTTGGATTATTTTAACCCTCCTCGTTTTTATTACAAATAATTTTAATTCACCTTAAAGGGTTAGTTCACCGTAAAATCAAAATTATGTCATTAATAACTCACCCTTATGTCGTTCCAAACCCGTGAGACCTCCGTTTATCTTTGGAACACAGTTTAAGATATTTTAGATTTAGTCCGAGAGCTCTCAGTCCCTCCATTGAAGCTGTGTGTACGGTATACTGTCCATGTCCAGAAAAGTAAGAAAAACCTCATCAAAGTAGTCCATGTGACATCAGAGGGTCAGTTAGAATTTTTTGAAGCATCGCAAATACATTTTGGTCCAAAAATAGCGAAAACTAAGACTTTATTCATCATCGTCTTCTTCCGTGTCTGTTGTGAGAGAGTTCAAAACACAACAGTTAAGTGATATCCGGTTCGCGAACAAATCATTCGATGTAACCGGATCTTTTTGAATCAGTTCACCAAATTGTTCACAGTTCACAAACAAGTATTGTTTTACTTTGTGGACTGTTTTGAACATACAGGTAAAAAGAAAAGCTCTAGCCAGGAACCTGACAAGCAGCTGCAGTTGAAATGAACAATGATGATTATTATTATTTCCTTATTTTTTGTATTATAGACCATCATCCTTGCTTCAGGGTCACAAGAGATGTCATTGTCATGCCACTTTATTAATGTTTAAAGGACTCCATAACAATTCGGACACATTATCTGTTATTGTAGAAACTGCATGAACAGGTGAAGTTTACTTATACAATGTATGATACGTTCATAACCACATTAGGCATATCTGCTTAGCCACAGAAAAGTAACATGAGGTTTTTTACTGGGAGGATTTGTACCTTCAGATCATGACTAAATTTAGCACTCATGCTTCAGTTTGATAGTGAGAAGGCGCCTCATCTTGTATTCATTGCTCTTAAGCAGACCTTGAAGATCTACGCAGAGATAAAGTGGCCGACTGCTGAGTAATATGTACTTAATGGTGCGAGATGGTCAAAGTCATGTATACCGAAATGCATTTGATCCTGTGGAGCTGATAGCCCTGAGACCCCCACACAGCCCTGCTCGTATCTTGTTCTTGAAGGAGCACATATTTCATTATCAGCGCTTCCGTGCGCACACTCTTGAGTGCCAATCTGCTCAGAGGATACCTATGTGGGCTTCTTCACACTCAGTAAGCCTGAAATGAAAGATATTGAACTAAAGAGACAGAAATGTTGTTTCACCTTTGAGATTTCACACTTGACCCTCAAGATTCAAACATTTTCTTATTTCACTGTTATAATCCCTATATGAATCACTTAGTGACCTTTATGACCCATTATCAAATGTAAAATCCAGAGAAAATGCTACTACGCTTGGCTTACCTTTTTTTTTAAACATTTATAATGAGAATTAAAATCTTTTCCAGCCTGGGATGAAGCGTTCTGACCAGCAGAATTCAAAAAGATGACCTTGCTGAGAAGGTCAGGGGCATTTATCGATGTGATAACCTCCACCCTCTGTATTTTATGTCTAAAACATTTATTATTTCTCAGCTGTAGACACAACTGGGGCATATCTTTAAAAAAATAATAATAATAATTAATTAATTAAAATACAATGGCAACAGTTTCCACAAATTAATTCCAATGAAATTCATGACTGCAGGATAAGGATTTTAAAAAATTATAATAATTGGACAGAAATTCCTTTCTAGCTGATTAAGTCAATATTTTAGGGTTACAATTCTTGAAAAGGCCAATATAAAATTTCCACAATTTAATTTGATTATTTCATGACTGTGGGAACCCTGATTTATTCACTATTAAATATGGGCTCTTCTTGGAATTAAATGCAAGAATCAATGTTATTTTACTTTATTCCATTTATTTGTACGTGTCAAGCCACATTTTACTGTATTAAAGAACAATGGAATGTTACCAAGGTATTCAGATAGAAACTATAGCCACCATGGTACATTTTTAGTCGTTTCATGCAGTTCGAAAAGCGGAATGAAGGTCATTTAAGACAAAAAAGGCTCTTGAGAAGGTTCTGTATCAACAGGAAATAAAACATTTTTTATTGAACATTTGTGTATATGAAGTTATATAACAACAGTCAGAAACTCCACAGAGTGAATCACTACACAAAGTGAAATGAAATTGTAAAACACCTCATCAAAAATGAAGGTATACACAACAATATAACTGTCGGCCCGCCGCTGGGGCGAGCAGTATGGCAGGAAAAACACCCCGAACAGTTCTACAAGATTACAGAGAAAATTTCCACACACACAAATACTCAAGCAGGCAGTTGATATACACAAAGGCAACTAGGATCTCCCTACAGCATCAGATTCTAATTCTTTACACAGCTTTTTCTTGAAAGGTGGCTTTTCGTCGTCGTAGAGTATCGGAAGGTTGTATGTGTGTACTGTGCTCACCGATTGGGTTGTTTTTCTTCATTTTATTAAAAATCTTTTCTTCATTTTTCAAGTTGTCGGGTGCGGTTGTCGGAGCTGTTTGCATGCTTTGGTAGGCTTCAGTATAAGATATCGTTGCTCTGCAGAGCTAGAAATGGCTTTTCAGACTACTTTACAAACCTCTGAGGTGCAACGAGCAATGCTGTCTTCAACTGTATGTCCAGTTCTACACCTGATGTGCAGACACCTGATAGTACAACACCCTTTTGGTGTACGAAATGGGTGTAGTATCATAATCAGTTTGAGACTCTAGAACTGTATTTTTATCCTTGTTTTATAAACAAGCCTCTTGTATTAAGATATCATAAATACTTGTATAAACGAGAGTACATGTATAAGTCAGGTAACGTAGGAGTAGTGGAGTAATAATTGTACTTATAGTTGCGATTACACGTTCTTTTCTAGGTTCACTCCCTCCGACAGGGTAAGAAATCATATTCGGCTATGAATAAAACACATGAATCAATATTTATTGCAACATTGAAATGAAAGTGCCAACTATACTTGGTCCCACGATAAAAAGTAAAAACAAAACACAGTCCATACTGTACATTCTGAGTTCAATGATAAATATAAAATGGTCTTCAATGGGGCACTAAAGGAACGATAACCAGGTCATAGTCATGAGTGTAATCATAACAGCGATAACAAAACGGTACAGCCAATCATATTAATAGTACAACAGATAGTTAACAGGATTGATACAATTCTCTTTTATCCGGGTGATCTCAATAATGAGGAAATTATATTAAGACAAATATAAAAATATATATACACCTATTCTGAAAGGGAAGGGTTTTCATATATATATATTGTATATATTTATGTATAGATAGATAGATCGATAGATAGATAATCTAATATTTGGGGTGCATCCTTTATATAAGTTTACCCAAATGTTTGGATGGTTAAATTTGTGTGCAGAAAAACTCAATGGGAAAAATGGAGGAATCCTTAACAAGTTTACAGATGTTGAGCTCCAGACTACACACATGTGCTATGACCTAACCAGACTATGGTCGATGAATACATCATCTCGCTGTATAAGGTTGCGTTTTTTTCTCTAATTTTTTTTTTGCCACCTACTGCGAGATGCCGCCCATTTAAACACTAAGAAATGAACATACAAGTATTGCACAGTGTTCAACAAAATGGTGTGTGAATTGACCCGCAAGCGCACGCTCTGTAATGGTTATTGGAAATTGTCACTCTCTTTCATACTCTCGCGGTGTGATGGGGGATGGCAGCACAACGTCACTATAGTACAAGATGGCGGCTACCTACTGAAAACTACAACGCTAAGCACACACCGCAGTCACAGTGATACACAACTCAGTCCCTAAAGACTCGCATGGAATGATGAATAGCTTTTTTTCTCCTTTTATTTTTATGTAACAGGGCTATTACCTACACAGTAACATTGAAAACACTTAGAAACTCCTCCTGAAGCTAGCATCTAGTGTACGCAAGAGGTTCCTCCAAGATAACTCATGGATTTAATGGACTAAAGATCTACTCGCCCTCTTGTTTGACCCGTAGTAAAGGACATTAGAATATTATCACCTGTAAAGACCATTAACATTTACGGTTATTGTTAAAGATTCGCTAATGCTTGTGGTATCCAAACCGGATGGTGGCCGGTTCGCTTTCTTGCGCTATAGACCGAACAGACTTTTCTCAACAAGAAATTGTCCATTCCTAGACTGTACAGTGCAAAACAGTAGCCACGGGGGGAAAGGATTGGCAGTTAAGCATGGCTAACTCTATTGTCACTGTGAAAAGGCAACAGAAAGCAAAAACTGCTGTTTAGGGCACCGTTACGGCCAAAATACATTGTTCCCCAAAGCTACAACCACTATCTGAGTGGCGTGTGCATGGAGGGAGGAATCGTACCTCCTCGTACCTCCCTGAAATCAATGGCAGTGTTTAAAAGCTCGCCTCTCCTACTTCCCTCATCATTATAGACTCGTTGGGACCAACCGCTTCAAAACCTTCGTTTTGAATTACGTTTGATTACTTCTGATTGAAGGCAAGGGAGTCTCTTGAAAGACGCCCGGTATAAATAAATCCCCCTGTTACCCGGCCTTTAGCAAAGATCGTAAAAAAAAAAAAAAATCATGCAGTTACCAAAAATATTCAGACGTTGACTTAATCTAAAAAATAGTTGTCTTAAAGCTAGTCAAAACTCCTGGTTTCCTTCTTTTGGAGGCTGAACTGTAAATTCCAAAACAAAACGAGTTCAAAGACGAGAAAAGGAAGTGATTCACAAATTCAAGGACACAATGGCTACAGCTTGAGACTGTCCCATAAATGGTCAATTTACGGTTTCGCGAATACGCCAAATTGGATTCGAGAAGATTCGGGAATTGAAGGACAGAAAACAAGAAAGAAGCAAACCGGGAACCTGTTTTAATAAAACTTAACAGCATCACCGTATGAGAAATCAAAAGAAAAGGCTGATTGGTCTTCATCAAGTAAGTGGTTTATGCAAAGCATACAGGTCCTCAGTTTGATAAATTAGTACAAAAAGTTCTTACGAAATCATGTGCTTGTATAATTGTCAGCAGCATATTATATTTATACCATGAAACCATATTAGTTAATGGCCTTCGTGTTCAGTGTGTATGTTAATCATGTACGGTACATCTATAAGCTTTTTTTTATGTAAACATGAAGCGCAAACCTTCCTTTACGAAGTGCGTGTACCTCCACTAGCGTTTTGCAGGTTGGAAATCTTTAACTCGTAAATATTTATATAGAGATATATCGTATAATTTAGTGGAATGCAATAAGGTAAAATTCTTAAAACTCCTGTTATATATAATATTGGCTCTTTTATGTCAGCATTTACATAATTTAAAATATAACATCTTATTAAAAACATCAAGATATACACAGTTTAGGAAACGGGTAATAACATACGAACACATAAACTAGAAATCATTTTTCGTCTGCATACTGATATATACACCTGTGGTACAATAAATTCCTCCAGTCATGCTCTATCTATACAGATCATATTGCTTAAAAGAAGGGGGCATTTGGTCGGGGACTTTTAAGGTCGTGGATGGAGATGAAACAACAAAGGACAGAGAGAGTTTATCGATTGAATGAAGGAAGGAAGGAAGGGGTAAGGGGGCAAAACTGACGTAACAACACAACATCTCAAGGGGGTGGCCCGAGAAGGCGGTTTACTTAAACATGAAATTAGGAGTGAGGGTGCATGAATCCTTATATCATTGAGGTATTTACACGCACTGGGTAAAGAGCACAACACGGGCGGGTTTGTGGGAAGGGGGGTTGGTCTCGGGCTGCTCTATTTTTTCTGAGCTGCCAGCATGCCATCTATTTCCTCCTCCGGCTTGAGCACGTGCCACTGAGCGATGGGTCTCCTGGGGTTGGCCAGCATATCTGACCAGTGACGGAGCTCGGTGCCTGAGCTGTTCAAGCCCACAAACACTTTGCCGATGGCATCGTTCTTGCCAATCTTGTCATAGTCCAGAACAGTTATAACAACTTGAACTTTCTGCAACAGAAATTAGAAAAACACATTTACAGACACAACGTAATGTTTGTGACGTTCAGTTTATCTGAACATGTCCTTGGTAATGATGATTCAAAGTTTGGGGTGGGTAAGATTTTTGTTTACTGTTTCTAAAAGAAGTTTATTTATTTGATCAGAAATACAGCGAAAACAATGTTATTACAATTTTAAATAACTGTATTAATATAATTGACTACACATTTTTATTATAGTTTAATATATTAAGAAAATGTAATTCCTGCAATGTAAAAAAAAAAAAACTGCTTAATATGTTGCAATATTTTACAAATAATAAATCTTCTGAAACAATATTGCTTACTAAAAGTATTCATTTCTTTCAAAAACTCTCACTGACCCCAAACTTTTGAACGGCTAGATACGTAAAAAAAAAAAAAAAAAAAAAAAAAAAAATATATATATATATATATATACAGTACAGCCCAAAAGTTTGGACACACCTTCTCATTCAAAGAGTTTTCTTTATTTTCATGACTATGAAAATTGTAGAGTCACACTGAAGGCATCAAGGGCTATTTGACCAAGAAGGAGAGTGATGGGGTGCTGTGCCAGATGACCTGGCCTCCACAGTCACCGGACCTGAACCCAGTCGAGATGGTTTAGGGGTGAGCTGGACCGCAGACTGAAGGCAAAAGGGCCAACAAGTGCTAAGCATCTCTCGGGGAACTCCTTCAAGACTGTTGGAAGACCATTTCAGGTGACTACCTCTTGAAGCTCATCAAGAGAATGCCAAGAGTGTGCAAAGCAGTCATCAAAGCAAAAGGTGGCTACTTTGAAGAACCTAGAATATGACATATTTTCAGTTGTTTCACACTTTTTTGTTATGTATATAATTCCATATATAATTCCACATGTGTTAATTCATAGTTTTGATGCATTCAGTGTGAATCTACAATTTTCATAGTCATGAAAATAAAGAAAACTCTTTGAATGAGAAGGTGTGTCCAAACTTTTGGTCTGTACTGTATATATATATATATATATATAGTACAGTGTATGTATATAAAAAATGTTTTTATGAATTATCATGCATTTAAAAAAAATAATTGTATGACTTATTGAAGAGGCCTTTGACATTACGAATATCTTACAACGGGTTGCTGAGCAAAATTGTTTAACAATGACTGAAAATATACATAGTGGCGCAATAGTTTCCCGCCACTGACCATTTTGCCAAATAACACTACAATTATCTCAGTGTGTTACTCTGTAGGTCTTTGAAGAGCATGGTGGCAGATACCAAAGAAAGGCCAGTGGGTGCCACCAAAGTGGTCTGAACAACTCTGCAAATTGACTACGAGCACGCAACTGATCGGTGTGAGTTTGGGGTCAATGGCCCGCTCTTAGCTTGTTTACTTTGAGCCCGATCCGCCCGTGCAAGAAATGCAAGCAGATTTCACTGACCGGTGAGAACAGGCCTGAGGCCATTGTTCTTGTGAGGCAAAGCTAATTTGCCATATAATGAAATACTGAGGGATGTACAATGAGCAAGGAACTGTTAGTACGGGATAATCGCTTTTAGAAACGTCTGCTGCTTGGTGTGAATGGGAAGGGAGGAAGGCCTCTCTGGTAAACAGGCCCCCAGACACTCTTTGAATTCAAAGCAACTCACTCAAAGCATAAAATGTTTGAACTCTGAACCGTAAAATGCTTAATCAATTTGAAGCAATTTTACTCTTATTCTCCAACTAATTAGCAACAAAACTTTTCTAAAAGCCTCACACCGAGCCTTATCACATTTCACAAGTTACTCTTCATCTGTGGCTTGCCAATTAGCCTCTATAAATGTACAACACAGTGTTCATTTAATTAGTTTTTGACGACAATGATGTCAATGGGAATTAGCATCGACTTTGCTGTCGCCATATTAGTTTCAGAACAAGTAACAAAACCAAATGTCATTACCTGAATTTGTTCGAATGGCACTTCGAAACTGAAAGATTCATTGTAGTAAGGATTAAGGGTGTTCTTTTTGATTGTCGTCTTCTTCTTCTTCAGCCGCTTGCCGTTCTGCATCAGGTGAATCTTGACGTAGGGATCTGATAACACACAAGAATAGGACATAACATGAGAAATCCCTCTTTATGACACGCTAGAGCAGTTGTTCTTCTATAATAAGCTGAAAGGGCTAAAATCAAGATTTTTTATTAAAATCGAGAATGAGGTCTGTTCAAAGTCTTGTAAACCAGGGACATATCAGTTTTTGAAATGTCCAGAATTGTATTATTCTAATTAAAATTATTCTAATTACATAATTATTTTAATATAATTTCTGTAAATACAAAAGGTTGAAATGAGCAGCTTTGTATTTACTGCAGAAAAAGTTTGAGTACCACTGTACCAGAGTCTCATGTTTTCAGAGCCAGTCTTTGTGATTGAAGTCTCAATGACAAGAACATAAGACTCCAACTTAGGTGCAAGCTAGATATTGGATAAAAACTCAGATCTAATCAAGTATGGTACCAAATTATTTATATCAGTTAATTAATCCATCTTTTGATCTTATTTTATTTATATTTTATTTTTAGGTTTCTCTAAATATCACAAAATAACACTGCATGCGACGCCTGCAACCCCAGACTGAAGCTCTACCACAGAACAGATCTCTTGTGGTTCGTGTTAGGATAGTACAAGCTTTTATTGACACATGACAGGTGTGTGCCCTGAAAAATCTTCCCTGTTACATTACTGCCATTCAGGCACATCAATCTTTGCCAGGGCCTTAAAATACTATCCATCTTATCTATCATTTCCAGCATCTATATTATGTTCCCATCATGCATCTCTCATTATCTGTTTACCTCACCAACTACTGATTCAGACTCACCTTTCTTCAAATCAGTATAACATACATGTAGAAGGCATCCTAAACTCTGTACCCATACCATATTAGGAGCAGGGCAGCACAAAATCTGTGGCATGCAGTTTTTGAAAGTATAGCTCTCACATCTCATAAGCTGAGGGTGCACTTATATAAGGAATGTAACAGATCATGTTTAATGTTAATGACAAAACATTTAAAACATTTTGATTTACAGCATTCATTTAAGTCATGGTGGGAGTCTTTCATTCAATCCACTGAGTATGCGTCCATGAAGCTTCACAGTCTGACAGTGGGATCACATGTGGAATGCCTGCTAAAACATTTTATTCAGTCTATATGAGATGCAAAGATTTCTCATAATAGAGCATTACAGCACCTCCTGTTGAACTTACACTAACACTACAAGATCTTCACAGCTCTGGCCCCTTGCTCCATCTACTTTTAATAAGGTGAAAACATGCAATATGGCTGTTTATGATGTTGAACTTAAACAGAACTTCCCTGGGTCTAACACTATTAAAGGTGATGCTTTTTCCTGGTTGCTTGGCAACACAGTGCCTGAGGTTTGAGGTTGTTAAAGAAATCTGTGGTAATCTACACTCACACAGAAGCCAAGCCAGAAGTTTGTGGTTCAAGGAGTTGGCAGTCCTTGTAATGACTTGTGTTTATGGCTCATATAGTCACTTGAGAAGCTCATCTTGACTGAAAATCCAAGTGAAAATAAAAATGCCCATTGTCTCTGATGTGGTATGTTTTCATTGGCTCTGGCATTCAGTCACTGTATGGTCTAGGGACTCATAGTTGTCTCCCAATGGTGGACTGCATGTACTGCATTCACCCTCACCTATATAAAGACTGATTTATATATACAAAAAAGGTTATAGTGCCGATTTCAACCCCTATTATGTTAAAATGCATAAACAAATACAAAGAATAGTCTTTTATATCATAGTACCTGGGTACCTTTTTTTTTTTAAGCCTATACTATAAACTATAAAAATTAGACGTAAAACTACAACTAAAAAAACTTTTTAAAATGAGAAATAATACCTTTGCATCCAAACTAACTAAAATGTAAACAATTTAAGTTGAATAAGAAAAGAGAAAAATGGCAAAAGCACATAACATGACTAAGACTAAAATTTAAATGATAAATCTAAATATAACAATATAATTGAAGATTTCAACAAAAACGTTAATAGCATGTTTATAATATTAAAATAACACTGACTTTACCATTGTTTTGTTTAAATATATGAAATACATATATGATATATGAATATGTGGAAAACAGTCTTTCCGCAGTCATACAGTGGCCCCTCAAAATATCTTATTACTAAACTTAATATATGTAAAATTTTCATTGCATTGCATAAAAAATATTAAAACAAGTGGCAGCTGCAAACAATGCAAATGATTCCATAGCCTTTTCTTGTAATGTCTTTTTTAAAGTCAGCTCCACGGGTGTCCAGCAGAATAATATATAGGTATATGTTTTTTTTATTTTTTATTAATGGCACTGGATTTGATATTTTAATCTAATTCCAATGACATTCAGATGACAGTCTGAATCACAGAACACATTGCATGACATGTGCAATGCACTCTTCTGCCAATGCATTATATGTATTTTCATTTAATAATCTAAACCACAAATATAGACCTAAAAGCATAATGAGGAAAAATACGGAAATTGGCAAGCACTGCTCTTCTGAATTAATTAAAATTACATTTATTTTAGCTTCAACAACCACATCTTGTGCGATTACAAAGAGTAAACAGGGTTTGAATAGAGAAAAGGATAAATTATAGTGTTCTGATGAGTCGTCCTCCCTGTAGCTGAATCACAATGGAAACAGTCACTAATTATTGGCATGATCCATGCAGGCCTATTGTTTCTAATCATGTGACAGCTCTTTGGACATGCTCTGAAGTGATTCCTTTGGGAGAACAACTCTCCCTGTAACAACAATTAAATCTGAGCCATTTTCACCAACTTGGAATGAGAAGAAAAACAGTGAGAGCGAATGCAGGGACAGAGATGCTCTTCCAGTAAAATCAGTGGAAACACTGAGCGCTTTGTTAAAACGGTTTATTCCACAATACAAACTGTCAGAGTCTGGCAAAAACTGGCAAGTAATTGATGGTGAAAGCACCCTTAACTGCAAAATTTTCGCACAGGTTCTGATTGATCTGGCAAACGACCAATTCAACAAGCCCAACGATGAAATGCGATAGGAGGTTTGAGGCTTGTAGTTATCACATCGTGAAAACTATAGTCCTCTTAACGTGAACCACTAAATAGAACTGTTAATGGTTTTAATATCAGCAGCGTGTTGAAGTACCTGATGAAACATACCTGACAGTTTATAGCCAGCTTTAATCTGGATTGCTAATGGACCGGAGAGAGCGAGAAAGTTTGTTCTAGGCTGTGCTGCTAATAGCTGTTGTTCTCTCTCTGAGTGAGAAGGAAACGTCAGGCCTCTCATCTCCCAGCAGGTGGGTCTGGTACTGATGGCCTGTCTGACAGCAGGGCGAGACGGAGCAGGAGCAGGAGCAGGAGCGAGAGAACTGGTCAGGGAGGTGGGCAAGTATGGCTGGATGAGACCAGGGTTGTTATTCATAAGTGGTTATGGCACAGATGAGGACTGATTTCTGAATGCCGAGCTGTAAATTTACTCAGCGAAAATGTATTCATGTATTCACCAGAGCCGAATATTACTTTGGCTGATAAAGCGCAGCTCTCCGCACAGCCATGGGTTCGAAAAGTGTCGGATCATTTCAAGCCACATTTCTACGGCCTTGGGATTTGTAGCTGCGAATGACTGTATACGCATTACACGATTTTAAAAGTGAAAGATATATTAAAAATGATTTTACATTTACATACAGACAACCTTGTGGAGCTATGAGAAAATGAAAGGGTTTTGAAACACTGTTAAGGACAACATGAAAAGAGCATTTGCAACACATAATGCATCTTTCTTAAGAGTATTCAGCTGAAAATTGTATATATATATATTGTTTAATATCATCTTACTAAAACATACTAAGGGGAAATTTAATGTGACAACTGATTTACATGCATTTTATGTAAGTAGTCTGCTATAGTGTTCTTACTGATTTACATTACAACACCATACAAATAATTATCAGTAAGTGAATTTCATATATTTTGATCAGTTCTTCTGGATAAAACTGAGTTGTTGTTTTTTTTCTCTTCGAGTGTGAGCTCAGTTTTCTCCTTTATCATAATATATGAGTCCAGCTGACAGTGTGACTCAGTAACTGGACTCACCTGACAGGCCACCGACATCCATCTTCTTCAGGTTCTTGGCCTCCAGAACGACCACGGTCAGTTTGCCAGCAGTGGGCACATACCGTAGAGAGAAACAGATGTCACCCAGCTTCTCTTGCTGTGAGTGGCAGAGAAAATTTCAATCAGGGACATCATTGACAAGGTAAACAGAAAAAAATGAACCTAAAAACCTGTTCAGATTTATTAAAGAGAAAATCAATTGAGGAGCATAGCATTAAATTGGATTAATTTTCCACAAATGTAGCTCCAATTTTAAACGCATTAAAACGCATTGAAACACATATTCCATTTATATTTCAGGAGCCATTCTAATAAACATGGACAAAAACATATGTGACATATAGAAAACAACAGGAAGGGGGAAAAGGTTACATAACTTACCATTCAGCTGGCTGATGCCATTCCACACAATCAATTTTCTCTCAATTAAGAGGTCATCAGAATGGAAAAATAACATTTCATACTGGAGTTTAATTAAATGAGTCCTACACAGTAAATAAGTTGAATCAAATGCCAAGATTTATTTTTCCTCTTTTTCTTTTTTTTTCAGTTGTGTAGAGGAAAGATTGGATGGAATTGCGAGACGCTATGGCATTTTGTAGTCGATTTTCATTTAGTTTTTTACAGGCACTTAAAGTGCCAACCTCAGGAAACCACTCTAGAGATTCTTTGATAAAAGTCAATACTCTACAGCTTTCACAAGCGGTGTTTGAAGTGCTCCGCTAGCTCATCAGATATGGAGTGTAACAGCTGCACAAACTCAAAGAGCAACCTTCAACGTATGTAGATAGCCGTCATCTCTCTGCACTCAGCAGGCTTTTGACAGCGCCATAATTAACCTTTACACCAAGGAACCGTGGCACAAAAACAAGATTCCCACAAAAACCACGGCTTAAATGCTATATTCCATGACATTTACCATGAAAATTGAATCTCCCAAACCATTTCTCGGAAAGTCACAATTTTTTATTAATAAAATTGTGGCACAACCCAGCTGATTAATGGACATTTCCATTGAAGATGGATAGCCCTCAAGTCTTGCACTTGTACAGTGAGTAAATTTCCATGCAGCTGACGAACCTGAAGAACATGCCAATTGCCATTCGTCTGCATTTCGCAGTGGAGTATAGAATCTAGTTTTGATTGTGTACAGAATTTGAGTGTTTTTACCAAATCTTGTAAAGGTGCACATTTGTTTCTCATTTAAAAAAAAAAGTTACATTTATTTTTAAATAAAAATGTATATATTGTACTATGTTCAAAATCTGTGAAGAAGTATCATTTGAGTAGCCTAATACAAACTCTTTCATTTTACACAAACAGGATCTCCAAATGGGGGATGTTTGTCTAGAAAAACTAAAACCAAAACGATTTTGACTCATTCACTTACGAGTTGCTACCAACTGGTAGTGTTATCTCCACTAAAGTGTTATCTTATCCAGATAAGCAAACAAATCTGAATGTGAATGAAAGTTTTTTTTGTTTGTTTGTTTGTTTCCAATGGACTGAATCACTACTAGTGAACAACTCAACTGGCAAACTTTCCACTTGTGCTCAAGAAGGTCAGGCAATAAAGTTGGAATATGCGCTCAAATGCTAATATTTAATCACATTACCAGAAAACAGGTTATTGCCACCCATGTTAGCTTTTTACCTCTTCTTTCTCAGCGCTCTGGAGGTCCCTCCACTCTTCAGTCACATGACTAAAGTCGACCTTATTCATGGGCACCTTCACGTCTCCAATGGCGTCATGTTTGGAGAAGCGGTCAAAATCATATACCGTCATCATCAGAGTTTTCCCTCCAAGCTCAATGTAGGGAACCTGCAGGATAAGAAGGGTGTGAAATACATTGCATGCATACCTATCGGTCTAATCTCTCTCAATTACAGTTATAGGACTCTAACGCTGAGATGCTGGGATGAAACTATAAGACAATTGTGTGCGCGCAAGACAAAGAGATAGAGATTTGATTCTTGATTACCTACAATTGAGCTGTTTTTCAGACAAAACTCACTATCCCGAAGGACTTGTTCAAACATGGCGACAAACTGCTTGATTGGCCGGGAAAGAGATAAGACCCAAGGGTTGCTATTTTGTCCTTGACGCTATCACACACACCAGCTCTCAAGTTTCTTCATTTCAATAATGAAGGCACTTCTGATATCTCTCGATGTTGGCATCTTGTATTCAAGGTACCTTGTCATAGAAGAAACTGTGCTAGGCTAAACAAGAGCCAAACACACAAACAGTCCTTTACCCACCTTGCCTGAATTAGTTATATTTTTGCAATTCTTTTAAGAATTCAACACTTCACTTAGCAATTTAAAAGAGGTAGAGGTCTGACTGCGGTAATTACACAAAAAGGTCTTTCTAGCTGCATGATGTCTCATAAAAACGAACTGGAAAGCTCTACTGAACATTCAAAATAGAAATTATACTACTTTCCGGATGACAGACACCTGCAGGAGTCCATCTGCATGTTTACATGTAATTACTCCAACGCCTCATGTCACTTACTGTCTTGTTAATATGCCAGAGGAAGTAGTCACAAATAACTTGGTAAACTGTATGAGTAGAATGCAAACGCATGGATCCAATGAGAAATTGCTTGTTATAATAAAACGTTGTTAGGTTTGTGACCTACCTTAAAGGTGAATTGCTCATTGAAAACAGGATTCAACGTCTTCCGGTGCACTTTGGTCTCAAATTTCTTCTTCTTGTCTGGAAGAAGGTAGACCTTTACATAGGGGTCAGAAGTGCCACCCATATCCATGGCAGGGAGCTCTGCTGCTTGGATGATCCCCACTATGAGCTGTGAAGGGTCAAAAGTCAAAGTTAAAGAGATCCCGAGTAAAGGTCTTTGCACACAGAGTCAGACATGTTTTCGTATTCATTTTTTTTATTTTTTTTATGATGGACGAAAGTTGTGTAAGGCAGTGTGTAAACATGATTGACACGACGTGAGGTCATATTTATTTTTCAACGTGCAAAAATTTTGGAAGAAAATTGAAGAGGAGAGTAGTCTTTGTCTGAACCATCACCCCACCACCATTCTGTAGGAGTTCACTGTAGTGGTTTCAAGCTGTCAAACAGTGTGATTATTGTTAACTAAAACTATTAAAAAACATTTTGTTATTGTAATAAAGTTGACATTAACATATCAGAGGAAAATGTTAAGTATTAGAAATTTTGCCTTTGAAACTATCTGAAATAAGCTGAAGTGCTAAAATTAATAAAAAATAAATAACAAAAACATGAAATATTAGTATTGTAAATATTAATAGAAGTAATACTAAAACGACACTACTTTCAAATAATAGGTGCGATTTTCATTTCACATTGGTAGTCTCAACAAACAAGGTTTTCAATCAGGACCACTTCCATCAAGTACATTTATGATGATTATAATTGCATACAGTTAGTGTTGGCGGTATGGTTATGTTCTGGGCAACACTCCACACGCCTGTCCATGCAGCCATGCTTGGACAGAGCGGTGAGAGCAGCAACAAACCCCCCTGGGGTACAGAACAGAACCATAAGCATATATATAATTACAATTCACAATTACGTGAGTTGTAAACAAAATGTGAGCCACTGCTTTCAATGAAGAGACTGTAAAGAAAAAACAAAGTTAGATCGGATTACTGGTTCAGTTGGTGGAGTTGGGGTTGGAGGAGGGAGTTAATTGCAGGCAGCAATGCGAAGGAAGAGACACTGGAGAATGGGAATTTAAATAGACCGCAGGTGATAGGTGTCAAGACTTGATTGGTACACGTCAGGAACAGCTGACTGTCAGCTGATGCAAGCGTGACTAACGTGACCTGACTGAACTAACGCGATGCTCGATTTTTCTCCACCGATTTTTTTCCAAGGTTTGGTGGATGCGTCTTCACTTTTTGAGAACTTTTACTCCCAAAATTAGTAAATTAGGTGTGTCCTTCAGGCCCAGGCTGCATTAATCTTTAAACAGTCCCAACATTAAAGAGGCGATGGGGTCAGGCTATGTCAAGCGTGGCACTGCTTATCCTATCTCCCCATTGGCTCTGATAATTGATTGGCCGGCTGGCTGGGCTGAGGTCCTGATTGACCTGCCAGTCACCATATCCCCTGCATGGCCTCATGGGTCCTTGAGTTAGTCAATCAAGCTCCCATCAGCTTCCCATAAAACGCCCCATCTCTGTGTCAACACAGGCACTCGAGTGTAGAGCTCTCTCTCTCCTCTCACCTTCTCTCTCACTCCAACCAGCTGTCACACTTCAGTTGTGCTGCCACGGGAAGGATTGCAGTCAGTGACGAGCTTTATCCGTGTTTCTGGTTTAGATGGGGGCCATCAGAGAATCCTGTGACTGTGTTTTTATTTTTTATTTTTTTGACAAATGAACTATAAAGATTTTAATATCCTGTCAGGCTGTATCAATGTTTGATTTTTTTTTTTTTTTTCATTAAATGGTGGTGGGTTTCAGGTCTGGACAGTTTTATTGCTTTACATTGTAGTCTTGAATGAAGAAAAAGAAAAAGAAAAAGAAAAAAAAAACATTCTGGCTTCAAGAAAGTAACACCCCCACAAACACTGCACTAACACAGACATAACCAAACAGGACTAAAAAAGATAAACATCTGTATTTTGAAAGAAACTGTTGCAGAATAGAAAATGCTCCACAAATAATGCCCATCGCTCCTATAATCACTGCATTCAAAAAGTTATCTTTTGTCAGCTATGCTGAAATATGACCATTAACTTTGTGGGAACTGTGGAATTGTATTATATACTGAATCCAGTCTTTAGCATTTCATACTTGAGAATACTTATTGTGTTACAATTGTAACACTTCTTTTAAGGTATTTGATATTAATGCTATTGTTGTGACATATCTAATAATGTTTCTGGTTCCAAGCCTCCAACTCCATTACAATTGAGAATTCTATCTCAACTAATTAATTTATTTATAGCACACATTTAAGCTGAGCTTTTAAAAACTCACGATGTACACTACAGTCTCTGAACTCACAGTGTTCCTGACACCAGTAATTTATTGTTTCAGAATAGATGAATCCCCGTATTTCGGTATGAATTTAATTCGGTATGGAAATAAAAGTTAGAATCATGATTTTTCAGTAGTATTACAACAAGCTGTAAATGTATATTAGCACCATTTTTTGTTTGTTTTAGTGATCTAATGGAGTGTTTGGACATGAAAACAATGACACGTGACATCAGACTCACAGTAAATTGAGTATTGTTCATCACGTTGACCTAAAGTTGTGGTTGCCATTGTTCACTGAATTTTGTCAGGTGAAATCAATTCATTTCAAGAGGAATCTGCATAACGTGGAGATTTGTGTGAGGTCAAAAGATTCCCCCAAGCAGATTTCACAGCAGGTTCATACTGGTCACCTAAATTTGTAGCGTTAAACAATAGAAAGCCGCTTGGTTTGAAAAGTGACTTCTCTGTGAGGTGTGCTTCACACATCACTATACAGTTCTATAGACAATAGGCAATGCACAATTTGTGCTTGCAAAATGTTGCAAATGTCACTGCACATTTAGTCCCAATTATGCAATGTATGTGTCAGTGGCATTGCTGTCAGTCTCACTGGAAGTTTGTGAAACACATGTGATGCCATCTTTGAGTTTAAACGAGAAGTCTTTTGTAAGCAGCTCCTTGCTGTGAGTTAGAATAGATCTGTGAGTTAGAATAGATCTGGACGACAGCAGCAGTATGAGTCAGGGTGGATCTGTCTCTGATTGTTTTGGCCATTGTTTCGATGAGACTTTGACCTTAATAACCTTCAGTCGCTCTGCAGGATACAAAAACTTCACACTGGCTGAAGAATCAGACTGATGCAGGACATGCTGGAGGAAGATTCAGCTGTATCATTTCACCTCAGTGGGTGCAGTGCTCACGATCTCTCATCTGAGGAAGGCTTTCAGCTGTAATCTTTAATTACTGCTGCAATGTTTTTCAGAGAAAACCATTTTCATAGGGGGGTTTGTTATTCGGCATGAACAAAGAGGGGTTCCTGTCCTTAAAATACCTGGAATGTATTAGAAAACAGGCCACGATTGCAATGATCCACATCAGTGAACGTGTGGATTCACAGTTCAAGGCATATCTTTTTTTCTATCCTCATTAATAATATCGCCCTTATCTGCATCCTGTCTCTCTGTCTCCCCAAGGAGCCGCCCTGGATTCTGAGATATTGTGCTGTGTGGTCTTGTGAATGCCATGTTTTGTACTTTTCTATTTTTACCCTTGCTCAGTAGGGTTGGAAAGGTCCAGATTGCCTCTAAACAAACCCAGAGTTTAGCTGAGCTAACTGGAACCTTTCCCCTTTAGAAAGGACAAGAGTTGAAGAAAAATCTCCCAGTCCTCTGAGTCTCCCTGAAGCGATACTCAGCTTGATTTAAAGGCAGACGGGAAAGAAGCACATAGATTTCCTGTCGGCACGAAGGGTGGAGATACACTTGTGTCTATGGGTATGAGTGAGTCTGTGGGTTGTATCTGGGTCAGGTTGATGTGGATTTCTTTGCATCACCTGCTCTTTTCTTTTTTCTTTGCATCTTCTGCTTTTTTGCAGGTGGTTAGAAAACATGTTGTAGGGTTTTTTTGCTAAAATAAAGAGCACAAAAAATGACACAATTGTTGAGTGAATTTGCTCTTTTGTTTTCATGCTACATTTTATCCTCACATTCTTATACCTCCTATGAATACTTCAGTAAACGTAAACAGATATCTGAAATATTTTGTTACACGGCAAAAGAATAGAACAAATGCAGTATCTTGAACATCTCATTTTTTGTTCTTAAAACTCTATTATGCCATAAATTTAAAGCATTGCCGGTCATTTGCAGTCATTTTGTCATCTCAATACACATATATTGCTGGCATACAATGAAAAGGCTGAATTGAATGGCGGTGCTTATAAAAGATGTAATTTGTGTGTGTGTGACTGTGGATAATCTGGCTTTTTCAGGTTTTTATCTTTTTTTCTGCTCAGTCTCAGCATGAGACTATGCACAGCTTCAATTATCTGTCACCCAGGATCTGACAAAAGGAAGTGTATCTATTCTGGCATTCGCTCGTCTTTCAAGCTCAACCGCTTGTAAGAGGCGCCCAATGAATTTCGGCTTAGCCTCAGAGTTGAAGACAAGCCAGCACCCTCTCTCAGTCAGAATGGAAGTAATCCAATTCAAACTCAAATCTAACTACTGTGATGTGCTGTTGACATTCACAGCTATGGTGAGTTTACAGGATGAAGGGCATTATTTTATAAATGCTAAGTCTGAATTTATCTGGCTTTCATAGATAGCACATAATAATAGAGCACACTGATAAAAATTACTCTGAAAAGTGATTCGTACTCTCAAAGTGTAATCTATCTTCACATTTACAGTATGTATTTTTTAAACACAGATTTTACAGTGATCATTCAATTATGCTAAAGAGACACGCTGAATAACCTTAAAGCATAGAGGAATGAGCGTTATTTAATTGGAGCTGGTTACAATTTGACAGACAAACACACTGTACTTACGAAGAAGACCTCACTAAACACCACACACAGTGACGGTGATTCGGAGACAGCTCCTTACCGTATTCTCTGTGAAATTGTAATCCAAGGAATACTGTAATTTGCCAAGTTTCTCTTCTTCCTTAGGCTCCACTTCTTTCTCTGTATCCGTCAGCCCTGTTTCCGCATCATCCTCATCCTTCAAGGCCTGAAGGAGACACCCACTAACAGTCAGTCCTTTCGGCCCAACGCTGGCGCTGCCCGATTGCCCTCGCCAGAGCGCCGGGCCCGCCCTGGACCAGCCTGCTCTTCAACCGCACCTCTATTAGGGGGGGAGCAAGCTCTAAAACACCACAGCAATTAAGACCATGACATGCTCAGTGATGCACTAGACTTGGGCTGTGAACCCCCTTCTCTCCTATGATCTGCTATTGTGAAAATAGTTGCAAGAAGATGAACTGAATGAGTGCAAGCAATTTAGATTGGTGGGAAAGGAAAGGCTAGGGCTGGGTGGTATTGGCTGCACATATGGTTCTGGTTATGGCTATTTTACAATGGCTTAGAACTTGGCTCTTCCAATCAGTGGTATTTATATTATATTATATATTTAAGCCCACGTTAGGATTATGAAAAGTTTCTGCACAGTTGTCAGATGTATAAATCATTTGTTATGAAAATCTTCCTAATAATCAACGTATGATGCTGTCAAAATTTGTAAAAAAATAAAATACCCCCCACAAAAAACTACTAACAAAAATGTATAATAATAATAATTAGCGCTGACCGATATATCTAATGATATGATCATGCACATCTAGTCAGTAAATCTGGTTCAGTGATTAGTGCTAAATCACCATCACCTGCTTTCAAATGGAGCAGCATTTAATAGACAGAGCCGTAGATCACTGACAAGCTACGCAATATCACGTTCATTATCGAAGGCGATTCATCAGTTAGATATATCGCCCAGCACTAATAATAATAATAATAAAAAAACATATACATATATACATACCGGTACTGTGATAAAAAAATGACATGTACAGTTGCTTGTCATACCACCCAACCCTAGACAAGATGAGCAGACAGATGTTCTTAAGAAATAAATTGTACAATACATTGTCCTTTATGTTATTTCAGGCAGAACATTCTCTGGCATCAACGAATCAGTGGGTAAATGTTGTGGATGGTGCGGCATTAGCTCCCTAGCTAGCCTGAGTTTAAGACGGTGGCAGTGTTAAGGGGATGTCGAGGGAGGTTTGTTGTCGCTGGAAAGCATGCAATTTTCGAGGCAAACTCAGCTCTCAGTTCATTCACTGTGAAATAGTTGCCTTCTGAAAGGGCAGTCTTACTCATCGGTAAAGCATGCAGGGCATTCAGGTTCTCAAGAAGAGTGCTCGTATATTGACCCTCATTCTCTGTGATGTGATCTTCCACACACAGTGGCATTGTCATGACCCTTAGCTATTGCTGATAAAAACCACGTTCATGGAAGCTGTAAGCATCATGCCAGCAGAAGGTGTTTGTGGGAGGGATATAATGTGTACAGAGTCTTATTAGTTGTTGGGTAACAAGTGTGAAAGCAAAAGGCTGAACAAAATTGATTTCTTGACTCTCATGTCTCCTTAGGAGTACCAGACTATTTTCACAATTCAACAAGCACTTTGGGTTGCTTGTTAAGTCTTGTGGTGCATTTAAAGACATAGTTCATCCAGAAATTATTTATTCACCCTCATGTTGTTGTTGTTCCAAACCCAAATAACTTTATTTTTCCAGCAGAAAGCAAAAGGAGATGTTTAGCAGGACACATGAGCTGCTCTTTTCCGTATAATGAAAGTGGATGGGAATTAAAGGCTGGTAAAGTCAAAAACTGACTAAAACAAAACACCACAACAGTGGTCCATAGGACTCAGACACTATATTGAGAGTCACATGACAGCACTGTGATGAAATAATAAGCCATTATTCACTAAAAAACACGCTTTTAAATCTCGCTTAATATTAACTTTCATTGAACCAGTTAAAATCCAGTTAGTATGCAGCTGTGAGTGTCCTTTATTGATACCCTTTCCATCTGACTGGCAAAAGTGTTCTTAAAAAACATGTCATCCAAATGAAGATCAGTCTGGTCCTCATGTTCGAAAATTGCTTCTTGAACAAATTTGTCCTGCTAATGAGGGGGGTGCTGTTCTCCTCCAGGACATTTTTCAATTTTAATTTCTAGTGGATCAGGGGCCAGTTGCACCAGCTGTATGCAAATTACAATTTAGCCTAGTTTCGACGCAAATAAGTTACGCACTACTAAATATTTTTTCTTTGGACCATTAAACTTAGTTGAAACGTAACTACGTATAAACTTAATATTTATGGAAGCGTCCAGTCAGGAGTAACTGTTGGAATAAAATACCAATCCTTTAGACATATATGATGGCTTACCTATAGACCAGCGTTATTCAAATCTTGCCCTGGAGGGCCAATGTGGTGCAGAGTTTAGCTCTAACCTTCATGAATGATTAATTGATTATTTTTACCGTTAGCTACATGAGAAAACAGAAGTCAGAATGAAAGAAAAATTGAGATTCACAGCATTTAAACAAGTTCTGCTCACATATTTGAAGGCTTCTATTGGATCATTAAGGGTAAACATTACGTGCGACTACACATTATTTTACAGAGAGAGCTTACAAACTATTAGCTAAGTCCTGCATTACGAACAACTGGTGCAACCAAATAATGTATCGATTTAACTACACACTAGCTAGTAGTTACTAAGCTTCTAGTGTGGGTCTAACATTCTAATGTAATTTAAGTAAGAACCTACGAATGGCTGGTGCAACCCTGCCCAGATTAGTACTAATAATATGGCCAAGGGCAGTCCGTACTTTGACAGTCTATTTTTTTTTTTTTTTTTTACACTGGAGAAATTATAATCTTCTGTTTAGGACCTCAAATAAGAAGGAGAAATCAATGTGGTTCAACCTTGCGTACCCAAATCCATTTTTTCACTTCATATATATGTGTATATGTAGACTTACACACACACACACACACACACACACACACACACACACACACTTATATATATATATATATATATATATATATATTGTAGATGTACATGTACTGTATGCATAGTATCATATTTTACTAGAATAAACCTGTTGTCAAGAGGCTATTAAAAGTCATTGCAGCAAGCTATAGAAGATCCAACAGCAATTGGGAACCTACCGCCAGTGGCAATCCCGCAAAGTCATCAGACAAAACATAGATAAGGAGGACATGGAAGGAAGAGACACAAATTAAAACAACCACACACAAAGGTGACTACATGAGTCTGGGCACACCAGGAGAAATGACTGCTGAGAAGCTCAAAGCTCCATCTGTTAACCATACAACTAAAGTTGTTTGTTGTAAATGACTTTGTACTCCGGCATATCATCCTGATTGTTGTGTATCATTCTCAGTACCTGCACTAATTGGCTAAGTAAGAGTGACGATTCATTAACCTCTCATTTTTATCCAATTAGCATGGGTATTACAATCTATATTTAGGTGTTGCTAAAAACAACAGGTTAAATTAGTTAGTGTGTTAGCCTTAGCTGGTTTAGCTGGTCTCCTAACCTGACCAAGAAGGTCTTCAGATGATCTTCCAGCTGACAGACCAGTTGACAAGTGACCCAAACCCCTCTAAAACTAACCAGCTTGGTACAGTTTCGAGACCAGTTAACCACAGTTTGTTTCATTCAGAAGGGTTGTGTTGCAAAATATAGATTATATAGATTTCAATGGCTGTAGCCATTTCTTATTTCTATTTTGAAATTACTATTACACAATGTTATTGGGTAAACATCATATAGCAGCTATAGTATATCTGTTTGCATTTGGTTTGAGGCTGATAAACTGTGACATTCTGAATTTGCACACTGGGCTTTTAAAGAGTGTTGTTAATTATCTGTGTCTGTTCCTCTTCACTGTGCTTTGTGCTTGAAAATCAATGTCTCTAATTTGGGATCTGAGTGGTCTTGGCATGGTCTCAAAGCCAGCATCCTTACACCGCGAATTAAGCTGACTTTTTCAATTATTCTGGTAGAAATGTACTATTGCGAGCATGTTAATGCAATTAGCATGCTAACTAGGGTTAAAGTGCCAGTGTTCCATATAATTTGTGGGTTTGTGAGAACTAACGTGTTGCATTAATTTTCTTTCTCCTATTGTTTCCATTATATACTGTCATTTCTCTGGGTTGATACCACTTCATAGCACATACAGTATGCAACCCTACAAAGTGATTTAAGCTAAAAACAGAAAAAAACAGAATACTTTAATGAACCAGTAGCAAAACCCAGGTTTTGCAGTCCTGCAATTAAAGTCAGCTGTGAAACAACATCATCAACAGATGACTCCATCTAGAGTTGTCTTATGAACATTCTTAATTTGCATCATGCATTAATACAATAATACTTGAGGAAATAAATATTTCATGCAACCTCTGATGACTAAAGAACAAGGCTAATCAAACAGCACATTTTTTTTTTTACCTCGGTTTTGATACCGTCATTGACGTCCTTCATGTTGATTGCATTCTTGCCCTTATCTTTGCCCTTTTTCTTGTTCTTCTTCTTGAATATCCACTTTTTGCAGATGCAGAAGCAGCAGGAAACAACTAGTACAACAGCAACAAATGCAATGGCGACGATGGCCCATGATGGCACTGTGCAGACAAAAACACACAAGAAAACTAAATGTACTTATACATTACATTTGTAACTCACAGAATTTAAATCTTGAGATAACCATTAATTTATTAAACTTTCTCCTTATTAAACTTTCGAATGGACTGAGCTGACATGATTCGAAACAGCCATGTGCTTTACAGTTCAATATCTTCCAAGAGCAATGAGGAAACACAACAGGCGAGAAGTGAAAATGACGAAAAGTTTCAGTCTGTTATTTGACGCTCTTTGATCAATTGGCTGGAGACCTTTATGTCTGCTGGTCACACAGGATTAACAATCTTCTCTCACAGAGAGATGGCTCTAGTGAGAGTAATCAGCCAATTTAGTTAAAAACAGGAGCTGCTGGCATTCACAACTTGCCATTTGATCATTCTTGGAAGACATTTTGAACTTGACATTGTTAAAGCAATCCAGCTCAGCGGTGGATTTATTTGATTGTCAAGGATAGCATGGAACCAAATGAGCAGAACGAAAATACTCCAAAAAGTATGTTGCTTAATGAGGTTTGAATTTATGCACACTGACCAAATTGCTTATCCTCTAAAATCTTATTTTAAGAATATTGTGAGCAATTTACATCTGTGCAGCATCATGATGGACTGTGTTAGAATAACAGAAACGAGTATTTCGTCTTCTGGTCATGACTTTATAAATACAGCTCCAAACTCCAGTGAAAGCTGTCAGGGGTGGACAATCAGGCTCCTCAGCTTTTCGACAAGATTAACAGCCTCCTGCCAAGAGAAAGAGCGATGCCTCTATACAGCAGGACTAAAACTGCATGCGTCAACAACAGAGCACAAGCACCAGATTTGGGAATGTCAGTTTTCGAGATGTGAAAGAAGCTTCCTCCTCGAACCAACATTTACTGGGAATAATTGGTAGACAGATGTGGTGGAAGAATTCTCCATTCAGAGACTTGTACAGTAATTACAGCTTTTGCTCACAACACAACAAACACCTGGCAACTGATTGACAACTTTCAGGGAAGCAGATTTCTCCAGAAAAGAAGCAGATTTTTCCACTCCAGATCTGAATGTGCTTGATTTGCTCTGGGACAATGCAGAATCAAGGACTGTATAAATAATGTCAGGCTCCAGTGCACGAAAGACATCTTGTATTCTGCTTTTGGGAAACTAGCAAGCACTCAAACTTATAGTACATCTCAAGAAAACTGTCAGGGTCATATTCCACCTGAAAATGGGAAGAAATAAAGGGCTTTTTTTTGGTAGAATTTGAATTAGATTAAATCTTGATTATCAATTCTTATGGAAATTTGGGAGTTAAATGTACTTTAAGGGTTAGTTCAACCAAAAATTTAAAGTAGCCTGTCCTTTAGGGGTAAGTGGGTTTCAATGGGGGTAAGTGGGTGTTTGTTGTCAACAGTTTAGAATATGTGAAATAAAGTGGGCGCATCTGTAATAAAACGTCACTCACACAGCTTTTGGGGGGGGGGGTTGAATAAAGGAATCCTGTAGCGAATCCATGCATTTTTGTAAGATAAATATCCATATTTCAAATGTAATAAACACTTTTTATTCACTTCCGCTGACTGTCGTAACGCAGAAGTCCTGCAGGCGGATGACATACGGTAGGACATATGCATCATGCGTATGCCTCTGAGAAATGCAGGAGCAAAGGAAACAAAGTTTCCTTACTTTAGCAAAGGAAAACCAGTCTCCTCTTGGCTTTTATTAAAAACTTCCAACATTTTTCTTCACAAATCCTTGTCCTGTGCTTCTAATTCATGACTGGCGTTTTGTTTTGTTTTGTCTCCACATCCACTCCACTAATCACGCAATGGCAACGAAAATTTGTACTTTGAGTAAAATTTGATCTGGTGACCCTTTTCGGTAAGTTTTACCCAATTTATATTTGAAAATAAATTCCCTCCAGAATAGGTGGCATTTGGAACACGTCTAATATCCTGACAGCCTTTTCCCCTAAATGTCCTCAGTTTGAAGCATCTGTTGTTTCTCTTATCGTGAGGACTTTATATTTGAATTGGCAGTAGAGAACAATTTAAATAAATGCTAGCATCTTTGTCTCCCAAAGAGTTAGACTTGCTATCACAGGACACATTTCCCACAGCAAGGTCTGAAGAGAAAGTCATGAAGGAAGATAAAGAGTGAGAAAGAAAGAGAGAAAGAAAAATCAATTGGCTGTTGACAAAATCGATAAGCACTCTCCTCTGAAGAAAAACAGTGAGTGATAGTCTAAAGTAACTTTGGGATCATCAGCCCACGGCCTCAAATTGGCTGTGAGGTAATGGAGATGACAATCCTCCACTTTTTCTTTTGTCTTTTTTTTTCTTCTTAGCACAACACCCTTCATTTGACTGCGTCACTATATCCATTTATAAAAAAAAAATAGATCAATATAATAATCAAATGGTTTTAGCGTATGGACAGACATACAGTATGTTTCCAGATGGATCATTCAAAATAAAGAGCAATTAACAGGGACCTGTAGTGTGTTTCTCTCAAATGCATTAAGACATGTAAAATATTTATCATTTTTAAATCCTTTTTACATCAGATTATCAGCAAAACTGGTTTATGAATAGTGTCTCATGTTGACATTAAAATCTAATTGGTTGGTATCTTGAAAAGCTGAGTTTCGCTTATTTAGCATAACATTTCAGCATGTTAAGAGACATGAAAATAAAAAAAGTATAAATAAACAACCCCCACCCCCACCACACCCCAACCTGGCTTTCAAAAAGCTTTTTTCCAAAGCCCTGTCATTTCAACTCTTTTCAAACAGAGAAGAATCTGTCAGCCATCTTAAAGGCCACTCTTATTGGTCAGTTGCCCCGCATCTTCTTTGAAAGCTTGCGGCTTAGACCATAATTGCACCTGAAGCTTGTCTAGCATTAGACCCCTGATTCATACCTGTTAAAACTTGCTCTTTGGCCCACACTTTTTTCTCCACCACTGGCCTTAATATCAACCTGCTGAGGGAATAAAGAGCCCCTTTCATCTTCTAAAGCAAACCCTGCCACATGGGACTCAAACTGCACAAAGCATTGAGCCGTCCTGGGCTTAGACCAGCCAGTGCTCCATTAGTTTTCTTGGAGTGCTATCATTGTTAGACGTGTCTTGATAGCTGTGTCATGCAAGCTTATATTTTGTACTTTAAAATGTGCAGTTGAATGCCATGTGAAATCGGACCTCCAGCTTATGAAATCTGTCAGTACACAAGTCAGAGATTTTGCCATGATGAGTGAGTATAATGTTGCATCATCATGGTGACATCGAGATGTAGACAATAATAATAATAAAAAAAATCTTAATTTAATAAAAATCAAAAGAATGTGCAAAGTAATGCAGCATTCCATTTAAAGTTGAGTGTTAAAAGTTTGACTTTGTTCCGACTTGGGGTTGAACAGAATGCCGTATATTTAATGTCTGATTAGTCAATTATTTATATAGAGCTTTACACAACACAGATTGTCAAAGCAGCTTTACAGTATTAAACAAGGAAATAGTGAGTTGATAATGCAAATGTGTACAACAGTAAACACTCAAATGTTGTAGTAACTAATTAGTAACTGAAGCTATATCTAACATGTAACTAGACATTTTGAATATTTAGAAAAATATACTGTAAAACAAAGATTAAAAACCTCTTGGGTCCAAGGGATACAGGATTCTGTGAGCTCATATTAAAGGTCTGTAAAGGTCATTGATGAGAACCATTTGGTGCTACAGCAGACACTGATTAATTCTGACACATTTATAATGAAAGCTTATGAAAAAATTATGTTTAATACAACAAGCACAGCTTGAGTCTGAGTAAATTGACTGCTATGAGTACGTTAGCTGTATTTTTAATCACACAGTCTGTGGTAGCAATAAAAAAAATGCTTCTCATATCTTGCTTAGTAGTTTAGAAAGAAAATTGCATTGGCTGAGCACTAATAGATGCAAATAAGTCTAATGTTGCGCCATCCAATGCAATAAACCAGAGTGCTTATCTTCTCAATCGGAAATGTCTTACTCTGAAAGACACTTTTGTGTTTCTTAATTAAAAGAACCCGAGACCCATAAAGCAATAGAAACATTTTCTAATTAACTCAATTGTGTAATTGTCCTTTGGGATTGCGGATCAAGCATGTGCTCTTCAGCTTTAAGCAGCTATCTCTCGTTCCGCTCTGCACATGCACACACAAACCCTCAACAGGGAGCACAAAATGAGGTTTTGTAGCTGGACTGTGTGACTGCACAGAGAGGAACATTATTCAAATCCAGAACATAATTCAAAGCCAAACACAGCTTAGAACAGGAGGTGGATGCCAAAGAAAGTCTGCCATCTCACTTCTGCTTTCAAGGAAGTGAGAGAACTTCTGGCTCGACCTCATCCAATCGAGTGTGTGAATAAGATCTTGAGCGCTCGCCACCTTTTCCATGACAAAAGAATACAGCATCAGACTTATCAGACTGGGCTCATACAAAAATCTTACCAAGCTGCTTTAGAAAGCCATGCCAGGGAATCGAGACAATAATGACTCTGAGATTGGCATCTTAGATTTACAAAAGAATGTCTTATTTCCGTTTGCAGTGCAGGACTGCAAGAGTTTTGGTACCACATTTATAACACTGACTCATGAAAACATTGTAAATATGAATGTACTTCATTGCATGTGCATGATTGTACTTTATTCTGCATTTGACAGAATTCTCATAATGAGTTTACTCAACTTAGTTTACTTAGACACAATTATTTCTAATTTTATGATCTTATTCAAGTACCTAGGTGCTGGTTGAACTACCTAATATGCAACGGGATTTTAAATATGGAAATAAATTTTCACAGACACCCAAATAATAATAATAATAATAATAAAATATACTTATGCAAAGCAACACAGTGAATCTCATGAAACCTGTCAAGAAAATTTCCATTTCCTATTTCAACCGAAAGAAAAAATGAAAATGGACAAAAAAAAAATGGAAGCCTAATTAATTAATTCTATTTTTTGCACAGTTCCATTATTTTCATGAAAATTAAGTTCATTTCTCTCCAGCCCAATTCACATTTCTCATTATAATGCAAAAATGTTAATTATATTTTCACACAATTCTCATTATTGTTATATTATTTAAATGAAGTATTTATACACCATGTTTTAGCCGTGCCTTTCAATTTAATCAGATTAAAAAAATAAATAAATAGTAGCGACATACTTTATATGAAAGAAAATCTTTTCAAATAAAATACAATTAACAATAAAACTAATTAAGGTGTGAAAAAAGCTTATTTTTCTTTATGTAAAATCTAATTTCTACATATATTTTTTATTATTATTTTTATTTTTTTCATTTCTGACTGTAAGGTGAAATTTAGGGTAACTTAAACATGTTTTCACGAGTCACGACATTCCTTCTTCAAACAATAAAAATATATTAATCAATAAATAGTCAATTTACATCGTCAGTGTAAACTGGTCATCAGCAGTAGTGGCACCATGCTGGGATTCTCTTCTGCAGCCTGCTGTTTGACTGATCAGAATGTAACGTGAGCGTCTCTGACCAGCGAGGTTGTGTTGCCTGCTAACATGATGCTAACAGTAACATGATCTATCCCTAGGCGACATGCCACAGGGCCGAGTTACCCACACTCACACTTGTAAACACGCCAAAATGGAATGAGAAACTCAATGTCTTAACAGGCATGATTTGACAGAGAACGCCGTGATTGTGAGCACATGGGCCAAGAGGGGGAAAATTATCCATCGGTGTAATACACCACACACTGGCAACCCAAACTAATGTGTTTTGACAGCACGCTGTTGGTCAATTAACCCTGGTAATAGAGCATGTTATACAGCGCGAAAGAAAGACAATCCTGTCGCTCTTTCAAAGACACTCTCTGCGTTAAGAGAAATTACTTGGATGTGATTTTTCATACCATGTGGTTATGTAGAAGTTCAGCAGATGGGCGGTAATTTCAATATCCATTTAGTAAAGTTTCAGGAGTGAAGAAACAATCTGAAAATGGAGCCTGGCTCATGAATATTAATTGTGATCTAGATTAATTGTGATGTTCATCTAGTATTCAAGACTGATATTCTAAAAAGCAGGTGAGCGGCCACTAACCATATGAGGATTACAGATTTTTTCCCCCCTTTTTTTTATTTGCAAAACTAAGTGTAAATAGTGGTGGAGACAAACCTAAAAAAAAATATTAAAAGCAGGCCAAAATGTTTGAAAACCTGAATATCATATTAATTAGAAACTTCATCAGGTTTTCATACCATTGCCGAACAACCAAGCAATATCGTATCATTCAATGTCCTTCCCAAACATGCCACGAGACTCATATAAGAGAATATTTGAATGGAAAAAGAAAGAGAAGTGTGATAATAGTTTACATGATATTGCAAGCAGATTCATATCCTCCCTCTCATATCCTCTGTCAACGGGTTCCAGATCAGATCATACCTTTTTGTTATTAGTGATTGTGCTGTTATTTGGTCTGTGATGTATGAAGCGCTCGGACGGTGAGTGACACCAATGATGAGACTCTGACTGAAAACTGATAATATCATTGATTATGGTGCTGAAAATATCAGGGATGACAGCTATGAGGGACAACAAACAAACCAAAGCCCTCATTCTCCATCTCATTTGTCTGTTCTCATCTGTTGACTGCTAATTTGACGTCGGTCACTCCATTTTTCAAGATAATGTGTTTAGAGAGACACAGAGAACAACTACATGAGAGAAACAAACTTCACTATATGTTGCAGTAGCAAGACAGTATCTCGGGTCTTAAATAATAACAAGCTATGTTCAGTGACAGGTAAGATTCTTTAATTGTCTTCTGTGATCACCAAAGCTTTAATTATTTGATCAAATATACTGTAAACACAATAATATTGTGATATATATATATATATATATATATATATATATATATATATATATATATATATATTTATATTATATATATATATATATTTGATGCTCAAGAAACATTTCTTGTTATTATTAATGCTGAATACAGATCTTTAACCCCCCCCCCCCCCCCAAGATCCTTTGACAAATAGAAAGTTCAAAAGAACAGCATTTATATGAAATATAAATCTTTTGTAATATTGTTATTGTTTTTCTTGTAGCTTTATATAATATCATTTTGGAGCAGCGTCTACACTGCAGGGAAAATGTTTCTTTTCTCATGTTTGTTTACTGCTGTAATGCAGTTCTAACTTGTTTTAAATGAGATTATCTCTTTCTTCAAATGGCTTTATAATGCGAAGCTGGCAGACGGAGAGGACTGGGGTTTTATTTTTGTTTGTTTACATACAGTAATTCAGATTCAAGGGAGCAGGGAGGACATGCCTGGTAACCTTCAGACGTCCTCTGGGCCGGTCTTGGGGGCAGTAGGGAAGGGGACAAGAGGGAGATAGGATTAGGTCAAAGGTCATCAGAATGGGAGGGCTAGCTGTTCCATCTGTCAGGCTGCTGGCTGATGGTGTTTTTGGCACTCTGCTCCAGTTCGCCTCCTGTTGCTGACTATGACTGAGTGTTTCTACACACTGACAAACAACACAATCCTGCTAAACAACTGATACACATCTGACTCACAACTTGTCATGTCTTGGCATTCCTGTAGCTAGTAGAACATGACAACAGAGCATCCATGGTCATGAGATCCCAGCAAATACACATAAATACTGACAAAATGAGTGCATTTGAAGCAACTGCAAAAGGAATAAATACAATGTAAATGAGAGAGATTTAGCTCATGACATACTGTACGCTCAATTTCATAATGCACTGCTATGAACTGAGGGAAATGTTTCTTTTATTCCCAGAAAGAAACATATCTTTAAAAAGAAACTAGAAAATGGTTTCATTTAACTAGAGGTTTTCAGACAATATTTACTGTATTTTATGCCAGTTAGAGATTACATGCTAAAGTTATTACTATAATGAAGACAAAATAAAGAGAAATGTTGATTTAAAAAATATTACTATGTAATTTAGTAGAGTAAAAATATTTTGGGTCGGGTGACCTCGAGACCAGACTTGGGGATCCTTTCCTGATCATTTCAGGATTTCTACTTTCTTATCAAAATAAAGTCAAAAGAGCCAACAAAACCTACACATATTTTAATTATGTATATAAATATACATAAATATTTGAAGCAAGTTAGTGAAACTATTTTCTAGTTATTTTTTAAGATTTTATGTTTATTAAATTGTTTATTAAAATTTACTTTTGCCCAATATTTGTCGATGTTATACACGATCCAGTTGCAGCTTAGCAACGTGCTAATGTCAGACTTTTTTTTGCGATCCCCTCGTGAGCTGCTGTCTAAAAGAGCATTTGAATTCAGACACTAATAAGATTTATTTTACAATATAGTTGCCTATGCAGATGGTAGACAGCTAGGCAGCTCACAAGGGTTTGAAACAGAGCCAATCAGTGTATAACAATGTGACAAATCATTAGACAGTTATACGTTCTAATAAGTTTCTCATGGCTGCGATCTAATTAAAATTCAAATACGTGGAGATTTCTTGCAATAATGGCAATTGATAAAATTTGATTTGAAGCTAATTTTCAAAGCACATTCACAGTTAAGTTCGCATTTTAACGAAGGAAATGAACATTGATTGTGGTGCTTGATAGAACATCAGAAATTTGTTGAGATAAAGGGTCATTGTGTTGGGGACAAGTGTTCCCAGTGTTTCAGAGGCTGGACAGAGTGTGTTCGTTATTCATAGTGATTGTGGCAGAGCTGAATAATGTCTCGAATAACTGTCTCGGCTAGGTTAATTATCATCAAAAACAGATGCCTTGAGCTTGAGCTACAGAGCGTTTGGGAGAATAACCAAAGCTGTAACAGTCATTTTCTTTTGGTGCTCCGAGTCAATCAAGCTATGTAACCGCAGCGGTGTGGAGACAATTCTGAGCCAAGATGGTTGGGTTCAAACTGTTGAACCCATCAGCCAGCCTCGAGGCTTGAGGGGAACGCTCTCAAAAAAGACCGTGACAAAGCAAGTGTGGCATACTGAGAGCTACCTGTCGGAGTGATTCTGCACGCAGGACCATTTGTGACGGGTGCTGTAGAACGGATGTGATGTTGTGTGACCGCAAGGGTTGAGGGAACGTTAGTAATCACAGGTTATGGATAAACCCTTTTGAATATATGTCACGATCTGAGACTTTGTGCAAATTGGTATGAAAACAAATTGCCTGTTCATTTACATTTCCCCTTGGTCTGAAGTACCAGGCAGTAATTGGGTGTTTCTTTGGGCATTTTATGTTCCTAAGTGTGGTTTTCTTTTAGTTTTTTCATTATTATTTATTTTTTTCAACTTTTCAATTGCCTTTTTATTGCCCCACCCTTGTGCAAGACACAAACTTTCATTCCTAAATTATGAAAATGTATTATAAAAGTATGAATTATTACATTTATATTTCCCATTTCCACCACAACCAACTATTTTCTCTTTTTAAGATTGTTTACCAAAAGAAAACAGTGTCAGTGAAGAACAGGACATATGAGAAACGTGAGAACACAGAAAAATAACAGAATGAACAAAGTATTTTTATTTATGTGTCCATTTCTAGGTGTAATTTGTTTAATTTTATATATATATATATATATAAATAAATAAATATATATATATATATATATATATATGCTAGCTATGAAATTATCCTTAAAGTCAGCCATTTTATTCCCAAAAAAACTCTACTGTATATAATGTCATTTTCATCACAACATGCTATGAAACACAATGTATCATTAGAAATGACAGCGGTGTAAATGGTCATTTCAGGAATTCATTTACATTCATTTCAGGGAATAAAGTGACAAAAATTATTTCTACCATGCATGCAAGTCCAGCGAAGTAAACAAATTAAAATAGTGAGTGAAAAGTATGTTTTAAGAAAGTCTTTTTAAAGAGCCTAAAGTGCCAGAGAAGCACATTGAAATAGATGTCAAACAGTATTCATCTTCATGTTTTACCTGCATAGTGCTATGACAAAAAGGCAGAAGAGTTAAAGTAAAGTACTTTTTTATCCTCACTACGCAGCATCTGTCTGTGTTTCTCTGTTTTTGCTGTGCTAGATGGCAGACTGTGACAGGTCCATTCGTCTTACTTTTACAGGCGGCACTTTGCACTTTTTTTAACACACTGGAATATACTGGCACAGAACAGCGCAAGTATTCTGCATCTGGACTCACCTATTCATCACTAATGCAGGTCCATCAGGGTTCCTGGACACCCCGGTCAATACAGCACCCATCTCCCAAGACATTCATCAGCCCATGCACCAGTTGGCAAGGAGACATTTGCGTGATGGAGGGAGGCAGCTAAAACAGTAATTTAAGCCACTCTAATGGAGTGTCTTTTTCTGGCTGGATCTCAGTAGGGGTATATCTGTCTGAGTCAAATGCGGCAACCCTTTATTTTACAGTTGTCTGCAGGAAGGCAAAGTGATAATTAATGTGCTGAATGTGTCTCCAAGTGTGAAAGCAAGGGTGCAAGTGAAAGTGTAGGTGTGTGAGAGTGTGAGTTCCATGTGTGAAATTGAGTATGAGAGATGGGTAAAATGACCAGACACCTATAGTAAGGTACCGTAGGTGTAGAAGAGGACTCAGATCTTTCTCAGGTCTTGCCAATGGTGTAATGACAGGCGCAGTATCCTTTATGTAGCTCTAAATGTAATTCTGCCATTACCAGTTAACTTTAACACAATACTGTTGTGGGCTGGTTGTTAGTTGTGGAAACAAAACAAAACATGTGTTTTGTGTTGAGAAACTAGCTAAGCAACATTTTTAGGTTAAGATTGTTGAGCCCTTCTCATTCATTACAGCTTAGAAAAAATGTCTCAAAAAAGAAAAAAGAAAAAACGTATCCATTCTGGGGCTCAATCATGCATTCACGGTTTCATTTTCAGTGTCAAATGAGACTGTATTTTGGTTCTAATGATGCATTAGAAGGTAGCTGGATATTAACAGAATAGGTTTATTAGTTTGCCAAATTTTATGGAGTTTCTTTTTGATTTGTAGCTACTTTACTTCTTATCTTAGAAACATCGCCAAGCTACGAAACATGTTACCTGTTTTTGATGCAGAAAAGCTAGTTCATGCATTCATGACCTCTAGACTGGACTATTGTAATGCACTTCTAGGTGGTTGTCCTGCTTCGTCAATAAACAAGCTACAGGTAGTCCAAAATGCAGCAGCTAGAGTCCTTACCAGGTCAATAAAGTATGATCATATTACCCCAATTCTACAGTCTATGTACTGGTTTCCTATTAAGTTCAAATTATTTTTAATAAATGGTTTAGCTCCTGCGTACCTAACTAGCCTTATACCACACTACAGTACAATCCACCACACTCCCTAAGGTCACAAAACGCTGGACTTTTGGTAGTTCCTAGGATAGCAAAGTCCAATAAAGAAGGTAGAGCTTTTTCACATTTGGCTCCCAAACTCTGGAATAGTCTTCCTGATAATGTTCGGGGTTCAGACACACTCTCTCTGTTTAAATCTAGATTGAAGACACATCTCTTTCACCAAGCATTCAAATAATGCATCTCATAATTTGTGACTGCAGTTTTATCTGATCAAATGTGCATTATTATTCTTTAGCTTGGGTTAAATTAATTAATTTTACTTCGTTGGAACAGCAGGTATTCTAATTATGTCTCTATTTGTTTCTCTATTTTGCAACAGGATTTACATCCAATGGTAACTAGGATTTACACAAGTTCCAGTCTGGATCCAGAACACCTGAGAAGAGATGATGAAAACCCCTCAGAGGACCCCAGATGATGCTAACCCTAGAACATACAGAACTACCAAATATTGCTACCAGCGTGATTGCATCATATAATAATTGCTGTTAATAGTGTTCATCGTCTGGTTGACTATGTCTTGTATTAATTTTTCTGAAAATCTATGCCATATGCACATAAACTGACAGTCACCACTGATAAGCGACTTACTAAGGTTCTGTAAAGTTGCTTTGCAATGATCTGTATTGTAAAAAGCGCTTTACAAAAAAACTTGAATTGAATTGAACTTGCAACTAAACAATAATAATTTTTTTTGTTTTTATTCTCTTTTAGTTTCACAGAGACCATTTGTTACCAACACAAGCTACCAATTGTTGCGCACTGGTATATTACTGTGCTTCCTTTAATTTCATATTTTCCTGCAACTTCCTTTAATGTCACCTACAAAATTTTTGTTACAAAAAAGCACCTAGCTAAGGAAACACCCACACACAAACAGCTGCGGATGTTTCAATGTTTACTTGGAAAATATGAATGAGTGAATTGGTTGGTGGTTAGATGCCTGAATTCAGCCCAATGTTTCACAGTGAGTGTTGCTGTGTGTTGTGGACTGAGGCACAGGGCACTTAGTCAAACGAAGGCACGCAAATGACAAAACTCATTTACTTGCTTATTTACAATTAGAATGACAAGGAACATGTTTGGTGGCTGCCTGTTTCTCATGCTCATTATTTTTCACCACTGGGTGAACAATGGAAAGTAAGAAAAAAAGGGAAACAAAATAATAAAAAATGGATCTGTCAGACCTTGCCATTCACTACCCATTCTGGGTTTCATTTCCAGTGTCAAAGTTATGCAAATTGAAAAGAGTAAATATAATCAAAGGAAAACCTTTGAGTGTTGTGTTAGAAAAAAAAATCACTCACGTGGGATTTTGTGCAGTTCATTCATGAACTTGTCTTTGACTTTGGAGAACATCTCATCTTTGGTCTCACGGGGACCGGGTCCTGCTGCCTCTGTGCTGTTGCCCGATACCTCAGGCGCCGCACTAGGCGCAGGGTTTCCCACTAGAGCCTCCCTTCGACTCATCGCTGAATGTGGCAGCCAGGCAGAAGCTAACCCAGGAAAGACAAAATAGGGTTACCCATATTATCTGGAATATTAATAAGGAAAAATCAGGTGCATATTCACAATTCTTTCAATATTTTGTTTCAAAATATGTTGTTAAATGTATTCCACAAGGATTTGTAGGTGCCTACAAATATGGCATGATAAATTAATGTTAGACAGCTACAGGACAATAGTGGGAGTTTTGATTCATTCAATTGATTTGAATCTTTTTATTCTGTTAATCAAAGGTTTTTCAGACCCATCCCAGTGAAACTTTTTGTAGGTTACAGCAATGAAGATGTAGGTAGCACCAATGAGTGTCATAAGCGAGTCACTGAATCATTCACTCAACTGTCACTCAACTAATTTCGAATTCCACTCTTGAAGCTAACAGCCAAACCTTGATGAACAGGAGTTGCTCACACGTGGAACTGAATGAACATGATAGCTCTCATGTTTAGTCATTATTGGTTAGAAGATTCTTGTTCACAATTGATTTTTCAGTAATGAACATAATTCTCTTACATAGTGAGTCTAGTTCAGACACAAAACACAGATTTTTCCAGTGAAGGGGTGTATTTGTTAACATCGCTTGTTAAAGCAATGAAATATTCTTTCACAGGCCGCACAGGAAACTGCACAAGTCAAAGCAGTCACACACTTTACAAGGGAAAACCAATGCATGAAAGTGAACTGAAGTCGTTCACTAAAAGATTATTTCAAAAACACTGGCCTGTTCACAACACCACTAATGGGGATATAGATAGAAGCAGATAACAGGGTCAGGAAGTGAGAGATGGAGTGAGAATAAGAAAGATGAAAACTCCAGTGTGTGAGCATCTAATTTAGTGTGCGAGGAAGGTGAAGAATGAGGTGTGATTTCAACGGGAAGCCTCAACTGCAGCATGCACTGAACGAACACGCTACGAGGTGTGTTTAACTGTTTAAACATCCTCCCATCCATCCTTCCTAATCTCTCGCTTGTGTTTACTCAGTCCTCTGTTCATTTACTCACTCGCCTGCCTACAGACTATCTCTGCCTCACCAGTTCATGTGCAGTCATTGTTAAATCTCTGTCCCCAGTATCGGAATGACCCCAGGAGGTCCTGAAGGCCCATGGTAGGTCGTAGAATATGTGCTGGTGAACAGTGAGCAGACTGTGAGCCTTTTTCTCTTCTAGCCACAGGACATGTAAGATCTGCCCATTCCCACACAGTTGGTGTCGCTGGCATACCTGTTCTGTAATTACTGCCATTGTCAATCACACAGATGGAATAATAATAGATGGAATGAATGTGGCAGGTATGAAACCTCAAAGTTTAGAGGAGTCAGAATGAACTTGCAGTAAGTTTAATTAGAATTTCTATCGGGTGGAACAGCTCTCCTGTCCGGAAACACTATGAATCCATTGGAGCTGTTGTCTTGAACAACAGCTGGTGTTATCGCTGTGCTCATGTCACTATGCAGCAGGATGTAGTGGGTTTCTTTTAGTTTGAGAGAACGTTTAAGGGCATACTAGAGATGAAATTTCAGAAAATGCTTTAAAAACATTTCAAAAAATGGGGTGCTTGTTGTTTGGTCTGACATTTTGACTGAGCTATCAGTAACAAAACATGGCCAGTGCCTGATTAGTCTTCAGTCTTAGACACATAACAGCTAGATGACCAACTACAAAAATCCTAAAGAAACTGATTTTGAACAATTGAGATCGGTAACCAAAGCTAGACCAGTATAAAACAGTCATACAGTTGTATACTTTTTTCAGGACTCTTTGATGAATAGAAAGTTTAAAATTGAGAATTAGAATTGAGCTGAAATAGAACGTTTTTGTAACATTATAAATGTCTTTAATGCCTTTTGATTTGCATGCACGAACCGTCTCAAACTCCATCTTTGCATATGCTGTGAAAACGCTTATCTGGGAACACTGTGCACCATTCCATCAGATTTATAAGCTGCTTGGACAATGAAGATGGTGCTGCAAATGGCACCCATGGCGCTAAGCTCAGCAATTCTTCTGCTGTTTTTGTTTGTTTGTTCTGTGTTTAATCATTCTTCTTCTATTAGTTTTCCCAGAGATGAACTCCTTAACATTAAGCAACACATCCCAGACTATATTTTTTCCAGTCTTTGATTATTCAGACGTCTTGTTGGACAATCTAGTCTGAGGTGCAGAAGTGCTGAAACCTGGTTGAGTGAAGCTATTGCGGACAACACAATTCATCTGCTGGGCTGTTCAAAGTGGATTGCACCTCTTTTAATCATTCTTGGAGATTTTAACAAAGCAAGACTTTCCCATGAACTGCCAAGATACAGACAGAATGTTGCATTTTCCACTAGAGATAGTAACATATTGGATCACTGTTACACCACAATAAAGGATGCATATCATCCTGTCCCACAGGCAGCTTTGGGGCTCTCTGATCACTGCCTAGTTCATCACTTCTAGTTCTCATACCAACCTACAGACAAAAACTGAAATTAACTAAACCTGTATTAAGGAATGTTAAAAGATGGACTAATGAAGCAGAGCGGGATTTACAAGCCTGCTTCAACTGCACTGATTGGAATGTTTTTGAAGCTTCAGCCACCGATCTGGACGAGCTCACAGATACTGTAACTTAATATATCAGCTTCTGTGAGGATATGTGCATTCCTACCAGGGCATTCCTATCATTTAATAAAGATAAACCATGGTTTACTGAGAAACTCAAACAGCTTTGACATGCCAAGGAGGATGATTATAGAAGTTGGGATAAAATCTTGTATAGAATCAGAATAACAAATGAGATAAGAGTGGTTAAAGACAGATACTCTGAAAAGCTGAAAAAAACTGTTTTCAGCCAACGACTCAGCGTCAGTATGGACTGGTCTGAGGAACATCACCAAGTACAAGACACTGTCCCCGCAGTCTGTGGAGAATCAACAACAAGCTGACAATCTTAATGTGTTTTACTGCCAGATTGAAAAACCCTCACACCCCACCCCCGCTCTCATCTGCACTTCACACATACACCTACCCAACATGTACCCCCCTCAGGCACTGCAGAAACAGTTCTACTCTGCCATCATTGAGTTCGTCCTGTATTATCCATAACTGCAGCTAAACCAAACCAGACATCAAGAGACTACAACGAACAGTCAGGATTGCTGAGAGGATTACTGCTTCCCCACTGCCCAACCTCTAAGACCTTTACGCCTCCAGAGTGAGGAAAAGGGCTGAGAAACCCTTTGGTCTTTTGGACCTCACACACCCAGCCCACTCTCTCTTTCGGCACTACAAAACACTGACCAGCAGAACAGCCAGGTACAAGAAAATTTTTCCAACAGGTTATATTCAGTCTGAACACTATACATTGTCCATTATAACTAACACATTTATACATAGAATCTAAAAAATGTATCTTTGCAAACTACATAAACTGTACATTTGTAAATAACATCTTTACATTCATTAAAACAATTATATGTTTTTTTTTCTCTATATTTCTACTTTTGTATTATATTACATTATTTAATTTTATGTTTTTCTTATATTGGTGTTGTATTTCATCTCTACTTTGTAATTTGTGTGCATCGTGCATGTTTGCATTATGTCTGTACTCTCTTCTGCACTGGAGGCTCCTGTCACCAACACAGTTTCCTTGTGTGTATAAAAATACTTTTTTTTTTAGAATTTTTAAAATACCGATTACTTGATTAATCCTCAGAATAATTGACCAATTACTCGATTTCCAAAATAATTCTTAGTGACTGCTCTATTCACAACATTACTATTTAACTTGGATATCCTTTTTTTTTTTTTATAAGTGCTTGCCGCAAACTGATGCTAATGACTTCACCACACCCTAACCAAGCTGCAGACTCTATGGGTAAGTGTTTACATATGTACACAGCAGCAGCTGTGTGGTCTGCTGACACAATAGGGTGTGAAGAGCACAGGATTCAACAGCTGTGGCACTCACTAGCTATGGCTAGCTTTGGATACACATCTCAATTCAGTTCAAAATCAGTTTCTATAGGATTTTTGTAGTTCATGGTATCTTACTACCATGTGTCTAAGATGGAAGACTGATCAGGCACTGGCATTTAAAAAGCTAGATGTCAAGTCTGGGATAGTCTAATTAATACATGGTATGCTAAAAATACATGGACAAGCAACTAGCATTTCTCAAAGTTTCACATTGCAAATTTGTCCATGAAGCGTATAAGAGTAAAAAGTTTGTATCAGGTTGGTTGGGTGGCTCCCAGGTTTCTGGATTACAGAGCTTGACAGGAGCTTCTGCTGACAGTCCAAAGGCACTGTGTGTTTTTTGGAGTGCCGTGTCACTCTTATGATATTATGTGGGCGGCAGTTGAGCTGGCAGCCAAGCTGAACTTTGGGAAGCTGGAGGAGGATGGGGAAAAAAGAGAGGGGGGGGGGGCGTACATCGCACATATGAATAGCACTGCCGCACACCTGCGAATCTGGACTGCTTCACATGGTGATTCAGAGAAGTCCATTATAGACCTACACAAAACCCCATAATTACTCACAAACTGGTAGAGGCTGTGCAAGAATGTCCATTAGGCCATTACTATTTCTATCACACAGACAAAAGCAAGTTTCACATTTAAGAGCTAAAACAGCAGGATACGAGAGACTGTAGGAGGCAACTTTGTGTAAATCAAATGAAAGTGCCCATTGAACAGACCTCACAAGGATAACAGCTCTCTCCATCCAAACAGCAAAACAGACATTTTAAAGCAAAGCTTACATTTGGTAAAATGTTGCAAAAGCATAGATACTAACCATCCAGATTTAAAAAATACATAAAATGTTAATGATGTCTCTGCAGGTCTCTATTAGATTTCAGAGCTCTAATAGCGGGAACAGTTATTGAATTTGAAGATTATTTTGTAGTGTGCTTTTGAGATGAACGATTCATTGAAAACATACTCTGTTTTATGATTTGCATGTTCAGAGCAACTCAGAAATGAGTTTTAACACAATGGCTAAAGAACATGATCATTTTCAATGCCATTCAGTGAACAACAGTGAAAAACTATGAATTACAACCATTGTCTCACATTGCCAGACTTTGAACTATCAGCATAAGACATCACCTACTTTGCAACTTATTCTAGGCAAGCACAGACATTTTGTTGCCAAAGATGCCCAAAATATGATATATATATATGATATATATATACAGGCCACTTTATTAAGTACACCTCTTCAATTGCTTGGTAACACAAATTGCTAATCAGCCAGTCACATCGCAGCAACTCAATGCATTTAGGTATCTAGACAACTTGCTGAAGTTCAAACTAAGCATCAGAATGGGGAAGAAAGGGGATTTAAGTGACTTTGAATGTTGAATGGTTGTTGGTGCCTTGATGGCCTGGTCTGAGTATTTCAAAAATTTCTTATCTACTGGGATTTTAATGCACAACCATCAAAGGGTTTACAGAGAATGGTCCAAAAAAGAGAAAATATCCATTGTGCGGCAGTTGTGTGGACAAAAATGCCTTGTTGATGTCAGAGGTCAGAGGAGAATGGGCAGACTGGTTAGAGATGATAGAAAGGCAACAGTAACTCAAATAACCGCTTGTTACAACCAAGGTATGCAGAATACAATCTCTGAACGCATAACACATCAAACCCTGAAGCTGATGGGCTACAGCAGCAGAAGACCACACCGGGTGCTGTTCCTGTCAGCTAAGAACAGGAAACAGAGGCTACAATTCACACAGGCTCACTAAAATTGGACAATAGAAGATTAGAAAAATGTTTTCTCGTCTGATGAGTCTCAATTTCTGCTGCGACATTCAGATGGTAGGGTCAGAATTTGGCATAATGAACATGAAAGCATGGATTCATCCTGCCTTGTCTCAATGGTTCAGGCTGCTGGTGGTGGTGTAATGGTGTGGGGATATTTTCTTGGCACACTTTGGGGCCCTCAGTACCAACTGATCATCATTTAAACAACACAGCCTGCCTAGTATTGTTGCTGACCATGTCCATCCCTTTATCACTACAGTGTACCCATCTTCTGGTGGCTACTTCCAGCAGGATAATGCACCATGTCACAAAGCTCAAATCATCTCAGACTGGTTTCTTGAACATTACACTGAATTCACATATATAAATATATATATACATTAGTGATGTGCGGATGGCGGTTATATCCACGGGTGCTGCGGATAATCCGCGGGCCGGGTAATAAAAAAAATGCATTCTGATTATTCGTGGGTGGATAAAATAAATAATTAATGATGCAATTATAAACTACATTTTCTAAAATATGAACGTGTTTTAAATAGGCTACAGATATTGAATAAACTGTAAATTAACATTAAAATGTATTCAACAAAACATTTATAGTCAAGAGCAGTGAGGAATCTTCTCCATCTTTTGTTGTTTGATTAACAGATCAGATATGCCTGATCAGATGTGCTACAACATTAGCCACTTTTAAATCTAGACTCAAAACTCATCTCTTTAGCTGTGCATTTATTGAATGAACACTGTGCAATGTCCGAACTGATATTTTTAAATGTTTTAAACTCATTTTAAATAAGTAATTTTTTAAAATCATTTTCAAAGTTTTTAAATTGCTTGTTTTATTTTTGTGATTATTTTTCTTCATTATTATTTTACTTTCTTTTATGTAAAGCACTTTGAATTACCATTGTGTATGAAATGTGCTATATAAATAAACTTGCCTTACCTTGCCTTGCCTAACATAAATGACAGAGATCACAGCTATATTGGCCCTGTCCCAAATCGCGCACTTCATGTGGACTTTCGGTCTCGTGGACTTGAAATGCGCGTGCTCGCCGAGTCTACGAGTCCGTAGGCCGTCTCATTCAGCATTTTAACGCTCCGAAGTGTCTTCCGCGAAGCCCGCATAAAAGCAGGCTCCACGCACTTCAACTACCCAGGAATCCTTGCGAAAGACCAATCAGACAACAGATGGGAGGATATTTCGCTCACGGACTGTAAACATGGCTGAGAAGAGAATATTTAAGTGTAAAAGTATCAATGTTTTTTATGACATAGGCGTACATTTTACCAGTTGTTACTTACAGTTATACAAACATTATCGACCAGTTGATATCTCAAACATAATAATAGCGCGTTAAATAATACGATCGCATTATGATTCATTACATAAATAGAACCGAATGTCATGGCTTTATGAGTCATATAAACGTAGTATGAATATTGAAACCTATACATTTTTCTTAAACTCATTTTAATTTTGTGTTAAAATTTAACATTATGTATTATTATGTACAAATGTATTTATCATTTAAATAACCATGACATCTATTCTAATGCCCAGGTGGCATTTACAATTATAGAACTGTAAAAGCAGGCCCTAACCCTAAACAACAACAACAATCGGCAGCATATCGACCTGCAGCTCCAACAACAACAACCAGACCTTCTTCCTGTTTCCGGCGTGACGATCGAGTCTGTCCCAAAATACCTCTCAATGCACCCTCGCGGACTCGCGCTAAGGGCCCTATAGGTCTGCACTACATGACGTCACCGAAGTGTGGACTCTGAGGAAGTCCACAAGTCCGGAGTGTGCCATTTGGGACAGGGCCATTATAGGCTGCTGTTACAAGACCTATTTAATGGATCCAGTAATAAAAGCCTAGACATGCGTTTTATTTCACAACTGTTTACATTAACTTAAGACAAAACCTCAATTTGGTACTCGCAGCAAGAGCTTTTTTGCAGCAATTTCCCTTATTTTAAAGTTGAAAGCTGGAATGAGTAATGTGATATATCAGAATCAGAATCAGAATGAGCTTTATTGCCAGGTATGTTTACACATACGAGGAATTTGTTTTCGTTAGAAGCTCCGCAGTACAACAGAATGACAGCGACAGAACATAAAACACATAATAAAAGAATAAAAAATACAAAAAATTCAAATAAGTAGATAAGGAATGAAAATATACAAATTGACAATTGTAGGCAGGTATATTACAAAATGCATGTATGTATGTACAGGTATATTATGTGCAAAATTTAAGTGTATACTAAGTATGTGTGTTAGATAAATAAGTGTATGTGTATATAAATATAAAGTGTAGTGTGTTCCACAGTTATTATCAAGTGTTCATAAGATGGATTGCCTGAGGGAAGAAACTGTTCCTGTGTCTGGTTGTTCTGGTGCTCAGTGCTCTGTAGCGTCGACCAGATGGCAACAGTTCAAAGAGGGAGTGTGCTGGATGTGAGGGGTCCAGAGTGACTTTACTAGCCCTTTTGCTCACTCTGGATAAGTACAGTTCTTGAATAGATGGGAGGGTTGTACCGATAATTCGCTCAGCAGTCCGGACTACCCTCTGTAGTCTTCTGAGGTCCGATTTAAAAGCTGAGCTGAACCAGACAGTTACTGAAGTGCAGAGGATGGATTCAATGATGGTGGAGTAGAACTGTTTCAGCAGCTCCTGTGGCAGGTTAAACTTCCTCAGCTGGCGAAGGAAGTACAACCTCTACTGGGCCTTTTTCACAATGGAGTCAATGTGAATGTCCCACTTCAGGTCCTGAGAGATAGTGGTGCCCAGGAACCTGAATGACTACACTGCAGTCACAGTGCTGTTCTTGATGGTGAGTGGGGGGAGTGCAGGGGGGTTTCTCCTGAAGTCCACTATCATCTCCACTGTTTTGAGGTTGTTAAGCTCCAGGTTGTTGAGAGTGCACCAGACAGCCAGCTCTTTAACCTCCTGTCTGTAAGCAGACTCGTCACCATCCTGAATGAGGCCGATGAGTGTGGTGTGAGCTTGTCCAGATAGGTGGCAGCAGCTTCAAAAACACTCCAATCAGTGAGGTCAAAACAAGATTGTAAATCCTCCTCTGCTTCATTAGTCCATCTTTTTAAAGTCCTTAATACAGGTTTAGCTGATTTTAGTTTCTGCCAATAGGACGGTATAAGATGAACCAGAAGGTGATCAGAATGTCCCAAAGCTGCTCGTATCACAGAGTGATATGCATCCTTTATTGTGGTGTAACAGTGATCCAATATATTACTGTCTCTTGTGGGACAAGTAACATGCTGTCTGTATTTTGGCAGTTCACGGGAGAGATTGGCTTTATTAAAGTCCCCGAGAATGATTAAAACAGAGTCCGGGTGTTGTTGTTCTGTCTCTGTGATCTGATCAGCGAGTTTCTGTAAAGCCAGGCTTACTTGAGCTTGTGGAGGAATGTAAACACTCACCAGAATGAGCGATTTTGTTAGAGAGATTTTGTAATGACAACTTTTTTTCTTTCCAAAAGTAACAAGGACTATTTATTTCACAAACCCAACCAGCAGAAAAGTTATCTTTTTCTCATATCTAAATAACTGCTATTAAGTGCCTCAAACAAAACTGATTATCTAAAGAATTTACGCAACCAACCTGCCAGACCTTGACAAACCCACCCCAAAGTCTGGCAGGTTAGATGCATTAATTTGTGAATAAGTACAGACTAAACCACTTCATTGCAAGTAAACTATACAAACTACACTGACTGAATAATGTGCTCCCAGGGTGCACTATGCTCTCTTTAACCAGCCCAGAGTAGGCTGTGGAACTGAGCAGGTGAAAAATCCTTACCCAATTACCACTCTGCCAGATGGCACAGCATGGCTTTCATTGTTCTCACTCCGGTGCTCTGAGCATCAAACCGCTCCTCTCCCTCCTTTCCACGCTTCCTGCTTCATCCCCTTATTTTCCCAACTGGGTTATGCTCCTCCACTGAAACTTCCACTGCTGCCACAACAAAACTACAGCTCTACACCCTTTCCATTCCAAGCAGTAATACACACTGAGCATTGCTTTCATGTACGCTGGATTGTCATTTGGTGCTTGAGTTGCTTCTACTTTGGTTGGACTCTTGGTTTCTCACTTATGAGGGTCCTAGAGTGCATTTTCTGAACTGTGGCTCTTAAAACTGCGTCAGAGTGACACTTCAGCTCATAACCACCCAGTCGATAAATTTTAGTCCTGTTATCAAGTGAGGGAGGGTAGGTGAGGATGCTTGGGCCCACGGCATTTCACTTTTCTTTCATCATACAGAAATTAAAATAGTGGTGCAAGCACATGCCTTGAATTACAATGAATGTCTTTCGCTTTGGATTTTCATCTTGGCCATCTATATGTCCTAGTTTAAATTTGGTGCTTAACCAAGCATGTAATCATCAATTACTTCCACTTAACTGGAGTTGACTTCTATTTGTCACCAGCGATTCACCCTGCAACATGTTTATTGCATATTAAAAAACAAATGCATGCATAATGCAATCAAGGAATGGTATTGTGGATTTGCAACTGAGAGAAGACATTTCATATTCTCTGATTCCCTGAATCTCAATGACCGATCAACATGTGCGTCTTCACAGGTTTGATTATGTGTTTCAGTCATTTCTGTGAAATACTTGCAGATGCACCAGTCTCTCAGCACTAGGTGTGAAATAGTGTGAATGGCAGTGATTTTGATGCAGTTGCAGGGAAATGTCTACAATTATAGGTGCTTTTGCATGTGTATGTGTAACTGTGTACAGTAACATCGAAATGTATTCATCTAGTTGATTACATATTGTTCTGATGTCATGCAAAACCAATTAAAGTTTAAAAGCCTTTTAAAATGCATGAATAATTAAGACTCTAACTGAATGACCTACATTCAAAGCTGTAAATCTGATATATGTACACACGTGGAACAGCATATAATTTGAATTAAACATATTAATGTTAAACATTGCTATGAAAGAACTGTGAAAAATCAACAGTTAAAAAAGGAAAAGAAAAGCATATCTCCCACATTTATAAATATGATAAAATCTGCTACTTAATATGCATAACCTTGTCTCTTTCCAATGTTGTGTTTTCGTGAATAACATGTACTTGTAGATAGTTTACTGTACAAAGTGAGTCAACTACAAAGGAAAGGTTCAAACTAACTCATTATTTGAGTGAGCAGTGAGGTGCATATCTTAACTGTAATGACTCTGGACAAAGGCTAATGGTGTGGAATCATTTTGTTAAACAACAGGTCAGAAGCAGAGGAAGTAGAAAAGAACAAAGAAAAGGGACACATTTGGTTGAATCTTAAAACACACACAAAAAATGTCTGGATGAATGCTATAGTTTGGATCAATAGTACAAATCAATGAGATGAGAAAGGGAAAGAATGAGGAGGAGAGATGAAAAACACTGGTAACACAGAGTGGCAGAAATTGGACGTTGCAAGCAATGAACAAGCGTGAACATAGATAAGCAGCTTCAACTTCTCAATGGCAACAACAACAATCATGTTCTCTGTAGTTAGATTTGATTACATAATGACCCATTGAAAATCAATTTAGACATTTACCTTACTTATTTGGTTCTTTGAAAGATTTTCTCTTGTTTAATCAAACCCAAATTATAGTCAAACTTTCCCTTTACAGCATATTTTCCTTGGCCTTACAATACATTTCCCCAGGAAGAAAACTACCGAAATACCAAAAATAACTGCCTGTAGCTTTATAGATAAAGTGTGTAATTTCTGCACCACTAGCATCACAAATATGCACAAGAATATAATGAGTATTTTAATGTCAAACTCCTGTGTTTACACAGGTAAGTTTTAATCTAGTTTTGATGACAGCATTCATAATGTTGCTTCATTCAAAGATAATGTTCACCAAGATGTTCAAATTACTTTCCCGTTGGGATAAAAGGAATAATCATAACAAGGGAAACCTTTTGATTCATGAAGGAGAACCAACAATGCAATTGTATTAAAATGAAATTAAAAAAAGAACAGAATTAAAGGCTGTATGAAAGCAAATATATAGTTTACTGGTGTTGCAACAAACAATTAAGAGCACTTTATTGAACTGCATGACGCTTATCAGACAAATAATAATTAAAGCCTCTAAAGTAAATGCCATTTCAATTTATGATCAAAGCAAGTGCTATCTCTGAAGGAACAGTACAGAAACTATATGAATATGCAAAGTGCACATTAAAATTAGTAGATAAGTAGCATCAGTACATTTCAGTACTTTTATACTACAGTTTAAAGACTGGAATAAACTCCAGAACTTGTAAAATCTGAACATATTTTAAAACATTAGGCATTATACATACGTCAAAGTTGTAAGTACACACAGAGGAAAAACTGTGTAACATGAACTAAAAACTAAAAAAAATCACGGAGAAATATGCCTCATTGCTAGGAGATCTGTGACAGGTGAAAACAACGTGTTCTAAAATCAGCACAAAATATCAAACACGTTTGATATCCTCCGACTGGATGGAATCAGTCTCAAGCTAAAATTCAGTCTGCTACAATCATATACTATGCAATTTTCTATAAAATCTGTCAACTCAAATCTGCAGACTGGCTCTAAATTTCAGCAACTAGCTTTGACACATTGGGCCAAAATTTGGTAAAATACTGTGGTTTTTTGTGTATTCCAGCCTTAACCCTCTGGAGTCGATTAACGCATATACGCGTTATGAGTAATTTTCTCCTGATAACCCCAAAAAATAACTTAAATTACACTTTCAGTTTTAATCTTACTGATAAGTACAATACATCAATCGAATCTGTAAAGGGTCTACTTTTTTTCTATACAGACATAATAACAACAACACTTTGTGCATTTATAAAATAAAGATAACAAACAAGGTGTGCTGTCTGCAGCCTTTGTCTGCACTGATCTTCATTTACAAAAACGTCATTAAAATTAGCTGTAACTCCGTGAATACTCAACGAAGAGACATGAGAGAGATATCTATATAGAAAGCCTGACATGTCTACTTTTAAACTAAACAAGTGCTGCCGAAAACAGATATTCTGTGATAAAGTAATCCATATGAGAACAGCGCGATGTCCGTTTTTCACGTCTCCCTTCATTATCTTCTAATGTGAACAGGCCAACACGCTGAATGCTCTATTCAGATTCTAATGTTTCACTGAAGCGCATGGCTTGAATACGCCCCACACAGCAGAAGACAACACAGCAAGACTGTTCTTCAAGTCCTTTTTTTTTTACTGTTTGCTTCGCAATGAGAGGAATAAGACATAATTCACCCCAAAAAGATTTGATGTTTAGTGTACTAAAGGAACACTAATAAGGGATTGTCTCTATACCATAGATGATGTATGTTTTCATGAACTAGAGGTCAGTTGAATAATTGTTCCATAAGGAACAAACTGGAATGTCAAGGGTGAAATGTACAATTTAAAAATATAATTCACAATTTTTTTTCCAGCAAAACTGGCTGATGGGGAAATTGTAGAAATTAACCTCTAGGAGATTTTAACATTGTGATATATGTCTGTACAAGCACTTTAACAAATATAAAGGCAAAAAACATACATTTCAGAAAGTTAAATTATATTTCCCACAAAGAAATTCTGGGCTAACTGTCTGTACAATCACTCTATCAGGCTAAATTGGCTGACCGCTAATAAGACACTGTTAGTGTCGGCATTTATATGTGAACAAATGAGTGAAATAGAGAGAACTGAAAGTAAGATAAGAGCAGTAGAGTCCTTCTGAGTCCAGGGGCTGTGCTTAAGTCCCCTACAGTACATCTCTAGGGTAATGAAAGTGGAAACCTCGCTTTGCTGCAGGGCCACTGCTTCTCTATTTATCCCATGCACAAAATCCCTCCCTTTTTCAATTACCTCTCGCTACTGCAAGGATGATGAAAACACTCCTAAACTCCTCTTTGTTGCTTATAAACTACCCTGGAAAAAGGACAGCGAATGCAGAATAGCATCAACTTGGGCAGAAAACCCAGTGAGTGTGAGGAACCCTCAGGGAATTGCACGCTCATCAGCTCACAGCTGCTCTCATTTAAAGTGTAAATAATGGTTGTTTCACTGAGGTGGGGCAGATCTGCTGCGAAAGAGGGTACATTTGGGAAGCATGAAGTGATGGGAGTAATACCGTCAGGTTTTTTGGCATATGAGCATTTTCTTAAGAACAAGAAGCAAGCTTTTGCCCCATCAGACAACTTTTGTCCCCACAGAGTCTCAAGTTCAAGCCAACTGTGTTTTTTTTTAACACCCCGGCTTATCTGTGACCAAAAAGCACCAATAATTTATTTATTGACATGACACCAGTCGAACACTCATTAAATGCTATTACGTCATTAAATGCTATTAGTCTATTAGTATTATAGTGCTATTAGTCTATTAGTATTATAGTGCTATTAGTATTATGCTATTACGTCATCAAATGCTATTAGTCATCCAGTGTAGGCAATGGCCCCAGGCCAGGATGTATTTTTTTTCTTCTTCTTGTTTTGAAGTAATTGAGCTTGTTGGAGCCCTGAGCCTCTCTCATGCATATCCACACATACACATTTTGTGGTATAAAGGGACAAAGAGTGACATCTCATGTGGACATCCTTCGGGGGCTGGCATCAAGCTGGGTGTATGCACATTTGTATGTATAGGTGGGCAGGTGAGTCAGCAGGACAAAGAAAAGCTTTGTGCAGGAAACAACTGAATAAACATACATTCACAATGAAGATACAGACACTGTCAAGTTTGACAACATACATTACCACAAAAAAATAATTCCTAAAGAAATAAATAAATAATGCAGGCCAAGCCTACTACAAATTGATCAGCACGTTTTAAAGGGAAGTGTAAGTTGTCAAATCTAAGTGTGTGATATTAAGTTAAGTGTTTTCTGAAACTCCAAATTAGTCTTTTTCTCAGGAGAAACATCTGAGAAGCAGGAGAGTCTCCACTGGCTATCTATTTAATTTCACTTCGGTAGGAGAAACAATTGAGATAATAAAGAGATCTCATTTGTTATTTTTAATACATCAAATAAATCAGTGACTCATTTCACACAGCTCTCCATTTTGTTCTATGCCTGCTGCCATTTTACGACACTGAGGTGAACAGACACAGGCTATGTAGGTTCAAACAGAATAAAAAAAAAAAGGTTTAAAAAAACAGGAAGTAGGACAGAAAAAGAGAGAGTGAGGGAAAAACAACAGCAGACAGTAAAGGGATGGAAAAGGGACTGGAGAGAGCAGGACCCTTGGGGCTAGAGAAAAAAAAAAGCTTGCTCAAAAAGATCAGAAGTGACAAGGTGAAGCAGAGCATGATGGGTTTCCACTCAGCCTGTTTGGTATTTTTTTAGAAGAGGCTTATAAAAGTGTTATGAATAATTAACATACATCTATAATACAGGCAATTAGAATATAATCAAAAAGTTGATTTATTTAACTAATTACATTCAAAAAGTGAAACTTGTATATTATATTAATTCATTACACACAGACTTATATATTTCAAATGTTTTTTTAATTTTGATGATTATAACTGACAACTAAGGAAAATCCCAAATTCTCAGAAAAATTCTCAGAATTCTCAGAAAATTAAAATATTACTTAAGACCAATACAAAGAAAGAATTTTTAGAAATCTTGGCCAACTGAAAAGTATGAACATGAAAAGTATGAGCATGTACAGTACTCAATACTTAGTTGGGGCTCCTTTTTCCTGAATTCCTGCAGCAATGTAGCGTGGCATGGAGTCGATCAGTCTGTGGCACTGCTCAGGTGTTATGAGAGCCCAGGTTGCTCTGATAGTGGCCTTCAGCTCTTCTGCATTCTTGGGTCTGGCATATCACATCTTCCTCTTCACAATACCCCATAGATTTTCTATGGGGTTAAGGTCAGGCGAGTTTGCTGGCCAATAAAAAAAAGGGATACCATGGTCCTTAAACCAGGTACTGGTAGCTTTGGCACTGTGTGGAGGTGCCAAGTCCTGTTGGAAAATGAAATGTGCATCCTCAAAGTTCATCAGCAGCAGGAAGCATAAAGTGCTCTAAAACTTCCTGGTATATGGCTGTGTTGACCTTGGACCTCAGAAAACACAGTGGACCAACTCCAGCAGATGACATGGCACCCCAAACCATCACTGACTGTGGAAACTTTACACTGGACCTCAGGCAACGTGGATTGTGTGCCTCTCCTCTCTTCCTCCAGACTCTGGGACCCTGATTTCCAAAGGAAATGCAAAATTTACTTTCATCAGAGAACATAACTTTGGACCACTCAGCAGCAGTCCAGTCCTTTTTGCCTTTAGCCCAGGTGAGACGCTTCTGACGCTGTCTGTTGTTCAAGAGTGGCTTGACACAAGGAATGCGACAGCTGAAACCCATGTCTTATATACGTCTTCACGTAGTGGTTCTTGAAGCACTGACTCCAGCTGCAGTCCACTCTGTGAATCTCCCCCACATTTTGAATGGGTTTTGTTTCACAATCCTCTACAGGGTGTGGTTATCCCTATTGCTTGTACACTTTTTTCTACCACATCTTTTCCTTCCCTTCGCCTCTCTATTAATGTGCTTGGACACAGAGCTCTGTGAACAGCCAGCCTCTTTTGCAATGACCTTTTGTGTCTTGCCATCCTTGTGCAAGGTGTCAATGGTCGTCTTTTGAACAACTGTCAAGTCAGCAGTCTTCCCCATGATTGTGTAGCCTACAGAACTAGACTGAGAGACCATTTAAAGGCCTTTTCAGGTGTTTTGAGTTAATTAACTGATTAGAGTGTGGCACCAGGTGTCTTCAATGGGCTAGTTGCATATCTCCCTCATCTTGGATTTCCGATCTTGCGAGTGTGTGCGTAGATATTTCCGGTTGTGCTAAATGTCAGTGCAGAGAACTGGAGAAGTCCAAATATTACCTTCTACATGTTTACAGGATTTATAATATCACTTCAAATGCAAATAAGATATACACTGCTATTATTACTATACTATAAATGTTAACTGAGCCAGTGGATTTTAAACTGTGTATGTTTGGGTCTGGTGAATGAATTAAATACACTAATGTTCACGACGGTTCACGGTGAAAGTTGAACTCATGGTGTGTATACACAGCTACATAATGTATTTTTATCTTACCAAATATGTAAATGTACAAATTACTTCTTTCTCGAAAATGTTTGCATTATTATTATTTTTTATTTATGAAATATTTACCTTGTGAGACATGGGCTGCTATTTATCTTCAGATGTATCCATTTCTCAATTGTACACATACATCAGTCTGTTTCATCAGTATTTACACCACATATTTTATTATTTTACACAGTAAAAAATACATGACTAATTTTAATATCTGTTTAATCTGATAATTAATGCAAAAGAATAACAATATGGCTGCTCATAGACAGATATTGATTTATGCTGCAGATCTTTTACAAAACAAATAAACATAGATAAAAACACACATGAATGCAAACAGCGATCTTTTATTTAATGCAAACCTACCATAATTATATTACGATTAATTGTACAGTTAGTTATAAATTATGTTATCAAATTAAGTTAATAAAACATGCTTTATCAGAAATCTCTGTGGGTCTCGTTTGACAGTCAGAAACATTGATCTTACATAACAGTCAGAACAAATCCAGCTCTTCGAAAATGAAAAGTATCGCATATTTGAGTGGTTTGTGTTTGAAAGAAGAAATCCCTGTGGACCTGACCTGACGCTGATCCGCATAATCAACAGAAGAATAAAGCAATCTCCGTGTTGTATCTTGATGAATTTCCACACAGAGGTACGCAATATGTAGGGAGGATGTTTCCCCATGTTTTTGATATACCACTATCGGCTGTTGAATTTGAAAATCATTAATTATATACAGTACAGACCAAAAGTTTGGAAACATTACTATTTTCAATGTTTTTGAAAGAAGTTTCTTCTGCTCATCAAGCCTGCATTTATTTGATCAAAAATACAGAAAAAACTGTAATATTGTGAAATATTATTACAACTTAAAATAATAGTTTTCTATTTGAATACACTTTAAAAAAAATAATTTATTCCTGTGATGCAAAGCTGAATTCTCAGCATCATTACTCCAGCCTTCAGTGTCACATATAACATCCAGTCTATCACATGATCATTTAGAAATCATTCTAATATTCTGATTTATTATGAGTGTTGGAAACAGTTCTGCTGTCTAATATATTTGATGAATAAAAGGTTAAAAAGAACTGCATTTATTCAAAAAAATAAAAATCTAATAATATATATTCTAATAATATATTTTCTTTACTATCACTTTTTATCAATTTAACACATCCTTGCTGAATAAAAGTATTGATTCTATTTAAAAAGAAGAAAATAAAATTACTGACCCCAAATTACTGACCAGTAGTGTATATTGTTATTACAAAATATTTATATTTTAAAAACATAGCTTCTACTTCTACTTTTTTTTACTTTTTATTCATCAAAGTATCCTAAAAAGTATCACATGTTCTGAAAAAATATTAAGCAGCAGAACTGTTTCCAAAATTTGATAATGAATCATCATATTAGAATGATTTCTAAAGGACCATGTGATAATGATCCTAAAAATGCAGCTTTGCATCACAGAAATAAATGATCATTTAAAGTATAATAAATTTAAAAACAATTGCCCCGTTCTTGCATGGAGGTGAATTGCCTGTATTCGTCGTAAGGCCTCATGTACCGAACCGTGATGTCCATACCGGTTCAGTACGAATACATGTATTGTTCCACCCCTAATATATATATACACACACACACACACACACACACACACACACACACACACACACACACACTTCAACTATCCACTATTTACAAACTTAGTTCAAACTAAAATGGAATTCAGGTATTCTAAAATTCAGTTTCATCAATTTATCAAGGCTGTACACAGCAATTTGACAAACATGGCCTGTAAAAAAACTTTAATGTGTGTTCAAGCAAGTGCTAAAGAGCTCATAATGTCATAAGGGCAGAGGGGTGATTAAGCAACAGCAGCAATCTGATTACATTTGTAGCCAGGTTAAGGTTGTGCTTGTGAGTGACTATGTATTAGTGAAAGATAGAGAGAATAATTACCCTAATAATACCCTATTACTCCTCTTTTATTCTTTACAGGTGGGTGTCCGATGTGATGCAGTGTGTGCTAGTTGATTACTCGTTCTCTCCCTCTCTCTCTGCCCTTCACACCTGTGATTTACAGTGCCTGTAAGAGCCTTGTAGACCTCTCTAATTGAAAAGGAAAGAATGGGATGTGCTAAACTGTCAGTGCACAGGACACCTGACCCTCCCATGCTACTGGTCCATCAATACTGGCATACAATATGGCAGTTTAGGAAAGAAGTCACTTTAAATTGCCAAATTGGACCATAACATAATTGCCTGAAAACTCTACATTTTAGGATTTTATCCTACAGAGTGGCTTTATGAAAAAGATTAATCCACTGCTGCTGGCAACACTCTGAATACACCGGTTTTGTGATTTACATACTTCTGCAGGCAGTCTGAGAATCTCAAAAGGCTTTGGCCTAATCCAAACCCCCTCAGGTTTTTCCCCTTGATTAATTTAGAAGAATAGCGGAAAGGTTCAATTCACAGTGCTCACCTGTCCCTTTTTCATTCAGTATTAAATTTAAAGTTTTGGTTTAAGACCTTGGTTTTGTTTTTGTGATTGTTAAGTTCAACCCACTTAGTGTCAATGGGCAGCTACTTATACAGACAGTGAACTATAAACGCAGTTTTCATATTAAAATGTATCTCTTAAGAAGCAATTGATACTATTTGCATTCTTAATACAAATTTCAGATCTTAAAGTTAATAAAATAATGATAAAAAATTTATCATAATAAATAATAATTAAATAATTCCCCAAATAAAACACAGTAAAACATAAAACAAGTGGTTTGTTAATGCAGCTTAATTTATATTAAGGCAATCAACTGAGGTACATACTCTGTTATAAATACAAAATACAGCTGCCACAAGAGGGTCTGACAGTCTGAAAATCTTAATTTTGTACTGTAATGAAACACTATTAGTGCAACTGGCTTAACCATGAAGACTTCCATCAAAACCTTTGTTGAACAGCATGACTATTCAGCTAGATCAACCCCAAAACAGCAGTAACCAGCCTCATTTGGACTATTTTGTAGGCACAAGCACATTTGTGTGGCTTTCTATTTGTTAATAAAGTCAATTCTGGCATATTTCTTCATACGCTAGCAGACCGAAAATGTGAGAGACGAAGATAGAGAGAGGTGAGGATGAAAGAAGAGGAAGTGTGATGGAAAGGATTCTGGTGATGGTGTGTACAGTGGGTATAAAAAAGAATCACCCCCCTTTAAATGAATCACATTTTGTTGCTTTGCAGGCTGAAATGGAGACGGGAACAGTTTTTTTTTTATCCAGCTGGATTGACTCTATATATAAACTCTCAAAGAAATAATTGAGTTGGAAAAAGGATCATTCCCTTGTGTCAGTATTTTGTTGAACCATCTTTTGCTTTAATTACAGCCTTTAGTTCGTTGGGATATGTCTCTGTCTCTACGAACTTTGCACATGTAGACTTTGCAATATTTTCCCAGTCTACTTTGCAGAATTAGAATTAGTTAAATTGAATGGTGAGCATTTGGGGACTGCAAGTCATTGCACAGATTTTCAGTGGGGTTTAAGTCTGGGCTCTGACTAGGCCATGCAATGACATTCATCTTTTACTCCTTCAAAGCTTTTGAATCTTTTTTTTTGTATCCATCTCCTGACTTCCACAACTTTATCTCAGAAATCTGTTGACATTGCCTTGCCACCCATAGTTGACTGCTTGTGTCAGTTGTGCTACCAAAAACTAAAATACTCCAGGAAAGCTCTTTTCATGCTGAGCTGATCAAAATTACCACAGCTGATCACAGCTGAAGATCAAATGGATTTGTGTGCCATTGAGAAGGTGATCAGCTACACCTGATTGAGTTTACAAGTCATTTTTGCACTTGCTCTGAGTAAATCCAGCTGGATTTCTTAATTTCAGGCCGCAAAGCAACAAAATGTAATTATTTTAAAGGGGGGGGGGGATTCTTTTCTATCACTGTACTGTACATGTGAGGGATGGTTGAATTCTGACAGGCAATCTAAAGTGCAGTGGTTCTAGTGTTCAGCATTCTCCTCTCTGATGTGAACTGACAGTAACAGGACAGTCTGACTGATGTTTCCACTTCTCACTCCCTGCATGTCACAACAAGCTGTTACATCTCTTTTCCCCTCATTCTGTGAAGGACAAACTGTGCTAGAGGAAACTGGAAAAAAGAAGATGAAATAAACAATGCTGTTGTACTTAATTTTCCACACTCCTTCAGAATCTGTCAGATATTTTATACCAAAATAAATGGATACAAATATAAAGACTAAAACTGCATTTTTATTGTAATACGATTATTTGATGATTAAATTAAGTGGACTTTTCTTTTATATCTATTTATTTGTTTAATGTTAATTGTTATACAAAATCTGGAAGCAGTATGTTAACTTATGATCGTAAAAGTAAGATGCTCAGAGCAGAAGGCAGATCCAGAGCACTAGAGGGTTGTGCAGGTCTCGAGGCAGAAGAATCCATCCTGCTTTTACGATTTGCTCATCAAAGATAATTAGTATTATGATTATAAGTAGACTGAGGAAATCGATAGAGAGAGCAAAAGCTATCAAGCTCATCAAGTGAAGACTGTTTTAATTGCTCTAGTCAAGAATCATTACAATCATTTACATCTGCACAGGCAAAGCCATGACTGATACGTCAGGGTCTCAGTGTAAATATCCTCTTTGTTATTTCAGAGATTTAGGTTTCCCATTGCAACACCATATTTTTTTCTTTCTATGATTTGAGAAAATCTTTTGATAAATAGTGGCATTGTTTATATTTTTGAATGTAATTATTTATTTGGAGGATAATTTTCAATAATATAACTGCACTCATGCACACATGACAATTTATTTAATTCATTTAAGAGGGCAAATTAATTTTTTCGATGGACATTTTCCATGTTAATGAACATAAAATTTGTTAGTCTTAGTGCACATGCACACCTCACCCTTACATTGCCTAAACAAACAAACAAACAAAATAACCACAAAACTAAGTCATATATAAATATTAAAAGATTTACTAACAGCATACTATAAGCTGATATGCACTGAAAGAGTTTGTGTGTGCTTGTATCTGGTCTCTGTTCAAATGCTATTTTAGATGCCATTTGACCAATGCTGGGGGTGGGGATATTGATCTCGTCGAGTGTTTGTAAAGGATTTTGTTTTGCGTGCAAAAAACGTTAGAAAGATCTCCCACTCTTTCTTTCTCTTTTTATCTCTCTTTCTGAATAGGTTTGTTGAGATGGTACTGGTAATAGCAGCAACTGGTTTGTCAAAAGCAGAGGGTGTCTTGATGCATCAGTGTCTAAAAGGTCCTGTCAATCGACTCCACAAAAATAACCTTGCCTGGCTCAGCTCCAATTACAATGCCAAAAATGGCAGGAGAAATGTAATTCCTATCGATCCCCACCTCCTTTAACAGCTCAATGACTAGGACAATGGCCCAGTGAAAGGGAGGCACAAGTAAAGAGAGAATAAGGAAGTGAGAGCGCCACCTGGAGTCAGACCTGAGAGATGACTAGGGTGAATATGACACTTTTACTGCCATAGGATCACATGGACAGTCACGGTGCTACCTTTAAAAGCACCATACTCAGGTGTGAAAACTCCAAACGGTTTCCTACAGCAGTGTCATCACCGAGCAAAACAAGTGTTAAACGTTTCAGATGGCTGGTCCGTCAAATAATGCCATCTGCTAATTCCCAACAAATTAATCGTAAGGCGTCAGGCTTAGCCGTTCCTTTATAAGCACCGTCGGCATGGACTTTCTTCTGAACTGATTTCTCTAAACGTCTGCATGTGCAGTATTCAGACAGTGGGAAATTTAAATGAGCCTGTAAATTAATTAGGCAAGGCTGAGTGGTATTTTGGAAATGGGAGTAACTGAATAAGACAGAGAGACAGAAGACAGACAGGCTAAGCCAAGATCTCTGTTAGGGTGTGTTTGCTGTGAAGGAAAGATATCGCTGTTACCGAATCCTGAAGTCTTTGTGCTGTGGCACGAAGAAAATATTTACTTGGCAGTCATTTAATTTTGTCCTACACACTCAATCTGACTTAATTTTACCTTTGGACACATGTTAATGTACTTTCACTCGGTTCAAAGTAAGCCATTTCCAGAAGTGGCTTTTTAGTGCTATTCACAGTGCTATTCACTATTTAGTTTCTTACTAGTGATCTATGGAGGGAAGAGGACCCGCTACCAGAACTGAGCCCACTGAGACCCAATAAACAGATGAATTTGTATCAGATTAGTTTTGTTTTGTTCATACTTATATATACTTTTTTGGTTGATCGTTTGGTATCACGTTGATGAAGCAGCACAACTGTTTTTAACATGTTTCTTGAGCACCAAATCACCATATTAGAAGCATTTCTGAAGATCATGTGACACTGAAGATTTGGCATCTACAAAAAAATTATAGTTTACAGGTCATGTTCAGGCTTAACACCCATGCAGGCCTTTCAAGCAAATCTCTTTTAGCAATCAGAAAAGTTTGCTTGAACAACTGCAATGTGTCTCTGAAGATTCTGGCTAATTATTTTTGACTTTCTCTTACTTGTTCTTTTTCTTTGTGTCAGCTATTCTAAACAGGCCATTAGCATCAGCAGCACCATGAGGCCGGCGCTTCCCATCAACCCACCCGACTGTGCTCAACAGGGAGCCTCCTTCCTGCCCTGTCCAGGGTTTGCACAGAGAGCGTATGAAAGGGAGGGAGGAGAAGGTGATGAGAACTAAAGAGAAGGTTTGCCAGAGGCACAGCTGAAATTGCTCCATTTGGAAACTCTGTTTGAGCTGGGTGAATGAGACAGGGGTAGGATATATATATGAGCTTATATGCCACAACCTCTTTATCTCAAAAGATTTCTCTGATAGTTTTAGGACATCAAAACTTACACTTCACCTGTATCGTGACTTCCTCTTCTGTGGTTTCACCTTTTTGAATCTTATTTTGAAATGCAAGATGCGTGACAAAGACCTAGTCGCTAGCAATTATTATGAATGGACAGTTTGGATGGTGATCTCATTAAGGTTTCTTTATACTTCCTTTCAGAAGGACTGATTTATAAGTAACATCTTTCTCAGTCCATCAAAATTCCTGTATGACTGGAGACATATTTTAATATAAGTCATTATAAAGCCAAAAAAAAAACAGTCCAATAGATTTATTAGGGCTTCAATTGAAATTCCAGTTATTCATCCCATAGTATAACTACTGCAGTAGCACAAAGGCACAATGTGAATTTATTAAACTGAAAACGTTATACTCTTTTTAAGGGGTTAGCGATGAGAGCGCCTGAGACTTTTGAAGCAGCAGAATCTTTTTTTTTCATAAAGTAATAATCTTGTCATCTTTAGAGAAAAGAGACTCATCTCATTCGGACAAGGTATCATAAAATGTACCTTTCCTTCTCAGTGGTCAAAGGTGAACAGCAATTTTTTTCCTTTTCTTATTTGAAAAGTTGTCTCTTTTGCGGCACTGCCTTTTATTTTCATGTTCAAATGATGAAACTGGGAATTAGATTTCAAGACTAGAGCGACATGAATTTAAAAACCTCATCATGCATGGTTGCAGCCTCTGACTGAGGATGCCTGTAATTTCACACCAGATGCTCCTGACAGAATCTAAACAGAGCAATACAAGTCTGCTGGACTGCTGGAGAAAGGCTGTAAAGGCTGCACATCAGTCTTCTTTAGGTAGGATTAATGAGTTTTGATACTGTTTGAAAGAAATCCTGTGGGTAGGTCGAAATAAAACAAAAAGAGAAATGAAGATGGAGGAGGTGGAGTGCAAGTCAGTCAAGGGGGTTGAAGGGGTGCACGCTTAAACCTTGTCTTGCAGAAGCTGCTGCATGCAAACCTTTGCAATTGACCTCAGCTGGTCCGCTGACAAAGCATGTTTTATACTGAATTACATTAATTAATGCATACTGAATACCATGATTAGCACTGACTAACTGGGTGATGTGTATTTGTATTTGTAAAGAATCAGCAAACTCTTTCAGTAGAGCCAAATCGGCTTAATCAGTCAAGAGGCCACTGAGGTTTGGAGAACTGCAGCCTTTGAGAGAATCAAGCCAAAGTCTGCCACAATTAGTCAGGCCATTCTCTGTGCTGATTGGTTGGGGTAAACACAATGAATTACTATAAATGTGTACAATGGGGAAGGGCTGAGGAAATAAGTGGATACCCATTTAAATTGTTTGCAAGGTTTTGCTCTACAAACTCATTGAATAACTGATCATTTCCATTTACAAAGGCTGATATATAGTAGATGCATATAGTCTTTTCGGTTTCTGTCTTTTTTTTTTACTCATAATCATGTCACTGAAAACCAGTTAAGACTTTATTCAGCAGAGAAGTATAGAACATTTCTTAGGTACACTTATCCATAAAAAAGAAACTGAATGGTATATGAAACTGTGGAACTCCAAAAACGACAAAAAGCAAGCACAAACGCATCATAAAGATGGTCCATTCAATAAGTCATTTTACACTATATGACAGGTCTTCTGAAGTCACATGATAACATTGTGAGAAAGTTAAAAGTTGTTATTCACTCAAAAACAATTAAGAACTAATTCTATTTGGAATCACTGACATCAAACATGACATAACACTTTAAATCTACCTGGATGCGACCGATGAACTAGATTTGGCTTAACTAGTCCTTTAGCTGTTCATAGCCAGGAAAGACTCAGTACAGTACTCAGACTCACAAAATGAATGAGTTATTTTCAAAGATGATGATCCCATCCATTCCCTTGTGCTGAAGTTGTTGCCAATTGCTTTATTACTGCATTGTCACATGAAACACAAAGGTCTTTGCTTTAAAAGATACCTTGAGTGGAAAAGCAGGTAATAGACTCAAACACTGCACATTCAGAGTTCCTTCTTTCATCTTTTGATGAGTTTTATCTGTGCAAGCTCTTGATGTCCTGTGGTGAATAGAACAAATTATACAATGGGAATCCAGAAGATATAAAACCAGACAGAAAATGAATTGATTAATGAGAAGGATAGAAAGATGAATGAATAAATCAAATGAAAAGGGATGTATAGAGACCAGAGATCGTCAAAACCATGTTTCAGCCAGGGCGCCTCGGTGAAACCGCCCCCGTATTTGATCATGTTTATTGTCTGAAACCATCTGCAGCTGATAACCCTTGACTGAACAAGCTGTTAGTCAGCCTAAGAGGCAGCTGAGAGAGAAATCAGCCATGCTGTAAAATGGCTCCTTCAGTCAGTATATGCTTCTTCCACAGATCACACTAACTGCAAATGACTGCTTAAAAAAAATGCACAGCCTTATGTTATAACTTCATATTTATTTGGTTGTTTTATTCACGCCCAGTGAAATTGATAAATAACCGACTGTATTTAATCATACATTATACATTCTTTTTGAAAATGTCTGATTAGACCAGCATTTGACCTCAGTTGGTTAAGCTGGTTTCTGCTGGTTAGACTAGTTAGAACCAACATGTTTTTTTCTGGTGAGGCTGCTTGACTAAGAAAGTCTTAATGGATACGTCAGCATCTAGAACTGGGCACTGTCAACTAAGAATTTTTTTTATTTTATAAAAATAAAAAAAGACTGAGAAGCCATTTAGAGCATATTTGCCTTTCTCAGTAAAAAAATTTCAAACCTAGCATTTTTGTCACTCAAACAAGTCTACATGGTCTTTTTAAACATGTTTTAGGATTTTTGCTTCTCAAGCAAACTGCATTCACTTTACTTCAGTTGCTGTTTACTTTATGACAGTAAATGTACTGTATGATAGAACAACTGCAAGCTTAAGTGATGTCTCACAATCAATGCTAGACAAGAACAAGAAGTGATTGTATACCTTTGCCAGAGAGGGTGTCATTCAGAGAAAGGTAGTTATTACCAACACAGCTATTTTGCATGCACTCTTGGTGATAGTCAAGATAGAAATTTTCATTATGGGCAGGGAAGCGAGGGATAAGCAGTGCAATTGTGAAAAATCAACTTAATAGCTTCAGAAGTGTTATCAGGAGAGGCTGGCCTAAATCTGCATACTAATAAGCAAGTATTGCCAGGAGGGTATCACCTCCAGCCGATTGCCACAGGATCAGAAAACATGGGACCAGAGATAAGCATCTCTCCCAAAACACTTGGTGCAGGGGTATTTTTAAGCCCAGTGCTATGTGGGGCCTTTTGAAGACAGCTGAGCGAAAGAAGCATTTACAGAATCGTTTCCGAGCAACAGGGGATGGAAGGCTAGAATGGTGCTGCCTGCTTTGAAAGGACTTTGACTCCTGACTGTGCAGACAACAGTTTTAGCAGCCTTGTTGAATGGCATGTAAATGTTCAAGAAAAATAAAATAGGTGGACAGATTTGAAATTAAATTACAGACCAAGACCTATCCATGCATATTCTCAAGCAGTCACTGACAGAGTCTGAGTTCAAAGCTTTGTATAATTCAATGAATTCCATAAGGTGTGAATGTAGTCAGCTACATCTGTCACCCGCAGAGTGGGTGTCGGTGTAGCCCCAAAAATAGACCTTTCACAGCAAGGAGCAATCTGCCATTTCAAGTCCGTGTGCGTTTGCAAGCTTGTCAGTCTCATTTCCATCAGCATGCACCTGTGACACGTTGCATCTTTCTGTCATGCCTCTGTAAAGTCCACCAGCCATGCCAATCTGGCAACCTGCGATTCCATACGCTGTTCTGTCCATCCTTTTGTATATGTCACGCCTGTTAATCTGTAGTGTATGTAAAAAGCAATCTTACTTCTAAAGCCCATGCTGAGAACTTCATGACATTCATGACCTTGTTACAACCTTCTGGTCCGGCTGGCTGAGATTGACCATAGCTGGGTTGTATGAAGCAAGAGCCCGGAGCAGCCAGCTCAGCGGATCTCAGGTGCTGACAGGCTGCATAAACATACTGTGAAAAGCTGCTTGCCCTGAAGGCCACGGACAAGCTCAGCGTAAAAGAAAAAGAAAACAACAGCGCAGTGGAAATGAGCTGTATATTTCACAGCTGTTACCAAGGGCAGACGACCTATGTGCCAGCATGCAGCAGCATCTGAGTGAGAGATCAGAGTGAAACTCCACATTTGAGTTTCTTAAAGTGACTTTAAAGGCAACCGGCACACTGAATAATCATCAAAGAGAAAACCTTATATTACAAAATGTCCCAAGCCACACTACACACTGCACATATGTTAAATGAGCAGTTCATCCAAAAAACAAACAAAAAAGTAATAATTTACTCACCCTTACCCTTATTTCAAAGTTGTAAGAGTTTTTCTTCTTTTGAACACAAAATGAAAAATAAAAAAAATAGCAGAATGTCCAATCTGCTGTATTCCATACAATGAAACCATACCATGACCACAAAAGATTCTAAAACCAAACAAGAGCTTTGTGTGACATGTTGTTCTTAAATGTTTCATCATGCTCAATATGAATGTTATGTTATGTATACCCATATGAGGTTTCATTAGACATAACAATCATATATTTTCAGAATATTTCCCTGACTTTCTGCCCTTTGATCTCTGTGAATTCTCACCAGTTACATCCTCCATTTGCTCTTGGGAGACAAACCAGTGTGTTTACTGGTGTAATCAAATTTTTAATGGAGGCTGTTAGCAGATGGTCAATGCGGGAGGGGATGTTTTCTAGTGCACACAATGCTGTTTGATTCTCATACACAAAATAGAAAGTAATCACTCCTCATCTAGTTAATCCCATAATTATGCACATGGACACTAATTTCCCAGCAGGGAGAAGAACACTGTGTGCCTGGCTCATCTCTCTTTCATTTTCTGCTCTTTTACTATTTATTTACTACACTAGAACAATCAAACTGAATGTTAAGCAAACAAACTATACAATATGGCTTCAAGCTTGTTTTACATGTGTACTAGTTATACTAGATCAGGAAATGTTTGAGGTAGTGTCATAGCACGTCTACTAGCCATTATACATCAGGGAGTAAACATGGAACTCCAAGGCTGTGTTCCAAAACCTAGAGAGCTGCCTATGGAGGGAGCATTTTTAGGCATCATAGGTATACTCTCAATAAAACAACCTTGCATGCAGGATTTGGGGCACTAGGACTTGGAACAAAGTGGAATCTGACAAATCATTAATTTTCACACTGTACATTTAGGAATAAATGTAGATTTTCAACAATATGGTGAATTCCACCTCCCGCATGAGATGGAGCAGTTTTAATCCTGAATTCATTGTTTATTTCTATGAGCCCAGCACCACTTGACAATTTCTCTGAGGAGTGCGGAATGTATTGTGACCTCTCTGTACTTCAAGCCACAGGCCTGTATACTTTTGAGCTGGCATTTGCAATGCTTGAGATGATCCTATTTTGAATGGCTCCTTCCAATAATAAGACCATTCGTCTTGTGCTGAAGGTGGGGGTCGTTAGTTGTCATATAGCCCTGAGGATGGATGTGATAGATACAGAGGCTACACTTTGCTTAAAACGTCCTGCCAGGCATTGAGAACCTTTCCCCTCTCTACACCAAATCAGCATGCATTTCCAGCTAAAAAAGCTTCTAAAAACCAATAACGTCATATTTCAAGTCAGGCGGACAAAATGAAATGGGAGGAAATGCTCTGATTATAGCCAGAAGGGTGCAACTACACCCTGGTTGCCATATTTTTATGGAGAAGAGACAGGATGTTGCTGGAAAAATTATTTTTTCAGTGCTCATAAAATGGCAAGGACACAGCCCCCCTGCTGCGTAATGGCACATGGCAAGTCAAACACTTCAATGAAGTTGTGTTTTAGAGGGCATGTTTGCTGCCATCAAATCATTCTGAGGAGGAAAATGCAGCAATGTTAGATTAGATTATGTAGCTTGTACGTTTCCTCAAACAAGACTTAATCTAATTCATTCTGAGAGTACGTCCTTCTTCCTTCAAAACATGGATGACTAAAATTGAGCTTGTCTTTAAATAATCTTTTTAACAATCTAGGTGGAGAATTGTAAGGCAAATCGGACTCTTTTTATAGATTTTTTTACATCAGTGCATTTGTGTCTATGTGAATGACACCCCCCTCAACCCACACATCTACCCCTCCTTCTACCACAATTCTATAAATAATCTCGGCTCTGCTTTTATAGGTCAGCTGAACTATAAAGTGCATTTTTTTCTTGTGTGTACAGAGTTGAAGTGAATCGTTACATAATTCCAAGAACTAGTAACTAGTTACCACAACCATGTACAAGGGATTGTTGTTGCCATGGCAACAAAAAATCTTGGTGTAAAGCCCATAATAAAATGTATGCACAGCCATAATTCTGTTTGTGATGTATTCAGTAAACACATTTTGTTATGGACTCCCCAGGCATGGATCAGATTGAAAGAATAAAATAGTTACTCTTTGCTAAAGAGAAGCTCAAAGTTGTGCTTCTAAAGTGGTGAATTCTATTTATTTCTATCACTCTATCTATCTATCATTTTAATTTGGTACGAGTGCTGTAGTGGTGCTGGATATCCAGGGGATTTTTTGTAGTCATATTATTTGAGAAAATATGCTTTTACCTATAATTTTAGGCCATTTTTTGAAGATTCTTTGATATAGGCTTTTAACAATTTCTAGGGGTTTGCAGCTAGCAGAGACTTTCTCGCTTACACCCACATACTAAAAAAGCAAGCCCTGTTACAGGGTTGTCAAGTCAGAAAATACTATTTACATTAGTAAACAGAAATAATATTTGTTCAATAGATCTAAATGCAGCAACAACCATAACCAAATAAATAAAATGACCTTAATCTGTTTTTCTTCCACATTATAACTAGGGCTGTGTATTGCCAAGAATCTGGCGATATGATACATATCACGATACAGGGGTTACGATACGATATATTGCGATACATTGTGGTACTGTAGCAAGGCGATATATTTGGATATTTCTTATTTTAGGAATAGGATAGATTTTTAGAAAAGCTGTCATTAAGAACACACCACCATATGCAAACTTTAGCAAAAACAAATAAAAATTGTTTAACCAAAACACACTGTGATTTGCATTTGCAATAATATGTCCCTGTAACATTCAATGTTATTGAAGCACTTTTTGTGCAGTATGGGTAAAGGGGAAAAAAATTATAGTGCTTGCAGGATTCTTTAGTTAAATGTATATGTATAATATGTATTTTATGTATATATAAATATAAATATATAATAGGTATATTATAAAAAGACCATATATACTCTTAGGGCCCTATTTTAACGATCTAAAGGCAAAGTGTAAAGCGCACGGCGTAGGTGCACTCAGGGCGTGTCCAAATCCACTTTTGCCATTTTAACGACGGAAAAACGGTTAGCGAGCCTGGGCCCATGGTCTAAACGGGTTGTCCCTGTTCTCTTAATGAGTAATGGGTGTTTTTTGGGTGTAACGTGCAATAAACTGATCAGAGCCTCATCTTACATTCCCTTTAACAGACAGTTGTGCTCGTGCCATGACAAATTTGCTATTTACACAGCGGAATCTCCGAGATGAAACGGAGCTGCTTGTGTGCGAGCCTAATTCTGATTCATGCGATGTCTATCCATTATGACATGTAGGCATTTATATATATATATATATATATATATATATATATATATATATGTATATGTGTGTATATATATATATATATAATGTTTGTGTGCTGCTGTGCGTCCCTGTGTTTAATAAGCAGCGTGTCCACGCATTGTGGACCTGCCTATACTAACACGCTCTTTAAATAACAAAGAAAAAACATTGCGCCAGACTTTAGACCAGGTTTTAGTTGGTCTATGACGCAGTCTATTTTCAACTCCTTAAAATAGCAATGCACCAGCAATGCGCCTGAACACATGTCTTTTTTAGATCAGCATGCCCATGGGCGCACAAATGGGCGCTAATGCATTTGCTAATTAAATGACGTGGTGCTGGATGAGAAAATGCGAATGGTGCTGGACTGAAACTAGCAAACACACTTGTGATGCGCCGCATTGCGCCGGGTGTATGATAGGGTCCATATACCCCGCTTTACAGGTTCACAGTTTAACTCTACAATTGTGACATACAATGTCATAACATTTTGATCAGAACAAAAGAATTGCATCTGCTTAATATCAATGAAAAATAAAGATCTTGCAGGAATCCTAAAAAAAAAAAATGGTAAAACAATAAAAAAAATACAGATGTTGAACATTCTCAGAACCTTTCAACTTTCACAGGTTTTTCAGTTTGTATTTATGTGCTTTTTAGTCGGGATACGAACTCAAAACGAAACAACTTGCATGAATCTTGTATGATTTATATATATATAGGGCTGATTCGAATACCATTTTTTGAGCTTCGAAACTTTGGTAGTAATCAACACCGAATATTCGAAGCATCGGATGGAGGGGCTGGACACATTCTTCTCTCCAATAAAGGCATGAATCTCTGTGTGTCTGTCTGTTTGCATTTACATAATGTCGAGAACCGTTCATCCAATCGAATTCACTCGTGGCGGGTGTGTTGTTGGGGACCAAAAAGGGAGTGTTTTGGTTTAATATGGACATGCGACACGTTCAGAATTAAAAAACAGTCAGCACAGATATGCTTTCATTTTCCACTGAGGTGGTTATAACGGAACTTTTTAGAATGCAATACAAATGCACATATACTCTTAACAGCACAGCTAAGCATGGTTTTCTTACCGTGCAGAGAACTCCGGGGCGAGAGCGGTTTTGAATTAATATTTGTTTCGCGGGGGATGCCAGGTATTCCATAAAAAAACAATACTCCCAGTCCACCCTGCGTCGTGTGCAGTGAAACGTGACGCGGAGTCACTTTTCCCTTCTATTCCCCGGATGATGTCTCCCAGCATGCTTTGGTGGCCATAAACACACACATGTGGCTGAAAGATGGCTGAGAGATGACTGTGCTACAGAAGTAAATATGAGCTCAGAGGGATTTTATTTTCAGTGTTTTTTGTTTAGTGGTTTAGTGGTTTAGGGGGATTTATAAATGTAACACTTTACAAATAAGGTTGAATTTGTTAACATTAGTTAGGTAGCATGAGCTAAACAGTCATGGTATCATGAAATATAAAAGAATAATACTTTTACAGTGTTTATTAATATCTGTTAATGTGCATTTCTACATTCATTAATGCATTTGTAACATTTCAAATGGAGTGAATAAACATTAGATTATTATGAATAAACATATTCAACACAAGTATTTTTATGAATTAACATTAAAGATGATAAATAAATAAATGCATGGTTACCTTAAAACAGTTAAGCTAAGGGACTATATAATTTCATAAAAAAAGGTTTATTTTAATTATTATTATTACTAGTGCTTTTATCATCTTTCTCTTTCAAAAATAATTATTCATATAAGAATTTTTGTTTGTTCATGTTCCTGTTGCTTTGTTTTCCACCCCCACCCAAAAATATATTCCTGACAGGAATTTGCTCAAAGCTCTCGCACATAATGTAAGCCCAGGTGGCCATTGTCCTCAACCTCAAGATTACCTCTGTTTTGCCACTGCGTGCAGTATCCTGACATGGCACAGCAGCCATTGGCAATGGTGGAATGACAGCAGAAATGGTCATGTGGTACAGGCTACATTTTACCCTGCTTGTCCCCCCAGTCTGGTTATTCTCTCACTAAGCCAAATAGGAATGTCTTTCACCTCCTAGGATTTTGCATGATGGTGTTTGATGAACGGCCCTAAAAAAACAAACAAAAAAAAAAAAACTTGGAAAGGTGACATGGTCATCACTCATGCAAGGTATGTGGACAAATGTATAGTAGTTGTACTTTAGAAATGGAATGCGTTTAATTTATTTGTAGTACTGTATGTTCAAACATACAGATAATATTTTATCCCTATATTATAGGGCGCTTTGCTATTTGGAAATCGAAAAAGCGACCCTATCAATAATGCATCTGCAGTGTGCTTGGCTAAATGTCTGAATTCCGTGACTGTTATGAGTGCAGCCATGCGTGTGTATGTGTGTGTGCATGTCCCCAATAGACTGCATTATGCACAGTACACAGGATGGCTCGCCTGCAGCACTAATGCAAATTTCTGTCAAGGGCTCCATTAAAAGGTAAGGCTGGGCCCTCATCTGTGCCACTTCACCTCAAGGCTTTTCATGCCATTTATTATAGTCACACCATACACATCCCTCACATTTTAATTTCCTAATTGACCACACTACTGGTGATCAGCTCTTTTCACACTGGCTGAATCCAGAGATTGAGAAATGGGTAGGTGGGAAACATTAGCCACCATCTCATCCAGTCTATGCCTGGCAAACGTGGCACATCTTGTGTAATTCATTTCTCACAGGCTTTATCATCTCTGTGGACTAGTGAATGATTTACACTGACAGCCAAGCTATGCCAAGACCCAGTGCCATGACCTGTGGTGAACGAAGGCTTTAGTTTGAACAAAACTGTTGAGTACAGAATGACATGGATGATGTTGGTTAATTTTAGATTAACAAGGAACAAAGCTACAGTAACTGATTTATAGAGGCATACATAATAAATTGGGTAAAAAAAAAAAAAAAAAGATTTAAAGATATCTGGGCTGCATGGCTTATTATATACTTTCTGTTGTCTGACCAATGGCAGAAATAAACATAAATACAAATATTAATATACTGTAATTCTATTTTGGTGGCATAGTGGCACCTTTAACTCAAGAGTTACATTACATAAAGCTATCTTTGCACTGATGCCAAACCTATTATGTAATGCAAAATCATATATTTTATTTTACACAAAATATTTTTTAAATAATTTGATTATGAAATTAAATTAAATTTTATTTTTAAAACATTTAACTTAATACCCCCCCTCCCCCAAATACACATTTTGTTTAACACTAATGTGATATAAATGTACTTGTCAATATGGATTAATGTGGGTAAAATCTGAAAACATTAAGGACTGTAGCATTTTCTGTTGAAGCTGAAGAATGCATATTTTTTATCTTTTTTGTTTATCTCTCCAGATGGAAAAGAGCTTGCGGGCAGATCCACAAGCTTTAGAAGTGACTCGGCCCGCCAGTAAGAGCTAAATGAGTGAGAATACTGGTGCTGAGAGAGCTGATTTGATCAAACTGTCATTGTGGCTACAGTTTTTTAGGAACAAAGCGGCACCTGAAAATCAGCCTCCACTCTGCAGGTGAAGGTGGCAGAGTGGATGAATAATGCATGAAATGTATCTGCTGCTGTTAATCATGATGAGATAGTGTGAGAAAGAGAGAGAGCGAGATGTGATGTGGCCTCAGGATGTGTTTTTTCTCATTTACTCATTTCTCTGCTTGACTCAAGACATTGGATCCAGAGTCAAGGTCTTTACAGAGGTAAAAAAGCTTTTGATTGCTATTAAATTTAAAGGCACAGTTCAGGCAAAAAAAGAGAGGAAATTTCCGTCATTTACTCAACCCCGTGTCATTACGTCATATGGAGCGACATACGGTTGAGGAAATTATGACAGAATTTTCCTTTTTGGTTGAACTATCACCCAGCTCCTGCAGAACTGACAAGATTATAACCTTTTCACATACATCAAACCACAAGTCTCTTCAGACTTTAGGCCATGTAAGTAAATGGATATGACACAACACCAAGCAAAAAACTATATCCTATGTGACAACATATATGAGCACACAGAATTCTTTAGAGATTTTTTTTTAGCTATTATAAAACAGAATTTATATTAGCTGTGGGTGAGCCACATTCAAAGCCATTCAGATGCCTGCAGATGTAAGAATATTATGGTGTGTTCACACCAAATGCAAAGCGAATGTTCCCATCGTGTCCCTCACTCTAGATTACTCGCGGGATGTTTTTATTCACTTTTATTCACCATTTTCTGATTCAACCAGATGTGCCAATAAGCTCTCCGCTGATTGGTTTGCGCAAGAACGCGTCATTCGCTTCGCCTAACGCGAATTCGTTTCAATAAGCGTCTTTGCATTGACTTTGTATGTAATCTACTCTAGCGAATAATTAAATTCGCATTTGGTGTGAATACACCATGTTTCTTTAAAAAAAAAAAAGTACTGATTCTGTTGATGATCCACAAGTATGCATATAGGCAAAATTTCTGGATTAAAAAAATTAAATAAAAAACTATATTGCCATTTGAGCTTACTCACACTCTAAATATAATTTTGTCCAAAAAATTGGTCAATGGTCATACAGAAGAAAATGTTTTGCCAGCAGATTATAAGATGGAGTAAAGGGTCATGGGAAACTGCATTTAGGACATGCCTAGGCCTTTGTATTTTAATGTGATCCACACCATGATCATTTGACTGATAAGGCCTCTCAAACGGTTGGCTTAGAGTCGTAATTACTCTCTACTCCCACATAATCTTTCTCCCCAGCAAACATGTCAATGCTGGCAAGCAGAAGCATGCTTGCAAATGGAGAAAGAAAAGAAGAACATTTAGAGATAAGAAAGGCTCCTTTACTCTCATCGATACAGTCATGACTCTTAAGATTTCAATCCATCACAGGGCTCTTAAGAAAGCACTCCCTTGCCTTTAATTAGGGCATTGTGACTGGAAGATCTTGACTTATTTGACATGCAGCTCTGAGACATTGTAAATGCACAACTATAAAAGCTACTGGAGACTAGAGGGTGTCAGAGATTAGAGATCTTACAATCGGAAGGTCATTTGTGTTATTTGGAGGTCAGGAAGTATGTGTCAACTGTGTAAAATGAAGTGATTTAGCTCAATGACCCATAAACAAGTCAACATATGACTCAGGTAAAAGGCTGATGCACACTGTGTGACCTCTGTTAAACATTGAACTAATCACAAACAAGCTTCCCTTCTTTATAGTCAACATATTTTATGATTGTGGCTAATACATAGGCTTCATGTGTTTATATACTATATGTACGAATAACAATGCATAACATTCCCAACAAAAAAAAATTGTTACTCCTGAGACATGACAATATGTCTTGCATGCATAAGCCACTGCTTTTTAAATCTAATTAATGTGTGCATGTGTTAAATAAGAATGTGTAGCACAAAATTACTCTGGAGACACATGGCAACATGGCCTGCATACATTGCATAACTTTTAATTAAACTAATGGAGTGGAACACATTTATGTTTGAAATAGCATGATAACAGACTACTAATACTGCCACAGTATGTAGTATGTATACTTAATGTATACTTAATTGTTTCAGATATAATCCATTGTCTTTTTCACTTCTGAATCTTCACAGTCTGGCCAAGACCTGCAGAGCTGCTGGAGTAAGAGTGGTCAGAATGATCTGGTAGACTGTGGACAGCATGTATGGCATTAGACACCCTCAGGGGAAGAGGAAACCAACCTCAACTTTATTCTGCTCACCGGCAGAGTGAAGGACACAGAAAGAAGGAGAAAATGACTGAAAGCAAATGGATGCTTGGTGGTATAGATGAGAAAAAAACAGAAACAAATTTATATGGTGGTGTGGGGGCCATGTTATTAACAGCCTGCTGAAATGCACTTAACTCATGCCTATTCAATTATGCTAATATAAACATGCAAATGACCACAGCCTGCAACATCATGCTGTCTCAATTAGGTTATGGGCTTACAAGAGTTTATGGTCCTATCTACAAGCAAACAGCTTTTGACCTGTGATTATCTCCATGAGACATCAGTGGGGTGGGATGACTTGCAGACTGAGATGAGAAATGTTCTGTTTGCGTGTGACTGTATGTGTAGGACGGTATGGATGTGCATCTTCACATTATATTTACTGGTTCACTTCAACATTGCCACTTTTCAGCACTGCCGCATTAACTCACAATGAATCACAAAGTCCAGCTTTCAGGGAGTTAAAGGTAAACTTATGTCATGTGCTTTTATTTTTCATATTGTATAGATCAAATGGAACAATTCTGGGGAATGTGAGTCAAGCTCCACAACATTAAATTAGCATAAAATTACTCCAGACATCATCTCTGAATCGGTGGGAACTTTTAACTGCACAATAAATCTGAATCACTGGTCTACATTATTGCTCAGCTTTCATGTCCAGCATGTATTCATGATGTACGAAAAAAAAAGAAAAATAAATGAAAATTAGGTATTAAAATCAATAGGGTGAATTGTCAGAAGCTTGGTGAGTAATACATCATTTTCAGAATGACCAAGGCCAGATTAATTAAATCGATTCTGACCGTGAAATACACCATGCCGGCTTCAAAGAAATAGCTTTAGACAAGAGCATTTCATTATTTAGCATGTCCCATACATATGCATGACCAACATGATATAGCTAACATGCTAAACACATATGCACTACATAGACACCACAAGTGATTTCCAGGGATTTATTATCTTATTTCTATAAAATGAATAAATATCTTTTGCCAAAAAATGCTGCATACTTTATTATATTATAACACTGCATACTATATTATCTGAAGGTTGTTCTGGCTGGTTGCTAGGAAGGTACTTAGATGTTCTAAATGGTTGCTAGGCAGCTGCTCCTGCGTTGTGTGTGAGTTTAAGAACAATAAAGAAAATAAACAATGATGCCTAAGAAAGTATACACTATAAAGGGAAACAGTCAGTCTACAAAGGGTTGCGACCACTAATTTCTGACCCTTTTATGGAAAGAGCAAAACATGAATGTAGAGGAACTTGTATACTGACAGAACAGCCACTGAGATTGTCGCTGTCCTCAGAACAGTGGTTTTCAAAGCAGCCCACTCACTTAAAGCCTGGAAGTGTGTCGCTGTCCAGTGCTGAAAGAGTCGAGGCAGGTGGCGCTGTCCAAAAGCAAGAGGTGCTGAAAGCTGTGTGTTGTGTTGAAGAGTGTGGAAAAGCGGACACTCTGTGGGCGGCTATGAGGCTCGTTTGCTCAGAGCTGTCAACAGTATCCTCAGCACCTATGAGGGCATTTCTTGCATTGCGTCTGTTGCATTTTTAAAACTGTTTATGTACATAAGCCTCAGACTGATGTCTGTGTCTTTTGTCTTATGCACATTAGCACTTTTAAGACAATCAAAACAATGCAACTCTTGAAGATTTTGAAATTTCAGTTTTCAGTTACAGGATCTTATTTGATTTATAGACAATTCTTATTAACAGCATCCTTTTGGATAGGTTCCAAATTATGTAACAAATTTCTAATACAAATACTGCTATACTCATTTCTTTATGAGTTTATTTTTTATTTTATTTTTGGACAAGGATTATATGCTCTCTTGCTTCTTTGAATGCAAGAGCAAGCCCTGATTTTTGGGTTAACAGTAGACAGTACAAAATAACAAAACAAAAAAAATTCTTAATTCCTGGAACTATAATACAATGCTTAGCATACACATGGTTAAGACTACACACAGTGCTTTGCTTCAAAGTGGTCATCTGCAGATATGTATTTTTTTCTCCCTATTTATTTATTTTTATTAGGAATAATGGTTGAACCTGCTGCTTGGTACGCGTATACACTAAGCAGACAATCATACAGCTAATTTTTGACAGCTGGATAAATCCGTTAGATAATCCAAATCCGCAGCAACGGAGATAGAGAAAGAGAGAGTCTATAAGGGAGATTAAAAAGAGGAGATTGTGAGCGCTGAATCCCAACATCACTGATCATGTGACCCTAATTCCACTCTGTCATTTCTTCCCGAAGAGTGTTAGAGAGATGACCAATCACAAAGCACAGTTTGTGAGCTCGTGAGGAGTGGGAGAGAAAAAAAAACATGCCGCTAACAGCAAGTCAATCGCAAATACAGTCCAAAAAGGGGGAAAACACTCATACAGACTCACACTTGTCACTGCAATGCATATGTAAACAAAAAAGCAACCTTTAACATGCATATACACCTAGTTCTATTTCAGTTTGGTCTTTCTTCCTGACAAAAGTATGTGGGTTTTCTCTCTGCATGACACTGACTGCAACGGCATATTTACGACTCTTCACCAACTCGTACAGGTCGACTCCTGTCCCCATCCATGTCATTTTACAGCCCTGCTACTGTCATGTTTTGTTCTACCTTCTATGAAATTCATAGCTCATATAAATTACACGACCATTAGGAAAAAAAGAAGAAAAAAAACCATCAGTAGAGCTCTTGCCAGCATCACTCATTAACTATTGATGCTGTATGAGATCTGGTGCAACAGCTGGACACACACACACACACACACACACACACAGATTGTTTATTTCTGAACTCATTGACAATGAACTCAATTCAAACCAGTCTCTATGGTCCTAAACCAAACAAGAGGGGTGGCAGTTTAAACTCAGGCAGAGGTGGTCAATCGGCATGCAGTGGCTTTTTAGGATTATGCCAGGCAGGAGAATGGAACCAAATGGAGATAAGTTGTTTGAAGCTCCGCAATAAGCCAGTTTCATGTTTTGAAATGAGAAAACAACTGTGCGTGCTAACTGCAATCCGGCAGCCCCTTTGTTCCTTCTTTAGATTGCAAACTAATAGAGGAACGGGGCTTTAACTTGAACTGAGGGGCTGAAATATAGTGAAACCAGAAGATATCTGTTATTTAGGTGTGGTTTGATATCACTGAAAGGCAGGGAAAAATTACTATACAGAAGGTGATAGTGCCTTGAGGTTTGATAACTCCGTACGTTAAGGGCTGCAAACACCACTGGGAAAAAAGGGGTATGAGATGAGAGCTACGTGTGGGCATGTGGGGGAAGGGGTGTGTAGAATACAAACAAAAAGCATATAACAATTTCACCACTATAATGATAGACAATCTTTGTTTCTTTGCCTGCCTACTCTTATGTCTGCTCTTTCAGAGAAAGCAGATAGTCCGTCCTCTTATGCCCTGTGTAAATAACAGTAGTGTCTAGAAAAACCCTCTTGCTAACTTCAAACTGACAGTTTTCAAAGAAAACGTCCAGGCAGGGGCAGAGATGTGTGGAGATGACCTCCTCATCTCCAGTGTCAGAATTAGTGAGAGCGTCAGTAGACGGCAGGAAGCTAGTAAAGTTATTCCTCCTGGAATCAGCCGTCACGATGCACCGGAGGTAGGAAGCAGTGTGTCTCATGTTCTAGTTAGTGCTATTATTGATTGTTTTCACTCTGTAATGAAATGCAAAAGCCTTTCACATGGCTGAGCATGTAATCACAACACACATGCATGCAAATATGTGAGTAGTGTTTTATTCTCATCAGAGTAGAGTCAGATATTGATATCTAAGCCATTTCAAGACTTTAAAAACCATCTTCTGAAACAGTTGATTACAGAGTACACTTGACTACAGAGGTTATAGAGGTAACTAACACACACAGACCCAAAGAGGGAAACTGTTCTCAGCACAGTCAAGTGTCCCTACCTGGCGGTCTGTAGTCACCCCTGGGTTTTTGTTCAGAGCTGGATGTCAGGAAGAGCAGGAGGTAAAGGCTGAAAAAGAATTGAGTGAAAACAACTCCGTTTGTCCTGCAGAAATATGGATGCCCTGTGCACACACGCTCTCTCTCTCTCTCTCTTACACACCACTCTGACACGCAGCACTGTATTTCTCTCTCTCTCGCAGCCTTCCTACTCGTCTTCCCGCCCAGCTACCCCCGATACCCTCCCTTTTCCTATCTCTTTCTTTCACACACACTGTCATTCTCTCTCGTCACACATGCGCACACACACTCTCTCTCTCTTTCCAGGCACTCACTCATTTGCTGTGACATGAGCACTCTCGTGTACACACATTCGATTTCTTTACTCAACAAACATTCTATTCTTCTGCTTTTGTCTTTTACGAACAACAATGAGCACCTCTTTCTTTTACTTTTTTACATGACTAAGGCAATATTTGTAAAAGAATACCAGCTTGTTGTTAACAGAGTACTAAGAGGTTCTCAACCAGCATCACAGGTTTTCTATAGGTTACAGATAACCACATGATGTAAAATATACAAAACCGAGGTCCTGAACCAAATCCATTATATCAATAAAATCTAAAACTATACATACTTTTGTGTGTGTACATTTTCACACACACACACACACACACACACACACACACACACACACACACACACACACACACACACACACTGCTGGATTGACACACCAGTTCACAGCTGATAACTGAGAGCATCGAGACTACAAAGAGTCTAATTGTCTAATAATCTAATAGTTAGTATAAACATGCTAGATGAAGGTCTTGGGTTTAAGGCACATCTCACTACCATTTATTAACTGAATTTATATTAAAAAACTGTAAATGTAAAAAATGATTAGTTATAAATAGGACAATTTGCTGTTTAACATGCAATACAGCAGATACATAAAATGTCAGTTTAAAAAAACAGACCAATCAGAATGGAAGAACACATTCCGTGTGAATGCTCCTAAGACTGCCATTAATTCCTGCTATTTTACACCTTTCTATCTTGTAGTGTAGATGTAGCCAACATCCCCTTGAGGAGTCAGTCAAGGGCATTCCCAAAGAAGCTGTATGCAAATGCACAGTGAGCCCGGAGCAGCTGCTTGGCCCCTCCCCTGGTCCAGATGCTCGGCCTGTGAGGGGAGTGGGGGCGGAGCGGTGGCCTAAAGGGACTATAAAAAGCCACCGCAATAAACACAGCTTGAGCTCAGCTTGCTGAGAAACCAATTTAGAACAACACAGGCATTTTCGAAATCAGCTGATTTGTATATTTGTTGTTTTGAGTTTAAGTGCTGTTTGAGCTTTGTTATTTTTAGGCACTACCAAATGGAGGGTTTGGAATCAGAATGGTTTGAATTGTCATCAAGGTCATGCCTTTCAGTGAGAAACACTCATCACTGCCCGAGTCTGCAAAACAGGGAAAAAAAGGTAGAGGGGGTGGACTCACTGCAGGTTGAATGCACTTCATAGAACTCAGGTCTGATGCATGGAATTCCAGGATCGCTCCCTTTGTGCTATATCAGTCTTTGCTTCTCTCTTTGTTTCTCTCTCCCTTTTGACCTCATTCTATTCCCGTCTCTTTTTCACACTACGTCTAATACTGCTCTCATGTTGTGACGGTTCATTTTTCCATTGTACGCATACGCTTCAGGCAGCAATATGTTCTATCTGACAGTTTACATTAGCAAAAGCCTCTCAGCAACAGAATAAGCTGCTGGCCATTAATGACATCCACTCAGTTTCTGAACGCACAGATACAGGTCAGGTTTTGCTTTTCATGTACGCTCTCAACACCTTAAATATTATCCTTTAACCTCTTCCACAACCTTGAGTTTTGTTTTTTTCTGTGTTGCAATCAATGAGAATTCTCATTCATTTTACAGATTAAAATGCAACGTATCTGAGTGTAATAGGATATCCAACAATAATACACATAAGGTGGGACTTGATTGTGTCTATTAGGATTGGAAGGTGATAAGTGGTTGTTACATAACGGAACAGAGCCATACAGAATGTTTGATACAATAGTGCCTATTTGGCTACTAGTTAACATTATCCAATGGCATATAGCATCAATTATGTAAACGGAAGATGAAAGTCAGTTCCAGGAAATGCAAGTACCGTAAAACTTCAAATAATAGCCGAGTCCCAAATAGACGCCTGTCTCTATTAAACGCCTGGTGTGACGACAGGTTTGGGTAAATAAAGGCCGGTCTCAAATAGAGGCCTGGTCTGTTTCAAGCGTGGGAAAAGCTGGATACGGAGCGGCTGAAAAATTCCTTTAAGGTAAGCTTGCGCGCGCATGTGTGTGTGTGCGAGGGAGAAAGAGGTATAATATATTTATAATATATGTATAAGATAATATATTTCATTGACTTCGGGATGTTATCCTTAGGTATGTGCCCTGACAGTAGCTTCTGATGGAAGTGAGGATCACCTTATCCATTGTTTCAAAGAGGGAAAGCCGTGCGCATCTGGGCGAGAGCTGTTAGTGCAAGCAAGGCAGGCAGAGTTAGCGGAGGCTGGAGAGAGAGAAGTGGAGGAGAGCGACGTGGAGGAGGAATTCGCCAATGAACTTGTAATTGAGGATCGCGGGGATGATGATAGTGATGAATAGAGTAATTTTGTTTTACATGATTGCAGTTGTTTTACAGGGTAGCCTTCATTCTTTCTTGTTGATATGTTTCGGGCAACAAGTTCAAATGCTCGATGGATTTTAGCGGTAACTTCTATTGTTCTGCTCATTGCTGTCACATCGTTTAAAAAAAATAAAAAATAAAACCATAAACCATATAAATACACTGTAAGCCATCTATCTGCACTGCAATAAGTAAACCATTTGCAAACAGCTGTTTGGTTGATTGTTTGTGGTTTTGCTATTAGCATTGTCCTGTTTGAAACATATAGACATAGAACTTTCATTTATCTGACCAATGGCAGTGTTTGAAAATAAAAAAAATATCAGCTTAAATATTGTCTTCTAGTGAAACTAGAATTACACACTTGATCTTTAAAAAATGACAATCCAAGACTAAGTAGTGTGGAACGACTGTTTTTATTGATAAAAGACCTTAAATCACTTAAAGTGAGACCACCTTTTAACATAATACAATAAGATGCTAATGCAGTATCCTTTTGGGACAACCATCTCCAAACAGCTCCTTAAACGTTCATGATGTAGAGTTTGGGATGATATTGATGAAACAGGAAGTGTGTGTGGTTACACAGGCAGCCAGGCAGGAAATCAAACCCAGCACAAACAGACTCAAAGCTTAATGATTACCCTCGTTAAGCCATCTGCTCCAAACTGCAAACCTTTAGAGGGGGACGTGTCTCTTGCTGTCTTTTTTTTTATTTAAACAGATGTGTATTGGATCTCGCAGTGCACTGCAGGTAGATGGTTTATATTCAGCTCCTTGACAGAGAAAATTGAGAGTCAGCCAACTGGCGCTAGAAGAGAGGTGAGAAAGACAGCGACCTGTGCGTATGCTCGCCACATAATATAAGCTTATTGATCCAAGGTGGGGGGAATAGGGTTTTTTTCCCACATTTTCACCTCTGTGTTTTGCTAAAGGCGTTATTATCTCATGCCACGTTGGGTTTATCTGTTGTATCTCTCCAGCTCACAGCATACTACATGTCTGTGCACTCCCTGTGTCGCTTAAATGTGCACGGCAAGCACACACGCTTCTCTCGCAGCAACCACAGAGATCTGCCACTGAAGATGATGGATTGCTCAAGGAGTAAAACAATAGAGCAACATTATCAAATCTCACAAATCTAACAATCAGGACGGATCCTAATGTGTAATCAGTGACAGCTGATCACTATGCAGTTTACATAGAGCATAATACTGCCCTATTGAGGACGCGGGCTCAAAATGAACAGAATGTTGTATTATGACCTTTGAACCAGATGATGTCCTTTGAAGCAAGACAATGTCCACCTTGCAAAGACTATCCCAATCTGTGTTCTCAGGTCAGATGGTTCCTGGGTGGCTAATTGATTGAGCCTCTCTTCTCTGTTAAGGCATAGACTAATAGCTCAATTCCCATGGGCACATCTGTTACCAAGGCAATGTCTATATAAACAATAAATACCAGCCATTGCTATAATGATCTTTAAGCACAATGGAGCTTTTAAACTGGGCCAGATCTTTTTGCATAGTGTACTGTAGTTATTTTTCCAAGCAAAGATTTCATCTGTGTTGAAAGCTATTTCTGAGGCATTTGAGAAAGACACATGAGATTTTCTTAACTGTCCTTTCATTGATAAATAAACAAAAAGTAAATAAAGATTGCTCAAATTATTTACAATATTTCTTCACATAAAGATCATCAACATCAACTTATAACTATTTTAACTAATAATTATTCAGATGCACTGACTAACAAACAAGTAACTCGCACATGCATCATTTCCACAATATAAATACACCCTTGCTTATACATCAATAATTTTTTCTACTGATTTATGGGTAAAAACTCAAAAGTTTACATCTCATTCACTGTCATGGAATGGTCTAAGCTTCATGATGCACTTCAGTTTTCAAATAGTACTGGTTAACAGTTTACAAATATGTATATTTTTAATGTGCTGCAGCCACCTAGAAAACTAAACACTGCTTAAAATAAGTGTCTGCAAGACGACTTAAAATCTGGATATTTTCAGGAACAAGAGAAGATATATTGAAGATATATATATATATTTTTTGTATTAAATGTTTTAATGTTTTCTCACTCACCAAAAGTCTTAATTAATATTCATAGTAGTAGTGCTGTCAATGCATTCATCTTTAAGATTAATTAAATATAACATTGTTTAACGTTTAGCATTGTGTTACATTTCCTAAGGCAGGGACCACATTCATTCAAACTATGGACTGGAATAAGAGCACAACAAAGCAACACACAAAAGCAAATCCTTTGTATTACTCAAATTCAGTTATAAAAGGAAACCAAACCGGTAAGAAATATGAGACATACTTAAAAACAATGCTTATGTGAACACAACCACAGGACTGCTACAGGTTAGTAGGGAAATTTATCTAATTATTCACAATGCGCATTTGGAAAAGCAAAATATTTATAGGAACATTTCAGCAGGTTCAATATAGTTCATATTAAATGAGGGAATGTGATTCATTGTTTTAATCAACTGACAACCCTAAAACATAATAATGTGTGTTCTTTTGTGTAACTGACTATATGTAGGAGTGCTTCCAGGAACGCCTGAGCCATATTATTCATTGTATTACGTATCTACAATAGATTGGCCACCCAGATTTCAGAATCAATATCAGCCATAATTATTCAGTACCATGGTATTACTATCTGATACCATCACTTTAGATTTTGTGAAGATTGTTTGTTCTAAAACTACTAGGGCATACTAGGGCATCAGCTCATTCCTAAAGTCGGTTGCCAGGATTCAGCAAGGCAGACAGATTTGAAGAAATGGTCTACAGAAGAGTGTTTAATACAATAATCTCAGATGTGCTGGTGGCAGAGGAGTGTCTGCTTTAGCACAGAAAAATAAATTAAGAATGGATCTCTCAGCTGCCACATTAATGAGGCAAACCAGGAACACAGAGCTCACTTACACCTGCTAACCACAATTGAGTGCCAAACTCACTGACTCTTCTCATATTAGAAAGTGAGAAAAATAAAGTAAGAAAGAAAAGAAATCGAGAATGTGCTAGGGAAAACAAACAATGCCTCTCTTAAACAAGGTATTACTGAGTCTGCATGCTCATTGCAAAAATGAGGCTTTAGTCAATGTTCCATTCCGACAAATCCCATTTTCGACAAAAGTTTTTGGTGGCAAAAAGTATTCTTCATAATCCAAGACTGCCTTGTACATAAGACTTATATATATATATATATATATATATATATATATATATATATATATATATATATATATCCAGGAGTACAGAAACAATCTGAAAAGTTGGTAGGCCATATTATAAACCTTATCAGCTTAGCTCATGAATATGAATTAGGTTGCATAAAATTCCAGTAAATATGTAAATAGTTTATTTACATAGCAAAATGCATACACAATGTTACTTAAAAATTATTACATAGGCATAATAAAGAGAACAGTAATAGTAAAAATAATAGTAAATAATTAGTAATAAATAGTAAATAATAGTATAAATATAAATTAACAAAAAATAGAATTAAAAATACATAAAATAAAGTTAAGAAGTAGTCCTAACTGATTTAGACCGATTAAGTCCAGTGCCAGTGTAACAAGAAAGAAACTTCAGTTTGGTCTTAACATTGCCATCATATGCATCTGGATAGAACATTTTTGTTTGCACATTGGCCAAGCAAAATTATGATGTCCTAAAATAGTACTTTAACTACACTAACTTTCAAATTTCTCAAAGTTATAAAGGTCGCAGATCGCTTCTGGACTGCCATTAACATTGAAATGCTACTCATCTCCTTAACTCAAGCCCCTGAATACCAGAATATCCTCCAGACATAGACAGAATTTTACCCCTCATTCAATGTAAAACCACAAAATGAGCCTCTCCTTGAAAAATAAAACAGCCCTGAAAGTATGTCTCCAACTGGAGAAAGACCAATATGAATGAAGACTGTTCTCAACTTACATACAGTACACACACCCTTACTTACCAATACACCTATAAGGCCACTGCTAATAAATAGAAGCCTTTGAGAGATGCCCTTTTGCACTTTGTCGCAAGTGTAGGTTTAATTATGAGGCCATCCTTAAAAATATTTTGGTTTCCAGTAACAGTAAAAAAAAATAAAATAAAAAAAAATGGTCGGTAGGTCAGTTTATATATATTTTTTCAAGTTTCAATGTAAAAAAAAGGAACATTTTGGTGATGGTGATGACGTATGTATGAATTTAAACAAATTAGCATATCGTGACGTCACTGACTGGGTCTTCAACCCGTGCCTTCGGGCGCATAATTGCAAACCTCTTTTGATGCAGGCTATATAGACCACAAATAAATTAAAATATTTGTCAAAAACATGTTTATTGTATGAATTTCAGGTGAGAAGAAAAAAACGAGTTACTGTTATACTGTTTTACTTGCATCCAACACTAGGTGTCAATGCAACCTACAAATGAGAGACCGTTTACTTTGCTTTCTTGGGTTGTCAGTTTTGTGAAAAAAATCCTGTTTGATTTGAGAGACAATTGCTCATTGAATCGACTGTAAAATCGATTTTGCATGTATAGATGCATTTTATACAGAAAATAACACCAAATATAGTTAAATCCACGAACAACAGGTAGGACGAGTGTAAAGACCAATATTTCTGATGATTTATTGGCGTGAAGTTACGTGCACAATGACAAACAGGAGTGCAACATTCTCGAAAAACAATAAGCAGAGTGGACTGCCATAACGCAAAACCTTTACTGCAGGCTTCAACATGGCTGTGTTTACGATTAGAAATGTCAACAACAACAAAAAATTGCATAGGCGATTCTGATCTGTCAAAAAAAGAAAATCGAATTTCGAATATTCGTCGAATTTAAAACAAAAATCCACATTCTAATACGTTGCATTCGAATTTTAGGTGTGCATTAAGGAAGCTGCCTTATGCACGCAGATGACGAAAAGGACATAATGCAGACCATAATGCGGCCGAAGTATACTTGATCTTTATCAGTGGCGCACAAGATGCGATGACGATGTATGTGGCATTGCATTATAAGGCCTATCCAGTTGAAGCCACTACAAAAAAAAAAGAAAAAAAAAAGGAAACCAAGACGTTCACACAGAATGCATATTTCGTGCATTTTCTAGAGGGACACCGTTGGACTCGCGTCTCGCACAAGAGAGCCGTGTTTTTAGAAAGACATGTAAAATTAATGTATTTAATTTAATTTTCTAAAAATATCTCGAGACTTTATGTTGGGTTTTTGTTCCCCATCCCACTGCATCTCATGTTTTTAAATGAAAAAATGTATTCCGTGTGACTGGTTTTCCGCCCTTTTTATTTATTTAACAATGCATGCATACATGATGCTGTTTTGTTTATAGTTCTTTAAGCAACTTAATTAATAATAATTGGTTCATAAAAAATATTTTAATTATGTTGTTTTTTCACAGTCATGTATTCTAATGCATTGAATAAACGTGCAGTAATATTTTGCTCGATGCGCTATCTTGAGGCCTCAGAAGAGAAGCAAAAAGCTTTTCTTGACCCTAATTGAAATTATGCATTTTAAATTTGAATACAATTCGAATTTTGATCTTATTTAAGTAAAAAATTCGAATTTAGTTTTTCAGCTATTTTGACAGCCCAAGGCGATTCTAGCCCGAATCTGTATGTATGCATGAGACTGTCTGAATGCCGGCAGAATTCACATTTCTGTTGTAAAAAGAGAAACATTGTGCAGAAGTATTATTTGCTGTTATGCGTGTTTGTCCGAAGCTGCAAGTTGCTGTGTGACACGTGTTCAAAAAAAAAAAAAAAAAAAAAACATGGACGTGCTCCGAGAGAAGGTCAATCAATTTCCTATTTTTGTTTTCGAAACTTGTGTTGGTTGGTCCAATCGATTCGTGCAATAGATTTTTGAACATAAAGTGACAGTCGACACGGACACGGTTTTAGACTAGATGGGAGAAGGGATGGGAAAAGATCTGGGCACAGTTTTTTCCAGAACTTCGTGCCAAGTTAAAGCGGTGTCGAGCTGTTTTAATGCATTTTTTAGATGTATTATGGTGCCCGAACCCGTATGACTTTGAACAGTGACCGCAAACATTTTGTTTACTGCAGCCGCAGCCATTATTACCAAGCGCTAACCGTTGACTATGACAGTGAATAAGAGTATCAGACGAAGCGAACGCACAGGCCATAGTGTGACATCCGTTAACCAATAGTGTAAACATAGATGACATCAGGGTTTTTTTTTTTTAAATTAAGGAAGATAGCCTTCGTTTGTATGTAGGCCTAGGAAATTTATATATTTACAATACTTACTTAAATATAATTAATATTATTTTATTGCTTTTGTATTAGTTGTTTGAAGAGTAAAAAAAAAATTGGTCGGTCTTGACGCAAATTTACAATCGGCAAGTCGGTCGGACTAAAAGCAAAGAAAAATTAAAAATTGAGTCGGTCCTAAATTGACAGGGTCGGTCGGGTTACGGCAAACAAGAATATTTTTAAGGATGGCCTGAGAGTAAAATTTATATTCACCCCTTCATTTGTTTCATAAAACAGTTGGGTGTCACATGAACTATATTTATATGTTTGTTCCAAAGATGGTTTTGCACGATTTTGTAGACATAATTTAAAAACTGGCAAATCTAACAGAGTTATAATCAGTTTAAAATGAGCTGAAATGATAGAGTGTGTTTGCGCTTGGATCTGGAACAGATATATGCAGGAGATTTGAAATGCATCTTAGGCAAAGAAACCTCTCTTAATTACTTCTGATAGTTTAATTATGCTTCCCGTTTGCCAGGAGCATCAACCTGCCAGACTCAAGAGAAACAGCTTTATTTTCATCATCTCATCACTGTCTCTTTCTGTGGATACGTGGGCACCCTCCATGTTTTCTTCAATGAACGCAGGTGTTAATTTCAGAGTCGTCGCTGGTGAAAGCTACCAAACTAGACGCAAACACACAAAAATACATACAAACCCCCTCGCTTCTCCTACTGACACCTGTGGAGGCCATTGTTTCTGACAGGAGAGGAGGACACGTTGCAGATGTTAATGAAGTTAATGAAGTTGGGATGGTAATGAAGTGTGAGAGAGGAGACGTCCAGGGTGTCCATTGTAATCATAGTCAGCACTTCCAATCCTTGGGTCCTTAATTTATGCAGATATAGTCTGGTTAGGTTGGAGATGTGTAAACCCAGACACTGCCATTTTTCTGTTGCCCATCCTGGTTTCATGCCTATTGACAAGGCCAGTTAGAATTTTAGTATATGAAAAGTGTTGCGGTTCAGGATTTATTCCAACACAAAGCTAATAACTGTAGATGAAAGCATAGAGTTCTTCAAAGATCTATATTTAGTAGGATTCCTTTGTCCAGCAGCATCTGGTAAACACCTGTGCTGCTCTCCACGTTAACGAGGAAGACTGAGGGAGTCTGTCCCACTGGGATCAATTTAATGGAGACATCAGAGAGCTGGAGTGATCTGCTGTGATTTAACATCTACAAGAGCTGCCTCATTGACCAATCCACCCAGGGTGAGCAATTAAGTCTTTTTCATAGCCCCAATTTGACCCCAATGACCTCAGACCAAGGGGAACTCCATAATCATATTGCAAATAAAAGCTCTTGTTCATATACACTCATACAAAGTGCCCCCCTCTTATTTGTACTACACATTTTATACTCTGCAATGACAAATAATCCATCACAATATACAAAAATTATCATTTCAAATGTGCAGAGTTTTATTCAGGTCGGTTTCAAATGGTTTTGAAAGACTTCTACTGCATTTTCAAAAATGCTTAAGCCTAGCGTTGTCATGAAAACAAATTTTTAGAAACGTATTAACCATATTACACACTTTTTTTAGGGTAATTTCCTGTTAAATTTTTTTTTCTGCATGACTTATGTCTTCCCAAAAAAGAACACAATGAATACAATTCTGAAAAAAAAATGCTTACCATAGAAGATGGTTATACAAGTCATTGTAGTTATAAATAGAATTTTGATGTATTTCTGAATAATTAAAAAGATCTGGAAAGTAAAAAAAAAAGGTGTCATGTTACTGATCCAATTATCAAGCACAAACCGGCATACTCTCATAGTCTGGACAGCTGAGGCTATATTTGTGTGGGTCTCTACAGGATCAGTGCTGTGGATTGGGCCGAGGATCAGGTCGGCTTTGGAGAGACTCATTAAATGTGTTTGTCAAGAGTCTGATAATTTAATTATCATGCATACAACTGCTGCACCATCCGGTTAAATCCCTTCCAAGTAATGAAGCTATGCATTAGAATCCTCCTCATGCTGTAATTGTGACTTCAGGAGTTACATCAGCGGTAGCCTTGAAGTCAATTGATCTGAAATTATTCCTCAAGAATGACTTCCATTCAAGTGTTTGAGGACTGAAGGTCTCTAGGAATAATGGGTCTGAAATGCGCATACAGTTGCATGCGTCAAAGCAAACAAACAGAGCGCAACCCACATAAAAATACATCCGTGATTGTAACAGGAAGTTGGGGGAGAAAAACACTAAATGGTTATCTGTAAAATTTTTCACTTATCATCTTCTCCTCAGCTGTAGCACTCACTGCACAGAAAAATAAATACTAACTGATGTCAATGATTGATATCTTGAGAGTTACATAAGAGGTAAACATTTGGGATAACATGAGGTTTAGTTAAAGAAAAGTACGTTTGAATACAGAAGCTTCAGAAAAATATAAATAAATTAGTGTTGAAAGCTTTGGCTTTTAACACTTGCAATTTTCATTCATCTCCACATGAACTTCCACTACAAAATGGCCTTTCCAAAGCAGTGAACTAGGTGTTGGAATGTAATCGCCTCTGTTCTCTTTGCCTGACGGTAATGGTTAATAAAATGCATGTCATGTCCTTAATTGCATGTCAGTCCGAGATGATTAAAACTACCAGGTTAAAGTCCACTCCTAAACTTAAGTCATCCATAGCATATATTGGTTTTCCATTTTCTCAAAGGTTTTTACAGTGGACGGTAGCACACACAACATGCACACAGCAGGCGATGGATGTGTGAGAGAACATGGTATTTTAGTACTCCCCAGGATCCAGTATTAAGTAAAGTAATAACCCAACAAAACAGTCGGGCCTTGGTAATACATCACAACACTTAAACGAATTGCCCTGTCCCACAGCAATGGGACATCAATAGATTCCTTGTAAAACACAGCAGTCATGTGCGGAAACCTTCATAATGGGAAAACGTACTTAAACATGCAAGTAGGTCATTGCTGAAAAGATCAATAAAACTTGCCTTTTGCTGAAGTCCACATGAAATCAAAATTGACCCCATTTACTTAGGTCAACACCAGTGTTTGGCATGAAAGGCTGATCCAATTTTTTGCATGTTATTTGTCTGTTTAAACCAATGCATAAAAATGGCAGACAGTCCAAATCATTGAATGATGTCACTAAACGTTGATGCCACGACAAGAATCATTCACAAGTTTCTGCATGGACCTAACTGGGCACAGGTTTTCAAGCCCTGGGACAAAATGGGATGCTTTAAGGAAAATGTATAGCCTATATAAGTAATAGGCCAAAAAAAAGAAAAAAAGAAAAAAAAAAAAATATTTTAAGACTTAAGATAACGGATTTAAAACAGAAGTGTGGTAGTGCTCCATAAGTTCACGGAAAGAAAAGGATGACAACGCGCATGCTGTTTGTTTGCTTTATTTTACAAGAACACAAATCTTCTGTTTTTATTGTGTGTGCACAAATGAAAGTAAACTCGTTCACGTTTTCTAGAAATTCAAACTTACATCGCAGTCTGTTCATTATCAAAATAAAATACAGTCAACCAAACATATAAAAGCTTACACTGGTCAGTTTAAATAGACCTTAGTATACCGATCCACTCTGCTCTTATGCCAAGGATGTTTTTGATCATGTGAAGGGTATCTTCTCTGTCTATATGCGAATGCGTGTAAAGTACAAGCCTAGTTTACATTACAAATAATAGTTTATCATTCAGATACATTGTGAATATGGAAACATTTGGACTTGTGCCGAATGAGACGAGAGCAATAACCTCCAAATAAATCCAGCCAAACCTGCGCTCGCTCCATCTCGTATACACGCATGTATGACTGTCACAATATAATGAACCGTAAATCCCGGATATTTAAAAACAAATAGGCCTACCGGAACGCAAAAAAATCTAAATCAGTAATTTCCGGAACAGCACCAAGCATGATCAAGCTAAGTACTGGTCATAATACTCACGTAAAAACATCTGATGTGAATAATGGTGTGTTTTGATGCAGCAGCGCTGATGGAAGCGGTTCTCTGACTGTGCTACACAGCCACACGTGCCACAGTTATGTTTGGGATAATTTTATTTTAAATGCCATAATTTCAGTTGAAAACATTGCAATTATTATTTAAAATACAACAACGAGTACCACGAAACCATTTAAAGAGGCATGTTCAGTTGTCTCCGTGCTGGGCTAGAAAACAGTCAACAAAGTAAAATGATCTCAAACGTACTGCGCGCTTTTTCATTTTATCAAATGCTCATAAACCACATCTATTCATTTTATAGTACTGCTACTAGCATTTTATTCAGACTAAAACCCATTTAATTTAAGTGAGAAAGCAATTTAAAAAAAAAAAAAATTGGGTGGCTTTTGCACATTTTGAGTGGCTTTTGCACATCTTTTTCATACTGTGTGCTGCTGCAATAGAAGGATTTTGCAGTATTAAGGTTAACAATTAATTAATTAATTGATTGTTAATTTAAACGACGATCGATCATGGAAATGATGAAAAATTGACATCCCTAGTCTGACTAAATGCATCCCCAGTTGTTTATTCAAACTGAAATGTTTATTGCATTGAGTTTCCACACCAAATAAGTTTTCACATTAAAATAGGTGCCCAATATATTCTAAGAAGTCATGGCCTTATAGTACACAAAGCACCGAACATGTAAATTAAGTGATCATTCGTGATTGTATACTAAAAAGCCAGAGCTTTTATTATAGTGTGAGATTCACATGTATGCAGGCAGGAATGTTGAGAGGTGTTTGTGAGGCTGTTGCTGCCTCTAAGGCAGATGGTTTTTGGGGTTGGGGGATGACAGATGGTTTTACTATAACCAAAAACAAACAATGAGATGTGTGTTCACTTAGAAGAGCTACAGCAGAGCTGAGTGTGTATCTAGATGCATCTATATAATGGCAGTGCCAAAAACCCTGACTCAAGTGAAAAATTTTCTTGGGTTCAATTAGTTCTTCAGCAGTAATGACAACACCTGTCATCAGTGTGCACTATGGGTTTTCATAAGACAATGTAAGCCATGTTGCTCTTACACAACCATGGCACCATTGTAGCCCATGTACCTGTCCCTTTGGAGGTGTTTTTGGCAATGCTAAACCACCATAGGACATATATAACTCAACTGTGCTAAATCATTTACTAGCAGTGACAATCAAAACCGGCTCTTTTACAATTAAACAGTTGGAATCAGAATTGACTTGGGCACACCAGGAACAGGAAGCTGACTTGGAACGAGAATAGGAATGACAGAGGAAAGAGGAATTTACTGGATTGCCTCGATCAACATGAAAAATTGCATTAACATTAACTGATTGTTATGTTAAAAGTGAAATTTATATGAATTTCATATATTTCCTTTTTAATTGTACTTTCTTAAATTCAATTTCTGCAGTATGTCTCATGACAAACTGATTGTTTAGTTAAAAATATGTGGAATTTAATTAAAATTCTACTTCCTTGCATTGAAATTTTGCATTCTGTCTATCACTTCAGTACAAATTAATAAAATGAATGGGAGGTTCCCTTGTGAAAAAGAAGTGGGCTTACTTATTTTCATTATGCACTTGTAATGTTCTTATCAAAAAAAAAAAAAAACAACAACTACAATGTACTTGCAGATAACAATATTAATGAAATAATACACCACTTAACTGAGGAGTACACTGACTGTTTAAAATTAATTCAATAATTTAAAACAGTAAAATATAAAATAAAATATAAAATAGTCTAGAGTTTTCTTTATTTTCATGACTATGAAAATTGTAGAGTCACACTGAAGGCATCAAGGGCTATTTGATCAAGAAGAAGAGTGATGGGGTGCTGCGCCAGATGACCTGGCCTCCACAGTCACCGAACCTGAACCCAATCGAGATGGTTTAGGGGTGAGCTGGACCGCAGACTGAAGGCAAAAGACATATTTCAGTTGTTTCACACTTTTTTGTTATGTATATAATTCCATATATAATTCCACATGTGTTAATTCATAGTTTTGATGCCTTCAGTGTGAATCTACAATTTTCATAGTCGTGAAAATAAAGAAAACTCTTTGAATGAGAAGATGTGTCCAAACTTTTGGTCTGTACTGTATATATATATATATATATATATATATATATTTTTTTTTTTTTTTTTTTTTATTCCAAAGAAGTCCACATATTTTGATGTGTTGATTACCATACTAAGTATACTTCTTAGTATACTAAAGAAGTATATATAGTATACATCTTTTTCCACAAAGGATAAAAGGCATTCGGTTGAATGACGCACAACCCTGGCAGCTAGTTTAATGCTATACTGCTACCAACACTTGTTAAGGTCTAGAATGCGAAAGGAAAGTAAGAGATGTGTGTGAGAACAACCATGAGCTTTTGTTTTTAACCCCATTGACTGTAATAGCCAGCGGAGAATTGTGTTGTCGTCACGGCTGTGCAGAAGTCCCTGCAGGGACAAATGTGCCAGCATTAGAGTTTCCTGCCCGGTTGAAGCATCCACTGTTCTCCTTCTAGCCCATGCTCTGCCACTTTGGATATGTCATGACCAATAATGATGAAAAATTGGATCGCACCAATCCTGCTCTTAGACCACACTCCACATCCTTCTGCACTCGCCTGGAGATGCAGAGCCCCTTGATGGCTCCCAAAATGGCATTTTAACAAGTACTGAATCAAACACAATGCTTCCCCAAATGACTACTCAGCTTCCTTTACCAGGCCAGCTATACAAAAGATGCTAAGCTTGCAGGAGTACAGTGGTACTATTCACAATCAGATCATTTAACCTGCTGGTTTACTCAAGTATGACAGTGCTAACCAATTATTTGCACATTTAAAATCTATAATAATACGCGTATGTGTGTGTTTGCAGTTCTTTTGACCTTTTTTGGACATCTACATAGTTTGACCTCAAAAGTGTCCTTGCTGACTGTATGGGCTTTTCTACCTACTAAGTTTGAAACATTAAAGGACAACACGCTGTGTACTGAAATGCAATGAAAAGAACAGAGAACCACACAAATGTTGACATTAAACCGCTTTGAAAACTGATGAAATTCTTCCTTTATCAATACAAAATGTTTTTGTTGTTCTTCTTGTTCCTTTTACTCTTTTCTGTGGCTGAAGGGTAAAATTCAGCTTAATTTGGACTTACCCCTCCCCCTGAAGACTTTAATATTTTCTTGACAGCTTGACTATCCATATTTCACTAAGGTGTGTTTGTGTCTTCTCCATCCAGAGAGTGAAATTAATATTGCATTAGTCAAACTCTTTAACCCATGAAGGTGAAACGGATCGCTAAATCACACAAACCTTTTCACTTTGGCACCTCCCACATAAGAGCAAATAGGCTGCTTAGAAACTGAGTTGCAGCCTTAGCATTTGACATATTGAATGAGAATGACAGATTGATAGAGGCAGAGCATACTGTTTTTATATTATTTGGAGCATGTATTGATTTCCTCAGTGACTCAAAATGAGGTATTAGAACCAGGTAGAGCTCTTGTTGTGAGAACTGCTGAAAAGACCAGATATCAGAACGTTTAGGGGAAATTGCGTGACTAGTTTGGTCAGCTGAGCTGGTCAAGAGCATGGTTAAGTGTCTTTACAAGTCATGACGTCATGTTTCATCGAGTTTGATGATACTTCTCATTCTTTGCAGACCCTCAAAGGGGTGGTTCGGGATTTTTAACCCCGAACCACCCCTTTAAGGTAAGTTTGATTTCTAACATTATTCTCTCAACGGACATTTGCATCGATAGTCTAGTGTTATAATTGATTTGCGTTTGGTGCACTGTGGAATGGGTAAAACGTTTTTTAATGGCTGGCTAACATATACCCATTGACTCGTGCTAGCCTAGCATTGGCCAACTATCCAAATATAAGGACTGGATAATTTAAAAAAAAAATGTCTCCACTGATGAATAACAACCAGGCTGACCTAAAAATGAGGTTCGATGTCAAAAATCCCGAACCACCCCTTTAAGTATTTGATAAAAGAATGAGAAAATAGGTTTGTCTAAGCCAACCCCCAACCCCCTAAATAAAATAAAATTTGGCCAATCCAACATTAAGCACCTGGAAATTAGAAAGTTTAACATGGAAAGTTAATGTTGATATTTGTCAGAAAACATCATTTAAAAATTTTGAAGCCTATACATCATTTAAAGTCAAATATATCATAAAAATACTGGGACAAAAAAATGATAAAAAATATAATATCATACAATATCAATATAATAATTGGAAGTAACGGTTATAAAAATAATTTATATAATTATAAATTTGCAGTGTTTTAGCTCAACATGTAAAAAATATTTGGTTTTGGTTAACATGAAATTAATGTTATTGTTTGCTGCCTTGCTGCATCATGCTTGGTTAAGACGCTGTGAAAATTAATTCTGGTCTTAGATGACCGTTTCAGCAAGATGTGTTGCAGTGAACACTTGCTGTGTGAGGCTGTGCACAGAAGTTTTGTGTGGTATTTGACTTGTGTGTGCCATGCAGCTGTGTGAATTAGCAGTGTGAGGGGCGTGTGTATGGTTTGTTTAGATGCCGTGGTTGGCTGGGGGGCAGGTGATAAAGGCTGAGTGGACCGATAGAGGATGAAAGCCGTGCAGGTGTTTGGCTGTGAATGGACAAGGAACCTCTCCAGCCCCCTGGCATTTCTGATGAAACCAAACGGATGCATGCGTGTCTGTGTGTGTGTTCACATCTGGTCTTTGAAGCAACAGGACAAAGACTAACCTTTAACTCAAGGTAGCTTGCTGCTGAAGCTGGCCACAGACTCTCTCTCTTACTGGAGTCACAGGGAGCAGCGTTCTTCTGATCTGAAAATGAAAGAGAGAAAGGTCAACAAAAACTAATATATACATGACGAAATACTGGATTTCACATAAAAATAAAAATAAAATAATAATAATAATAATAATAAATAAATAAATATATATATATATATATATATATATATTAGCTCTTTTTTTTGATAAAAAAGAGAGGAGAAACACCAGAGACAATTTGGCTTGAGTCCTGTTTAACCTGTTTGACATAATGTTCAGAAACAGCTGAGATGTTCTTAAGGCACAATCAGTAGACTCAAAGGCAAGCATTAAGAAATAACCCATAAAGCTTGAAATGTCATTTCCTCCTGATGATTTTCTCTAAGGGGGTAAGACGAGTTTGGTATCGACAGGTTGGTTTCACAGCTGACATCTTACGTGTTCAATTGCAGGCTACTTAAATTGCATAATTTGCGGTGAAACTGCAATAAAAAGCAGACAGAAATCTTTGTACTACACCTACTTCATGTCACAGGCATGAGCTAAATTGCTGGCCACAGAGCAGGTGAACTTCGATGGAGTAACAAGAAGGGCTCTGGATAGTAAACAACAAAAAATAAATAAATGTCTATATGAATTATGCAATGTATTTCCAAGTTTTCTGAAGTCATACATATGATAAGAAGTTGTAATGGTAGGACATTGTTCACCTCTTTTTTGAATACAATGAATTCAGACATAATCCTCTTTTGGGATCCTGTTTTTCACATACTACATAAACATTAGGGAAGTCAGCATATTTGGCTGTTTCCTTATGATATTTGTGAAAAACATTGTTTTGGTGTCAAATGGCTTGTGAACATACTGATCTGGTTTACAGATGTGTTCATGAATCAGACTTACACGTCTCTGGTCAACTCACTTTTGGATGAGCTATCCCTTTAAAAACGAAATGCAGAATTCTCCTGAAAGCAAACAGCAAACTCTTTTCAGAGCGCAACACATTTGGCTAAAGCTACTTGAATGCTAGGACGAATTGTGCTATTCAACGGGCAGCATGTGGCTGCCAAGCTGAACAGATTGTTGAGGTGACTATTTAAAGTAATCATATGGACAAGCTCACACAGACTAGATCGTTTTTGTGTTTTTAATGTGAAAATGAAAAAGTGACTTGTTTTTGTCAGTGGTGAAGCCCAGTTATTGATAACTTGGCACGTGCACAACAGCAACAGCTGTGAGAAAGAGAAGGTCACAGAGGGAGGGGGAACAAACCAAGCTTCTCATCCATATCTTCTCTCTCTCCTTAGAGACTCTTTATCCCGGCTTTGATGCACAGATTAAAAGCTATTGGACTGGCAGATGTGAAAGAGCAATGCATGGATAGACAATCACATATGGAAAAAAGAAAACAAAAGCCCAACCTTTTATCGGTCAAATAAATAACACCTGGGACAAGAATGCCAAGATCTACTGAATAATTTATCTTGTATCAACATAAATGGGGGCATTCATGAACAATGAAGCCTACATGCTGTTACCGTTTATTTGCACACACTGCCTGCATTGTTTAAACGCAGATTCACAAAAAAGTAAAAAAAAATAATCAGGTAGCAGCTCAAACTTGTACACGAAATCAATCCTCCTGATTGGTTCTGAGTGCAAGGTTGTCATCATTATCATGATTTGGCATACAGTATTTTACAGCGTCACTTCTAAATGAATCAGACTCCTGTCATGATCAAGAGAAAATGTACACAAACATATATTAAATAAAGATTTTTTTTAATTCATACACTACCATTCAAAAGGTGATGGATGTTATTTTGTATTTATTTTTTAATATAAAAATATATATTTTGAATGATTGTGTAAACAAAATACTTTAAAATAAATAAAATGGGACAAATAAAATAAGGACATTAGCGATATTAATTGTCACACAAATAAAGCATTATAATTTACAAAGGAAGGAAGCCTGTTGAAAAGACAAAAGAGTGTGTTTACATACACAATTTCTTATTAATAACCTGGCAAGGTCATATAAATGACTAACAGGGAGTTTTATGTCAGAAATCTCAAACTGCTTAAGCAAGCTTGCTTCAACTGTTTAGTGAATTTGTCTTTCAATTTTGAATTGATTTGATTTGCCAACAATGATGGAAAATGGCTCCCTTATATGACGTACTGGTAACACCAAATTTATGTAAACTCTGTTACAATAAAATAAAAAATAGCTATAAATAATAAATCAATGTGAGTATCAGTATATTGTAAAATCAGAAGAAGATAGAGTGTTTCTGAATGCTGCTGATGTTGACCCACACTTTGCGGTGTGCTTTCGGTATCACTTGTCCCTGTTGCCTGGCTGTGGTCGGGTTCCAGTATTGAGTCCATTAGAGTTGCTTTGAAACTACTTATGTGAGGTCTGAACCGCTGCCAAGAACGAACAGCTGCTTCTGCGTGTAAATCATCCTGTATAATGCAGAGGCTGCAAGCATGAGAATGCCCAGCTTCCCTGCCCACCAATCAATGAAGCACCAGAAATCTGACGAATCCTACTGACAAGCTCTCGAAACAAACAACACGAGTGGCACAGTGATGGTCCCTGATGCCCGTTTGTCTGCCGTCTACCTCACCAGTTAATTAGTTTCAGCTGTTTTGTTTGTGGCCATGAAAGAATGACTTGTCATTCAACATCCCTGTCTCTTACAGTTTCCTTTCACGACTGGCTTCTCTCTTCATCCCTCGTTCTCTTTCATTTCTTCAGTCCTGCTCTACATCATTGTTTCTGTTTGGGAAACTGCTGTTTCCTCGTTTATGTTCTTTGTAGTTCTTGCCAAAAACAGGGTCACATTAAAATGAGAATGAAATGCCAATATTCAATTTGGCTCCATATTGCCAAGTTGTTTTAGTCAGCCTTTTGTTTACCTTTACTCACATTTCCATGAAGTATGTTTAGTTTTCAAAAACAATCCTATTTGAAAATGTTCCCATTGATCTGTAAAGTTGAACTTATTCCACTGTTACATCATCAGGTAATTCCATGCCCCATAATCTGCACAATCTCACATGCATGTTAATTATATACCATATGTTTTCACAGACAAAGGGATCTGACTGAGTCATAGTAGAGATGTACAGGGTTGAACTCTTTGTACTTGCACTAGTAAATGAAACACTAGCAAGACGCACAAATTCACTTTCACAGGCTTTTAAATTAAATGTTCCCTCCTGATGGAATGGCCTGCCCAACTCAATTCGAGTCCTTAGCCGTCTTCAAGAATCGGCTAAAAACATATCTCTTCCATCTTTATTTGACCCTCTAGCACTCTCCATTCTAATTCTATTCTTTAAAAAAATGTAATGTGTTAAGTTAATTGAGATTTGTTATAGCACTTGCATATCATTGCTCTCTTGTTGATTTTGATTCCTTCTATTGTCCTCCTAAATCGCTTGGAATAAAAGCATCTGCTGAATGACTGAATGTAAATGTAACCACCTAGCAACCACATGGAAAACACATAGCAACTGCACAGCTATGCACTAGTCACCACCCACCACAGCCTATAGCAATGAATCAGGCACTGATTTCAGAAAATCTAAATTTCCACTTGATATTTTTTTGTCATAGTGGAAAGAAACAGTGAGATTTACATGCCCCGTTTTTGTTCAATCATCTATACTTACCCTAGCTTAGCATTTCTCATTACATGCCTGTGCACAGCATCCCTTAAAAGGTCATTGATTGTAATATAACCAAAGCACGTGTTGAATGATGTTAGCCAACAAGCATCCAGAATGCGTTTACATGCTATCATGAGGCCAAACAGTGCAACCGCTGCAGATGGCAATGTGACATATTTCATATCCATATGCTTCATAACAGAGGAAAAGGGATTACATTCAATCCATGTCTATTTATTGCTTTCACGTCTCAATATGTAACTACAAGCACAGGACATGAAGACTACAACTCCATGGCCTTTGATTAAAAGTTGTGTAGGAGCAGTAGTGTGTATGACAGCGGAGATATTGAAATTGTAATGCAGTTTGAGCTTTGAGCTGTAGAGCCTGCTGACCCATGTGACTTGGCACTGCCAACTGTGACAGGCATCCATTTGATGAGTATCCATGAGGACACCCAAGACCCAGTTATGTCTACTGCTGTGCATGTAGGCCCATGTAGTACAAACACACATCCTAAACTATTTCCCATGACAGACACCTCAAAATCAAACACAGAATTCTGTTTTCAATTCTGAAGGTTTTATAATGTTACAGTCATATACCGTAGGTGTTATTTAGAATGGCCCCACCACTTTTTAGCCATGGTCAATTTAGTCCCCACTACTCTGTGAAATAGCTCACTAAGATGTGTTTAAAAACGAAAAAGATAGATTACAAGTGCCTAGCGATATTTCCTTGCATTTATGCCATATTGAGTGGAGATCTGGTGTTAGAATTTATTTTTAATGTTTTATGTTGCCATCAGTGGTGGAAAGTGACAGTAGCAATGTTCTCTTCTTACACTGCAGTCTACTGATTTTCTGTGACTGCCTTTCAATTCCAATGAAACCACTAGATGAAAAGCAAACAAATATGTTGTTGCTGCTGTTATAGATAAATTGACATACAGCTGCAATATGGCATATTAAAATAAAAAGTTATATTAGGCCACTTTAAAATACACAAATCATTTATATTCTAAAGGAAATCATTAGCACAAGACTTTGACTTAATTTGAATTGCTGACCAATGCATTTATCCAAGCAAAAGCTCAGAACTGCCAATAAAAGGGGCATAGATGATGTTAACAAATTAAAAAAATGTAAAAAAAAGTAAAAAAGCTGTCACGCATGGTTGCATAAATAGCACGAAGATGAAGGAATATCAACGAAACAAACTTTAATCCAGACAGAGTCCCTCAGGGAAAAAAAACAACAACATTAAATGCAAACAAGAACAGACAAAGCATACATTCAGCATATTTGTTTTTTAACCCTAATTAATGTCCATGAACAAAGTCTTTCCATTTCTGACATCCCAACCTTCTCATAATAAAATGCTGAAATACAGCTGAAGGTATTTGCTAGAAGAGATGATGAGGGTGTGATTGTCAGATGAGCAGTGTGCACTAGTTCTGGCATGTCATACCACAATCACTGCAGAATAGCTGGCTAACAGCTTCCGAAATGATTGGGAACCATCCCTCCCCACAGACCTCCAGAGCCTCTATCCAAAGCACAAGACCTCCTCAGCTGGAGGGAAAACAGAGCCGACAATCTGCCTCAACTGCTGCCGACTCATTATACTGAGGTGACCTCTACGGTGACGTCGCAATATGTAAACATGCGCCATTAGGGATGTGTTGCTCTAGATAACTTGGGCAGAGCACAGCATGACAGACGGTAAAAAATGATTTCATGACTTACCTTCTTTTTTTTTCTTGCTTTATCACCAACATTCCTCTCCAGGTATTTGATAGTCTGATATCGGAAGACAAAAGCAGCTCATCTGAGAGATGTGTTTCTATACTCTGCTGATCTATCTATCTATCCATCTATCCATCTATCTATCCATCCATCTATTGCGCTATTTGATAGCCTGCTATTGGAAGATGAATGGAGTTCATTTGAGTGAAGGTGTCACTCCACCCTGCTGATTTCCATCGAGTCGCTCTTATTCAAGTAACTCTTCAGGCACTGTCAGCCAACAACAACCCTTTCCATCTCTCCCCACTGCCACTCCCTTGAGACAAGGTTTTCTGGCTTCAGAAGAATGACATTCACGAGTCATACACTGTGCTCACTGTGGCCTTTCATTTCAAACCGAGTGTGTATATGTGTTTGTGGGAACGTCAGGGCCACAGTGCAATATAAATCGACTGAGGGGAGCCTAGTGAGTGGTTTGATGGAGGAATGGATGACAAATAAGAACAGTGAGGTGCTTTTTATTATCGGCAGTTGAATTATCCATTTCTCTTCTCTTTCTATGACTTTTTAAATCTGTTTTCTCCTCAAGGCCACCCCCCACCCTTCCTACTTTTTCCGTGCCGCTGTGCAGGAATCATACGTCTGGAGGAAAGACACGCCACACCCAGTTAAGAAGTGATTTCTGCAGCGTGCCTGGATTACTTATCCCAACATGACATATTTGCCATTCTCTGCCACTTTGCTGTAATGGCAGCTCCTGGAGTGAGTAATTATAAACTCAGACGTTTGTGTTAAATCGCGACCTCGTGGCACGGCTCCGGAATCTATTCCATGTTTACGACTAATAAGACAGGACTGTCTTTGGTAATCAACTAAAAGATGCCCTGCCTTGTAAGGAGACAAATATTCTCAAATATACTCTGTAAGTGTGCCTGCAGAGGAATAAACAATATATGTGGTAGTGCTCTCATACAAATTAGCCTAATTTTGAAACAAAACCTACAAAAAACATAATTTGCAGGGTTTTGATTTGTTTTTATTTCTAGCATTATATACTCCAAAAAGATTATATACTCCAAACCCTAAAGATAAATGCAAAACAAACCAGTGCTTTAAGTTCATATAACCAGTGTTGTTAAAACTTCATGAAAAACCTTCTGAAAAACATCTGAAAAAAATCTGAAAATGACTCATTCATCCTGTAGATATTATTCTCATCCATCAGTCCCTTTGATAGCTTTGTCCTTGTGCATCACAACCTTTCCCAGGAGCTGAAATATATAAATATTCCGCCTTAAATCGTGTCTTTTCAAGAGGACTCGTGTCCTGCACTTCAACAGCTCCACAATAGTGGACCTGAGACAATCAATTCAAGCTCTCTTTTTTTAAGGCAATACCTCTGGCATTGCAGTATCTCCAAGACAGCCTTTTATTCTTGAGATGGGCTCTGTCCTCTACTTGTAATGCCACCTGAGTAAACAAGATTCACCTTGATAAAGACAAGCGATGTTTTCTCCTTATTCAAGGTACTTTAAGGATGACTCATTCTCAACCGAATGGGATGCGATCTTTATGGCGATCATAATGTGTTCGGTAGATATCAACAGCGATTCAAGCAATGGCCTGATGGTAAACAGTACCCTCTCTCAAAATGAGGGGATTGAGAGGACAGGCTGCTTGTGTATGTGTGGGAGGAAAGACAAACTGTGAAGAGAAAAAAAGTGCATAGAAAATGATGTGCTGGGTACATTTCTCCAAGGGTCACGTGGCCAGCTGAAACGTGTCACTGATTTAGTACTCAGGCACATCCATTAGGGACTAATGAACGCTTTCCTGAAAGTGAGCACTGGTGGAGGCTTATAAATGGACTGCATCCAATAAGATAAGACTAGGATGGCATTACATGAGAGAGAGAAACACCTAGCATTTATCACAGTTTAGTTATGATCTTTGTAATTTTCACTCAAAAGTTCAATATTACTTAATATAAGGTGTTGCATTTAATATAATTGCTTAAAGAACAAGAGTGGAAACACAGGAAACTGGGGAAAACACAATGATCTATAGCAAAATCGAGAAGGAAGTATGTAATGTGAATATAATGGGTCTTTTTTATTTGTTTTTCAATAAAACATGTTAACATCCTTAAAACAAGATAAATGTCCTTTAGAAACAACACTGAATAACATATTAAGACTTGTTAATATGACGTGCAAAATAAAAACACAGAAAAGGTGGCTAACAAATTGTTAAGGGGAAAGAATTTCAACTTCAACCATGAAGTTGATCAAGACAGCAAAATGCCTTAATCTGGTATACCAGAAGTACAACAAAAATATGATTGGAGCATTTATTTTAAGATTGACAGGGGTGACAAAACCAGCCTGGGTGGGAAAAATGGCACGCTGGTGGACGAGAGGGTAACAGCCATCTCCAAACAACCTGGCAGGAGGTGCATCAGGGAGGTATTTGCTCCAACACTCTCCCTGACTCCCATTGTCATTGCCAAAAGCTGTGCAGGAACAAATCCATTCAAGTTGCGTGCACACATTTCCTGTCCGAAAGGCTGGAATCACCACAAATTCCCCCCACTGCTCAACCTGGCTCCACCGGTTCACCATTTTGTCACTGGAACGGTGACACTGTTTCTAAATTACATTCGTCCTGGGACTTGCTAGGCAGTACAAAGGAGATTAAATAGGATGTGTCAAATAATCTCCGGTGAATTGGCTGCCTGGCAAAGGGTGCCAGCAGACAAAGCAATGAATACTAGGGGTGTTGTTTTTTTGGGGGGAGACAAGCTTTATGCTTCACTAGGTTCGGGCCTTGGATTCCAGTTCCACGTTCTGAGCTTTGGACCCTGTTGTAGCGGTGATGTGAAGTAAACTGATTGTTATTCTGATATATACATGAACTTGTCCAATGGCTGATGAGTATGAATATGGATGTCAATGGCTTGGAAAATAAAGCTCGACAGAACTATGGTCCCTGAAACACTAGCTATTTTCAGAGACAAACAAGATAAAGACAAAGTGAAACAGAAAATGAGAGAACGGCCATCAGAGAGCAGCAGTGAAATGCAGTTTCTGAACTGTAGTGTTTTCAGTTCAAGATTGCCAACTCATCTATAGTCCTTTTAAAATATACATAAATGAAGTGCAGTAGGACAGTCGGCAGCCAACGTTTTACTCACTCGTTTCATCTTAAGCGATCATTATCCATGGGTTTGGGAAGAAAAGGGCTCAGCTGCATGGCCAATTTCACAGCCAATTCACAAGCACTCCTCATTTACAAAAATGAGAAGCAGTATGCCATATTAATGCTTTATGAAATTTGATGGCATCACCAAGTCTCGCTGCATAAATAGGGGACTGAGATCATTTTGGCACAAAATGGAGCACCATCAGAATAACACAACCAACTTTTGAAATTTGCTTTGAATATCAGTCAGGTTCGAGGCACTACGGAGCACTTCAGAGGATGCACTGCTATTAGCAAATAAGTCACAATCCTGTATTTTTCCAGTGCATTTCTGAAGCTTTTTGGAATCTGCGTTCAACCTTTTTGTCTGGAATAGACAAAGTGGCATTCTCACGCTGAATTGTAATCATGCAGCAAGTGTGCTTCCAGACATTGTTCCAAAATACGGTCTAAATCATTACAATGTTTAATTTTCCACTTGGTTCATTTAGAACACAGGTAAAGTTTAAAAAAAGACACACATCATGGCGGTCCCTGACCAGTTGTGTTGGTGCAGATCTGAGTGTAACTATGGATGCACCAGTATTAAAATTTTATCTAATATAAATAATTACTTTCATGTCATGAATAATAACCAATGCATGACCAATATTAAAATTATGTAATATTTTCCCTAAATTAATAAAAAAATAAAACGCTTAAAAAAAATCATGCATTAGGAATGTTCATTTCAGTTATTTTTCCTAACCGACAACAGACACTCTTTAACCGATTATTAAATGTTAAACGACAATATTATTTTAAATTAGAATTGAAGTAAATTAGAAAGGATAAGTGCCTGTGTCCCATTAAAAATACTAATGTTTGTTTCCCGGGAATTAATTTGACATGCTCAAAAACCAGCAAACAACAGAACAAGAGGATAGTCTTCATATCACATCACGCACCTACAGCGCTTCTGCGAACAGAGAATAACATAATAAAGTTACGCTACATATAGCTCAATATATGTACGAATAAATGAATAAATAGGCCTATACGAGAAATATATTTACTTAATAGATTAAGAAAATGAAAGAAAAAGAGTAACGAGTAGCCTAGTAACCTATGCAGAGTTTCGGTTCATTTTTGAGCTGCGCGAAAGGAAACAGACGGCCGACAGCGGCCTCCTATTTTTCTTTAGGCTTATTTCACAAAAGCACAAAGATTAATTTATTTGTGTACATTCACAATAAAAAGGCAAACCTTTTACAATTCTGATTATCTTTATAAAAGGATTAGTTGCTTCCACGGTCAGAAGAAAAAAAATGCATGTGATTGCCCCGGTGCTGCATGCTCTCAGTTAAGCTTTGTTACATTGACAATGCAGCCTGTTCATTATCATAATAAAATACAATTAGCCAAACATTCGTTTTAGCCTAAATGAATTTGTTTTGGCTTGTCGCTTATATTGCTATAACTTCTTATATTTTAAATTCTTGTTATTTTCTAAATACTATCAATTGAAGTGATTTGTTGTGGAATGAGGGGAACTAAAATAACCTAGCTATGTTTACAGTGCTTATTATAATGTTTGTACAAATTTCACATTAGGCCTATTTCTGAATGAATTTTAAAAAATGCGTCTAAAACTCGACTTGTGTTTTTCTTTCTCTAAAAACTTTTTTTTTTAATATGCGTAGCGTTAACCATGAAGCAAACCTTTTTAAATATTTTGATAAATAACTGAAAATAAATAAATACATTTTTAAACCATTTAACTGATTGTATTAATTGGTCAAAATTCTTAACGCTCGGTTAACGGTTAACCGGTTAAAATGAACATCCCTATCATGCATTTTAAACTGGGACTATAGGCTTAAGCGTTGTCTGTGAAACCAGACTAGATTATAGGGAATCATCTAAAATCTTTATTAAATTAGCAAGAAAATGCATAGAAATATGTATAAATATGTATTTAAATGAGTCATAAAGTTAATATGGTTTTTAGGATGGACCCATGCTGCCTATGCATAGCATGAGCGGAATCTCTTAGCTGGGAGCTAGCAGTGCCATTTTCCCACCCTGCTGCCTGATTGGAGGGGAACAGCATTGGAGAGGTCGTCTTGAATATGGCTCACAGGAGGAAGAGAATAATGCATTGATTTAGTGTGTTATCCATACATGCATCTGTTCCTCCTCTTATAACCTTGTGATGAAGTACAAGGAGCACCAGCACCGGCACGATCAAACACTATACAAGGAAGACAAGAGCTGAACACCCCACTTTGATCTTTATCACCTGTTCATTAGTGCCTTTGACCAGAATGATCAAAACAACAGCCTTGACTACAACTAGTAAATCTTACTGATACGGTTAAACCTATAGCAATTACCACCAATTGGCAACTTCAGAAGGTATACGCTGCCTTTCTACATTATTAAAGGAATAGTTCATCCCAAAAATTCAAATTAACTATTAATTAATTACTCACTATCACATCATTCTAATTGACATATATTTATATATATATATATACACATATTGTACATGTGTGTGAGAGAGAGAGTGTAGATTTATTTTAAGTTCAGTTTAATGTTAGGTAATTTAAGTACTTTTAGAACTTAATTTCAGTTATTTGCCAAGTTAACATTTCTCATTTCTAATAGTTTTTGTAAGTCTAGGATTTTCATCTAATATTTAGATTTTATTTCAGTAAGCAAAAACAATTTGAATAGTTTTAGTTAACAGTAACAGCGCTTACTCATTTTCATTACATTTAAAGTTTGACTGTATTTATTAGAGATGTTCGATACCCTTTTTCTCTTCCTGATACCGATTCCGATACCTGGGCTCAGGGTATCGGCCGATACCAAGTACTGATCCGATACCTGGGTGTGTATCTGTATATACAGCTGTATATACTACTAGCCCTGTGTAAATTGCTAGAATTATTTTATGGTATGCTTCAGACTTATCCCTTAATAAAACATGAACAAATACGTACATGGTGAAATGCTGTATTTATTAGAGTATTTTTATTATCTGACATGAATTTGACAGTAATATTATTTATTTTCTTAAGCGAAAAAGAACTTCAAATGCAGCCAAAAATCGAACACTGCAAACTAAAAAAGGTATTTTAGTTTTACAATATAACTGTATAAAAAACTGCAACAAATAAGTCTAGGAATATAAAAAATGATATATTAATCAGATAATCTCTTTACAACAAAACAAGTAAAAAAACAAGCAACCGTCTAGGCATAATTATTATTATTAATAGAGACGTATTAGTATTACTACACAGAGACATAGCTAAATCTACTGTAGGCTACAACAGTACCTTAATATATTGTCAATTTACTCACGTTAAACCGAACATTTATTTTGATGGGTTGCCACGAAGATCTTTGAGTGTCTGTGTTTATGATATGACATTTTTCTCAAATGAAACGGTAAATTCTCATTAAGTGACGTTTCACAAACGAATTTCGGGAGAAGCGTGCACGGATAATTAACACGGCCAGTTCATCATCATCAGCAATTACACTGGTTACCAATCAGCTCGAGAAAACGCCTATAAATAATCAAGTACATCCTACCTTCGTTATCTCTCGACTTTCAGAATTCGGTTCGCGCAGTTTGCCATCTCACCACAGACCCAATTTTCCATCCAACGAAGAGATCTAACGTTAGACCGGGGTTTTTTTCAGATCTGCTGCAATTCGCCGGCCCCATGATCACTCCTATCCCGCCTAACACAGCAGCCGAGCATCAAGCGTTATCGCGACACCTGCTCTTCTCAAACAGCCACACGCTGTGGCCAACAGACCATGCAAAGCCCCGAGCTCGCCTCGCTCGACACCACCAGAGAAGTAATGGGGCCGCGCCCCAGATCTCACCGAAGCAAAGCCTCACTCACTTGCTGCCGCGGCTCAGCCCTTCACCGCGGCTTCCGGCCGCAACGCAGTTCGAGGCCGCCTCCACTAGTAGCGCAGACCGTGTGTTGCAAATTAATATTTTCAGGTGAAGCTGTTAAAATGCAGGTTTCGCTGCTAAAGTTTGTTAAACGATGTTATGACGTAATTCTGTCCGATGTCGATGCCATTTTTATCCATGAAGCCAACAAGGTATTTTTTCAGAGTTGTTATCCACACCGAAATGTCTGAACCCATTAACGTTACACCTGCCTTACCATGCATGTCCAAACCTCACTCAGATGATACAGACATAAGTTTCATTAAATTTTCTGGCAGGATCAATTTATTTATGGAAATAGTTCACCATTTACTGGCGCGATCACTCAGAATTGATCTAAAATGCAACTGCCCTCGTGTTTTCCGCACGACCGCAATCGTGAGTAAATTTTCAGTTGTCTTTTAGGACTGTAATATGAAAAGCATGCAAAATAATTTTTTTTTTTTAGAAACCATGTGAAAGTGAATAGCACATAACTGCAAGTTAACTGCTATAAACATGTCTATTGGTAGAATGTGTTACAAGACTAAACATGCTTCGTTTTCAAAGCCTCTGTTTCTACAGTCCATACTACAACGTGAAAACAGCATCTTCAAATTTATCCACTCTGGAGAGCGTTCAAAGGCTGGAAGGCCAAAAGGAGAGGAAAAGATGTTCTTCAACAGGAACATATTAATGTGGACAAGGCTCGAGGAATTGTCTAATGTTACTAACCCCTCTACTTTCCCGCAGCCAACATCTACAGCAGCCGAAGCAAGCATAAGCTGCTTTTACTTGCAACACTGGCCTGCACATCCCAGTATTTGCATCCTGTTACTTCTAACCCCCCCCCCCCCTTTTTTTTCTTTTTTAGTGTCCTCCAGCTCAAGTAGCAGACATTAGCATAAGGCTGCCTCTGCTAGCAGTGCAGGCTACTCGGGTTCAAGACATCACACATCCCAACCCATTCGCAGGGCCTACAGCTACAGCAGCTGAAGCAAACGTGAGGCTGCCTCCATTTGTAGAAATGCCCACAACTCTTCCGCTCCCTCATGCTATTAATAAACCATTTTCTGTTCAGCGGCCTCCAGCGCTCGTAGTAAACACTGGCGTAAGGCTTCCTCCGGTAGTAGTGCAGGTTGCACATAGGTTCTTCAGGATTCCCTTCCTGTGACCAACAACACGTGAAGCAAGTGCGAAGCTGCTTCCACTTGCAACCCAGACCCCTTACTGTCTTCCTGCTGCTACTTACCTCCTTTTTCCTTTTCAGTGGCCTCCAGCTCCCGTATCAGACGCTAACGCGAGCATGCCTCCGATAGCGGTGCAGACCCATCCACAACCCCCTTTTCCGACAACCCTCTCCCCTACTCATGGCCTGCAGCCCCACAGTCTAACCCCAGTGTGACATTGCCTCTCATATTGGCGCAGGCCCCTATACCTGCCGTTCACCTCCTCTTTCCCCCTCTTTACATCCACTTTCGAAGCCGTCCCAAGCGTGAGCATTCCTCCGCTAATGGCGCAGGCCCCAATGCCCGCCATTTACCCTCTCTTTATTCCACTACCAGAACCGTCCCAAGCGTAAGCACATCTCCGCAGGCGGCTCCAGCAGCTATCTTTCCTCCTCCTCTCTTGCTCCCCCTTCCTTCTCTATGTTCCGCCGTACCCATCCCTCCGAACACCCTTGGCTCAGGCCCCGTTGTCCGCCATTCCCCTCCTTTCCCCTCTCTCTTCCACTCTCAGAGCTGTCCCAAGTGTGAGCATTCCTCCGCTAATGGCGCAGGCCCGAATGCCCGCCATTTACCCTCTCTTTATTCCACTACTAGAACCGTCCCAAGCGTAAGCACATCTCCGCAGGCGGCTCCAGCAGCTACCTTTCCTCCTCCTCTCATGCTCCTCATTACTTCTCTGTTCCGCCATACCCTAATGTCTCCATATAAAAGAAGATCACCGAACCCTCATCAGCCAACCCCCTTAATGCCAGTCCATCCCTGTTCACTCAAACTCGTGACCCACCATAACTAACCCTCTTTAAACATCCCCTTATCCATCCATAATAGCCCATCCTCACTCCAGCATCCCAGCAGTGCCTGCTCCTGCAGGAGCCTCTATCTGTTTTTCTCCACTGCCACAGCAGTGTCTGCTCCAGCAGGAGCGTCCATCTGTATTTCCCCGCTGCCGCAGCAGTGCCCGCTCCCGCAGGATCCTTTTTTCCATATTTCCTCAGTGCCGCAGCAGTTCTCGCTCCCGCTAGAGTTGGGCGATATGGTCATTTTTTCAAATCGTCATATCGTCAGCCTGTAAGATCAACAATGCACGATATTATCATGCATGGGTGGAGCTAAACCCTTTGTTCTTGACAAATCATAACTATTGGATGTTTTAAACCGCGCAGGTGCGCGAGAGAGAGCCTATGGAATCACCAATAATCAAAAGCCACCGCCCCCTCCATCGGTTTCGGAGGATTTCACCAAAATCACTGGTCCGCTTCTACATGGCCCTCCCAGCCGTTAGATTTTCCCCAGCCATTAATATCCTCACCCCTTTTCGAGCTATATCATCTTGTCCTGGCAGCCTTTCTGTGGGGAAAAGAATGGTCCAGCATCGTTATTCACTGCGATAACGAGGCTACTGTACATTGAATTAATAATGGCCGTTCTCATTCACCCACCTTAATGCCCTTTTAAAGACGTTTAATCTGGATCTCCGCTAACGATCAGTTCATCATAACCTAAAAACACATTCCTGAGGCAAGTTTTGCCTTTCAGAAATTCAGGCTGTTGGCACCGCAGGCGGAACCACTCCCAACCCCAGTACCTCCTTATTCAGAACTAATATTCCTCTGAATCATCCTCTGAGACCCCTTCTCGAAACTTCAAGAGATTCTATTCTCCAAGCCATTTCCCCAAGTACCCTGCAGTCATACTTCACAGCATGGAAATGCTTTAAAGCATTCCACTCCGCCTTTAATCTACCGTTCCCTGATTTTTCCCTGCTCTCCATCACCTCATTTATATCACACCTCAACCTTAACAAAACCCCTACAAGTCAGCTCCATCAAAAGCTATCTAAGTCGAATCCAATTTTTCCATAAACTCATATTTGGTTCACCCTCACCCCAAATAGCCAATTCACAGACCTCCCTTCTCAAAGGCATTCAAAGAGCCCACCCCACGCGCCCAGACTCCAGGCAGCCCATAACCTTCGAAATCCTGATTAAATGCATTTCTACGCTTCGCAAAGGTTACCATTCCATCCACACTGCTCGAACGCTAGATGCCATGTTTATTCTAGCCTTCTTCGGCTTTCTCAGATGCTCAGAGCTCACTACCACTTCCAGCTTTAATCCAAATATCCACCCCACCATTTCTGATCTAGCAGTCCTGGACAATGAAGCCATGTCATTTCATATAAAGCAAAGTAAAACAGATCAGACCATGAAGGGCCACTTTATTTTTATTTTTAACCTCCAATCACCTATTCTCCAATACCAAACTCTCCTAGCCTTCCTCCAGCCCAGGAAAGCCCAAGCTAAATCCCTTTCCGACCCTCTTTTCACGGACGACTGTAGCCGCCCCGTCTCCCGTCTTTGGTTCCAGAAACACTTGAAATCTGTCTTACGTCTGTCCGGCATCTCAGCTGACGATTTCTCCAGCCATTCCTTCAGAATCGGTGCAGCCACCACAGCGGCTTAAAATGGCCTTTCCCAACATCAGATCCAAACACTCGGTCGCTGGTCATCAGAAGCTTTTAAGAGCTACATCCGATCAGACCGCGTAAATCTCAAGAAAGCCCATCAAACCCTCATCAGCCACCCGTTTTTTTTTTCCCTAGCCATCTCCATTTCCCAATTCCAACAGCACCCCGCTCCTTCAGGAGCCATCATATATTTCCCCCGCTGCTACAGCAGTGTCAGCTCCCGCAGGATCCTTTACGTATTTCCTCACTACCGCAGCAGCGTTGGCTCCCGCAGGGGCCTTTACGAATTTCCTCACGGCCGCAGCAGAGTCGGCTCCCGCAGGAGCCTTTACGAATTTCCTCACTTCCGCAGCAGTGTCAGCTCCCGCAGGAGCCTTTACGTATTTCCTCACTGCCGCAGCAGTGTCAGCTCCCGCAGGAGCCCTTACGTATTTCCTCACTGCCGCAGCAGTGTATACTCCCGCAGGAGCCTCTCCATATTTTCTCACTGCCGCAGCAGTGTCAGCTCCCGCAGGAGCCTCTCCATATTTTTCTCACTGCCGCAGCAGTGTCAGCTCCCGCAGGAGCCTCTCCATATTTTTCTCACTGCCGCAGCAGTGTATGCTCCCGCAGAAGCCTCTCCATATTTTTCTCACTGCCGCAGCAGTGTCAGCTCCCGCAAAAGCTTTTTCCATATTTTCTCACTGCCGCAGCAGTGTATGCTCCCGCAGGAGCCTCTCCATATTTTTCTCACTGCCGCAGCAGTGTATGCTCCCGCAGGAGTCTCTCCATATTTTTCTCACTGCCGCAGCAGTGTCAGCTCCCACAAGAGCTTTATCCATATTTTCTCACTGACGCAGCAGTGTATGCTCCCGCAGGAGCCTCTCCATATTTTTCTCACTGCCGCAGCAGTGTCAGCTCCCGCAGGAGCCATTCCGTATTTTTCCACTGCCGCAGCAGTGCCAGCTCCCGCAGGAGCCTTTCCATATTCCCTTACTGCCGCAGCAGTGCCAGCTCCCGCAGGAGCCTTTCCATATTCCCTTACTGCCACAGCAGTGTATGCTCCCGCAGGAGCCTCTCCATATTTCCTCACTGCCGCAGCAGTGCATGCTCCCGCAGGAGCCTTTTCCATATTATCCTCACTGCCGCAGCAGTGTATGCTCCCGCAGGAGCCTTTTCGATCTTCCCAACTGCCGCAATAATCGCGTCTCCAGTGGGAGTTCCCATCTCTCTTTCAAGTGGATGCTTCCATGGAAGTAAAATAGACACTGCCGTAACATTTATACACCAAAAGACGCCCAGCACCCATCTAACATTTAAGCACAGCTTTTGGGGAGACGTAAATTTGGTTTGTAAATTTGTAAACGTAAATTTGCTGTCCCGTTCTAATTGCTTTTTGGGGAGCACTTGGGCTAAGCCGAACTCCGAGCTCAGACCCCTATCCCCGGACGGACTAAATAACCTTTATTTAATTATAAGTAAATGCGAACTCGTGAAGTGACGTTTCACAAACGAATTTCGGGAGAAGCGTGCACGGATAATTAACACGGCCAGTTCATCATCATCAGCAATTACACTGGTTACCAATCAGCTCGAGAAAACGCCTATAAATAATCAAGTACATCCTACCTTCGTTATCTCTCGACTTTCAGAATCCCTCCGCCACCCCGATCTCGCACCTTCAGCCAAGTTTCTACCCCAGCTCAGGTAGAAAAACTCAGGGGAGCACTTGGGCTAAGCCGAACTCCGAGCTCAGACCCCTATCCCCGGGTGGGGGGGGGGGTGCCCCGGGCTCGGGAGTCTTGCCAGGCTCGGAGCTCTCCCCCCGGACAGCACGCCAAATACGCATAACCTTTATTTAATTATAAGTAAATGCGAACTCGTGAAGTGACGGTTTATGCGTTCGTGTCCTCACATAGTGACACACGGCAGAGACTACAAAACAGCGAGCTCCTGCGCATCTGTGCCCGTCACCCACAGAGACGTAGAATTTGCAGGAGTAATATTTAAATAGTATTTTGCAGTTTAATATTCACTGCAAAAGACACTAGTATATATTCGGCTACAGTCTGGAGCCCTGCGCTTAGACTAACACGGAAGCGACTGAATGCAGCTGCGGGTACCGAATATACTCGGGAGTCGGTTACTTACTACCGGTACTACAGAGACGCTGGTATCATCACATTTTTACATTTTCAGCACCGACTTGGTAGTGAAGTGCCAGTACTTGTGGCATCCCTAGTCGCCGTTTTACTGTCTGGTTGGTCCAGTCTGAAATACTGCTAAACAGCGGACATTGTGCTAACCACTGATCTATAATATAGAAGCGGCTTCACTGTCTGTTGGCAGTTTAGAACAGTGCTACTAACGCGTTTTCATTTCTTCTTCTTAACTAGGTCTTGAAAATGGTATCGGATCGGTATATGGGTTCATGTACTCGCCGATGCCAGAATTTGTTGTGGTATCGGTGATATTTCCGATACTAGTATCGGAATCGGAACAACTCTAGTATTTATTGAGTATATGTTGACAATATATGAATTTTTTTTTTTTGTGAACTATCCCCATAATACTGAAGTCATATTAAAACAAACAACATGTTAGGTGCCGTCCTTTTGTAAGAATTGCACACTGCACAATTATCCTGAAAACCAAACAATCTGTTTGAGCACCATAGATCAATGTGCATGTTTATGTACGTAGTAACCAATAGACCACAGCTCTGACGTGCCGCATCACAGGTGCCTGTAATTTCCATCACAAAGTGGTGAATATGCTCATTTAGTTTTTAAATAACACACTCCTTCATTTCCAGTCATATAAAACTGAAGTGGCACATACTGACTTTCATAAGTGACATTTTCTCTTTTTTAATCACATTGAATGCCTTGTCAAAAATTAGATGAAATCCACTTGTAAAAAGGTCAAGTTGACTCCATTCGAATATTGTGCACTCCACCATATGGGCATTGTGTGCTGGCACTCTCTTAGCACCAGCAGCATTGGGCTTCATTAAGCCTACACAATGTGCGACAGCACCACAACATGGAGGCTTGGAATTACAGATTTTTACACAAAGCCAATCAGACTTCCACCCTCACCTTTTTAATACGATTTTCCTCCTGGCCTCTCCAAGGGAGGGATCAAAGCAAGCCTAGGTCAGTAAAAGCTTCACTCAGGGACCTGGGCGAGCGACTTTCATGTGCTGGTGGTCATTATAGAAAGTGGATGCCCTGCAGATGCCTGTCCTCTTTTCATCTCTAAATGCGGGCCTTTACAGTTGGGTCTGCATATTGTCTTAGCAAATGGGGCTTGGGGATAGCAGTTTGTGTTGATTGGACAGTGTGCTTTTTTAGTAGAAAAGACACAGGGGCCATCACACACAGTGAGGCAGCTAAGGTGAACATAAAACACCGTGTGGAGCGCAGAGTGTAATAAAACCCAGTTACAAGGGGGAAGTGGCCAAGTCTCTTGTCCCCCACTGAACGGTATGACCATATATATCCAAAGGTGGGCTTTGAAAAAATGTACCCTGGCTTGTTTATTTCCTGCTGATAGCCTGCCCTTTGGCAAGGAACATTCAGCTCAGCAGGCCCAACCACACATCACCTGTAGATTGAGACAATGATGACCTTTTTTTTTTTGCTGAATAAAAAACCAGAAGCAACTAGATATTTGCATTATTAGCACATTAGCTGTAATGTTACTGCATCCGAGGTGAAGATATTTCAGATTTTGTAGCTACCTAGTCTCGCAACCTAACTCCTGACCATAAGAATGTAGTCTTGTATGCTTTTTTAGGCTAAAAATCAAGCCATCCATGAAGGAAACTGTCTGACCAAAATATAACTGGTCAACTACAGTTTGTTTTATTGTGATTTTGTCTATTACTGTGCTATCAACTGATTCATTTAAGCCAAATGAATAATTGTGCTTGCAACAGAAATAACATAGGTTCAGATGCACTATACGAATGCACTAAAAGTCACTTTGCATAAAAATATCTGCCAAGTTTATAATCTACCCCATCAATGGTAGCTGTATTCTGGCTGTCATCAACACAATGTCATTCTCTAGAACATTCTCTCTTGCCCTCTCTCTCTCTTTTTAGTTGGCTCTCACTAAGAACAAAATCATGCTAGAATGCTTTCTTCAGCCTCTCTGGGGAGATGGCTTGACCTGGACACTGTATTGTGGCCCAAGGTAAAAGGTCAGTGTAGAAAGGGGATGACATTTCCAATATGCTACTCGCTTTGGGAAAGGAAGAACAGAGCAAAGAAGATAAGACACAGAGAAAGCTGGAGATATAGAGAGGGGGATGTGAAAGAGAAGGAAAGCAAGATATAGCAGGTAATTAGACAGTGTAGGGCATCATTCAGTGTCAGCTTTTAAAGCTTTCTGTTCTCACATTTAAAACACAGTTCTGAGTGTTTTATACAGTGTTTCTATCACAGCATTTTCTTATGTGGCGTCCATCTCATATTAGTAATGGTAGTATACTGTGATTCCATTCAAGACTCCATGGAAACATCACACATTATCTCCTTCTTGTCTCCTCTCCACATTCTTGGCCATCGTTCTTCAGAGGTGTGAAAATCTGTGACGTGGAAATCAGAAATAACAGCACGTTCTGAAGTAGCTTTTTTGTTCCTTAGCAACCTCATTTAGGTCGGCTTTTATAACTCAGTGCTAATGATGACGTTTAGCTCTAAATATAAAGGGGGTGTACAATGTAGCTGTCACCTACAACTACGCTCCAATACACTGAGCAAATCAATGTATGTAAAAGGCCAAATTAGTTCCTCACAGGTTTATGAAACCATAGGAATGGACAAGTCTGCTTATCAAGAAAGACATTAAAAGATCTTGATTTCCATATGCCCATGTAATATTCTTGGATCATCATTACTTATCAATGTCTCTTTCCTTCCTTCTAGGCCACAACAGCTTAGGTTTGAGATGCCTGAAGCATTTGTGGAACGTCTGTACTGATCTGTAGCTTTCTTGTGTAGTTTCCTGTCCAAATTTGGAGGTGTTTGAGACCTCCCTTCTCATCTCCCGCACAGACTATGCTGCTTCTTAAGGGATTTTCTAGCTTTGACAGGTTGTCGGTACTTACATAGCTGTCTTTGGATTCTGGAGAAACTCTCTTCTTCTCTTCTCAGCAGGTGCACTAACTCTTCAAATAGTCCTTTTTGTTGCCAAAATGGTGAAAAGTAGTCTTCATGTGTATGTTTTTTTTGTTTTTTTTTTGATGCCGGCTAAAACTTGGTAATGATTTAAAGAAAAACTGTGATTAAATGGAGCAAACAATCACTGGAGACATAACTGGTGTAGCTTCGGTCCCACAGACTTGTGAATGGCCTTATCAAGGAAGACTAGCTCTTAAGCTGTACAATCCCGAGGGACATGGTGAGGTTATTTTGAGGTCATTTAGGAAACAAAGCATATATCGAGTTCAGGGAGCGGAAACACAAAGAACAAAAGACAAGACAACACACATGGGGCCTGCAATTTTAACAATGATAACCTTGACAGCCATTGAAATGAGAAATCATTTGAGACACATGCAGCACTGTAAAAATGTTACTGACTGTGACCTGACTGCTGCTTCTTTGTAGGTATTATTATATTTCTTTGTAAGTTAGCTTTTTGTATGGCTGCCCTTGGAATGACCCCCTCTAAAGGAATATTGCAGGTTCAATAACAGTTAACCTCAATTGACAGCATTTAATTTTTTACTTGACACTTCTTATATAAAAAAAGGGTTGTGATAAGGCACTTACAATAAGTGAATGGGGCCAATCAATAAAGGACAAAAATTGGTCCCATTTACAGTACGTCCTTTGTAATTTACAATCGATTAAATTCAACTTGTATTGAACCCTTATTTCTTTAAATTTATTGTCCTAAGGGGAGAACTAGAAAATATAGTAGATGTAGTTCACTTCTCTTGCTGATGCATTAATAGAATATAGAACATGGTCTATGTACTAGTAAAACTACTGTTATGAAACTTTTATTAGCCTGACACTTCAACGGAAATATTCTGAACTCTTCTACAAAGAGATACCCTTAACTGACCGGGACAGGTGGGCAGCTACGAAGGGCTGATCTCAGGAATGTGTACAGATAAAGAAGGGTAGCAGAAGGACTGTCTGTGTTTGAACACAACAAACAGACTTTCAGAATTACGCTCACATGTTCAATTTACAGCCGACTGTGAGCCAAAGCGGCATTTAATAAGCATCTGGGCATTTTGGCTCAGGCTCCTTTAGTCCAACCTGAAAAGAATCCCTCCTCACTTTCAATGGAGATCGTATTTGCTGCTATTGTACCACATGTAGCAGAGACACCCTTTGGAAAACACATTTCAAAAACATTTCACGTTTACAGAGTGTTAATAAAGCACACAAACATTTTACATCCAATAAATAATCAATTACCAGAATTAAACTACTGCCACCTATAACAGCAGCCTAAAAAAATCACTACTTGATAATTAATTTGCCTAGTAATAAGCCACAAGGCCTAGATGGTCTCAGCCAAAAAGCAGAAAGTCATTTCAGATGCAGAACAAGTTACACAAGGCATATTTTTTTTCTTCTATTTAGAATAGCGTGCACTGATGAATCATAAACAACAGGACCAAGTACATTAGGAAACTAAATAAGGTCAAGAGTGATTTCATTTTTACTCTACTGTCAGAGTTACAGTCAGAGTCATTATTATGCTAAACTGTAAATCAGTATTGGATAGATGTGTACATATAGCCTACTGTACATGAAGCACAAGAACCATGTTGAGAAGCTGTCAGGGGTTAAGAGCAGCATTCCTTCAACATCAACGGAAAGTCTATGATTTTTTTTTTTCTTCTTTTTTTTCTTTTTCTGGAATTGCAAAGAGTGGAGTTTAAAAGGCCTTGTGTGATTGAGTTCACCCCATGCACTGTTTCAATATTTCTCTGCCCGATTAAGTTTGCTGAACACACAAAATTTTGTGTGTAATTAGCAGAGCCAGCAGTGCACAGTATCTTGAGTCTGACAAGTCTCTGTATTTGAGATGCATTACTTATGATGAAAAAGCCACAAAAGACTTTACTGCATCAGTTCTCTTACGAGAGCTCTCTCGTACTGCGTCTTAGCTAAGACGCTACGGGAAAAGTCTCTTTTCACGAAATACTGAAGCAAAAAATTATCCTTAATTTTGTATTTTTGTAAAGCGCATTTGCAGCAGTACACAGCCATAGGCGAGATGGCTCGTTCGCTCATTGGCTTGTTCTGCGGCAATGATGCAACATCAGACCAATAAGGGCTAACTTCCCGCCGAAACGAGTGTGGCCCAACCTATAAAAGGAGCTCGAAAAGGCTGACTCACCTGATTTTTCATCTCTTCAGCGAAGCTCACGCATCGCTGGATCACGAAGGAAGCAAGCGCCGTCTGAGAAGCATATCAGCGGGACGAGCCATTCTGAAGCTGCTGGCCTTCGCCGCCTTCCACTGCCGTTCCTGCTGCGCTGTCCGGCGCCTATATCCTTTCAATTCTGTTATATCCAACTGTTCTTTATGAGTGTGTGTGTGTTCGCCTTGCGATACACACTTGTAAAAGAGCTTGCGTCTTTTTTAAGATGCCTTCCTGCGGCTCGTCAGAGCCCCACTCAGCGAGGGAGACCGGTATGTCATCTGTGTCTCCTGCCTGGGTGAAGATCATGCAGCGCTCGCGCTCGCTGACGGCGGATGCCCTCACTGCGAGCTGTTGCCATGGTGACTCTGAGGCCTTTTTCTCTGAGCCTGCATTCTCCGCTGCGCTGAGGCGCCGTGAAAGCGCCGCTTCCAGCGGTTTCCGGAACCGTCTTCAGCTCAACTGAGCTCCCTTCCCGGTTGGCAGCGGCCGCTGTTTGCCGGCGGGTCGTCCGAGGAAGTCGATCTCAGGGCCGCGTCGGGGGAAGAGGACACGCGCTCTCTGCTTGCTTTGGGCAGTGAGGGCTGGGCGAGCTCCGAGGATCTCGCGCCTTCTGCTCAGAAGCCCAGCAGACGAGCTGACATTGAGAAGGAGCCGGGGCGAGTTCTCACGTTGGCCCGCGACGAGTCTCGGCCGTGAGTGGTCTGCACCAGCGCCCCCCCTCTCGTTCCCGGCTGGATGGTATTTTCCTTTCGGATGAGCGTACTTATCAAAGCCCGTCTCATTTCTTCCTGAGCTTCATGAAGAGGTGGCGAAGGCTTGGAACGCTCCATATTCAGCGCGAACTCGTTCGTCTGTCTCACTAGCATTCTCCACACTGGATGATGCTAAAAACAGGAACTACCAGTCACTTCCGCCGGTGGAACAGGCGATAGCGACGCACCTTTCTCCGCCCTCTGCTGGACGGCGGCAAAAGCGGTGTTGCCATCTAAAGCCTGCTGTGTGACGCTGCGTCTGCACTACTCACGATGGCTGCTTCATCGAAGTGCAGGTGTACGAGTTCCGCTGTGGCCGAGCTCTCACCCAAGCGCGCCGCTGTTTCAGTTCCAGGAATTGTGACTGTCTCAGCGTTTTCTGCAACGCGCAAGCCTGTACAGTTGCCCGCTTGCATGCACACAAAAGCCGTTATCACAACAGCTTCAGCAACGCAGCTCGAGACCCCCGTTCTCGCTCTACCGGCCGTCGCCCTGCGCAGCGGGGACCGCGGCAGGGGATTACGGTGAAGCCGGGAGCCCCGAAGCCATCCTAGGAAAGCCATCTATGCCTGCTGCATGACGCTGCGTCTGCACTACACACGATGGCTGCTTCATCGAAGCGCCGGTGTACGAGTTCCGCTGTGGCCGGGCTCTCACCTAAGCGCGCCGCTGTTTCAGTTCCAGGGATTGTGACTGTTTCAGCGTCTTTTGCAATGCGCAAGCCTGTACGGTTGGCCGTTTGCTTGCACACAAAAACCGTTATCACGGCTACCCAGATGTTTCCCGAAAAAGGTGTAATTTCTGGTGTCCCGGCCACGGCCGATGGTGCTATAAATGTAGTGACGATGCCCACTGCTCAGTGCCCATCTCCACATATAAGCACAGCCCTTCACACAGGGCTCGCGCCCATAAAATCGACTCAAGTCGATCACGCGCACTACATAGTAAACGTGCCCACTCCTCAGTGCCCACAATCACTATGTCACACGCGTCATGTGGTTTCTGTAAAAACGAAACCCGTGCACGTTCGTCCGGCCACGGCCGATGGTGCTATAAATGTAGTGACGATGCCCACTCCTCAGTGCCCATCTCCACATGTAAGCACAGCCCTGCACACAGGGCCCGCGCCCATAAAAGCGACTCAAGTCGATCACGCACACTACATAGTAAACGTGCCCACTCCTCAGTGCCCACAATCACTATGTCACACGCGTCATGTGGTTTCTGGAAAAACGAAACCCGTGCACGTTCATCCGGTCACGGCCGATGGTGCTAAAAATGTAGTGACGATGCCCACTCCTCGGTGCCCATCTCCACATGTAAGCACAGCCCTGCACACAGGGCTCGCGCACATAAGATCGACTCAGATCGGTCACGCGCGCCACATAGTAAACGTGCCCACGCCTCAGTGCCCACATACATTATGTCACACATGGCGCGTGGTTTCTGTAAAAGCGAAACCCATGCACGTACGCTCTGCCCAGGCAGACAGCGAGTCGAAAGTGGTAAATGTGCACGCTTGCAGCCCACAGTTACTCGCAGACATCACGAGTCCCACGGGACCCGCTCAGCCCTCCCCCAATCGGTTAAGCACCTGGATGGGGTCGAGGACGAGCGATCTGCCCGCTGTGATCAGCGCGCTCCCCGCCTCAAATGCCACAGGCGTAACGCCCATGGTGCAGCGCACCCAAGCGCCGCCGTTGCCCAGTCAACAGAGCGCGCTTCGCATCCAGCCTTTAGCCATTCATGCAGATGCATGGTCAGCGCTTCCAGGGGTTTCGGATTGGGTGCTAGGCATTATAAAGAGAGGCTACTCGCTACAGTTTTTTTCAACGCCCTCCGCGGTTTTTAGCGCCCGTCGAAACTACGGTCAAAACAGAAGTAGCACACATACTTCGGGCCGAAATATCAAAACTGTTGAGCAAAGGGGCTGTAGAGCCTGTGTCTCGAGCTCAAAGCGAGGGGGGGCTGTACAGCAGATACTTTCTGGTGCCCAAGAGAGACGGGGGTCTTAGGCCCATACTGGATCTAAGACAGCTGAACAAGGCATTGATGAAACGCAGTTTCAGAATGCTTACGACCAGGAAGCTCCTTGCGCAGATTTGCAGAGGGGACTGGTTCATGTCAATAGATCTGAAGGACGCGTATTTTCAAATACAGATAGCGTCAAGTCACAGGCGATATTTGAGATTCGCCTTCGAGGGCCAGGCATAGCAGTTTACAGTCCTACCGTTCGGCTTGTCCGGGCTCCTCGTACGTTTACGAGGTGCATGGATGCAGCACTCGCTCCTCTTAGACTCAGAGGCGTGCGAGTGCTGAATTATTTGGATGACTGGCTGATTCTGGCTCGATCACGAGCGGAGCTCGTGGAGCACAGGGCCGTTTTACTCGATCACCTCGAGAAGCTCGGTCTCAGTGTCAATTGGGCGAAGAGTTCGCTGAACCCCAGTCAGACGATTCTGTTTTTGGGTATAGTTCTGAACTCGTGTTCCATGACGGCGCGGCTGACACCACAGCGCGCGTTGGGCATTCAGCGCGCAGCGAGTTCTTTCCGCTGCGGCGCGACTGTTTCGCTCAAACACTGTAAGAAGGTGCTGGGCCTCATGGCCTCAGCATCTCCGGTTCTGCAGCTGGGCCTGCTCCGCATGCGCCCCCTGCAGCTCTGGCTGAAGGCGCGGGTGCCGCGCAGAGCGTGGGTGTCTGGCCGACTGCGTCTCAAGGTCAATCAGAGCTGTGTCACAGCCCTGAAACCCTGGACAGCAAACGGCTGGTACCAATCAGGTGTAAGCCTGGGGACTTCCCCCAATGGGAAGATGGTGTCGACGGACGCCTCCACTTCGGGATGGGGAGCGCTGCTCGAGGGCAGACCGTCCTTTGGCCTGTGGTCAGAAGGGGAAAAGCTCCATCATATCAACTGTCTGGAAATGCTGGCAGTGGAGAACGCGCTGATGCGCTTTTGTCCCCAAATCAAGGACCACCACGTCTTAGTCCGTTCGGACAACATGTCTGTGGTGTCCTACATAAATGGCCAGGGCGGTCTCGGGTCCCGAAACCTGTACAGGCTGGCAGAACGCCTCCTGGTTTGGGCTCAGCGCAACGTGCGTTCGCTGAGGGCAGTGCATGTGCCTGGGCTACAGAATCTGGGTCCAGACAGGCTGTCCAGAGGCAATGTTCCTACGGGCGAATGGTCTCTACACCTGCAAACAGTCCAGCTGTTGTGGGAGAGATTTGGCAGGGCGGAGGTGGACCTCTTCGCGTCCCACGAAAACGCTCACTGCCCCGCGTTCTTTTCCAAGAACGAAAGAGCGCTGTCATGGAAATGGCTGTGCTGCCCGCTTTATGCTTTCCCTCCCATCTCCCTCCTTCCGTAGGTGATAGAACGGGTGAGAGAAACGAGATGTTCAATACTGCTTGTAGCGCCTCTTTGGAAGAACCAACCATGGTTCCCAGATTTGATGCAGTTAGCAGATGTTGCCCCGTGGCCAGTACCGTTGAGGAGGGACCTCCTCTTGCAGGCCAGGGGTTCGATTTGGCACCCTCAACCGGAGTTGTGGTCCCTCCATGTGTGGGCGCTCAACGGTTACCCGCTGATCTCACAGTGGGAGTGCTAAATACCGTCACTCAGGCTAGAGCTCCATTGACACGATGTCTGTATGCCTCGAAGTGGTCGGTGTTCTCCAGCTGGTGCACAGCTCGAGGATGTTCACCCCTTAGTTGTGAGGTGACGGAGGTTCTCTCCTTCCTACAGGAGTTGTTGGATAAGGGCAGAGCCCTTATCCAACAACTTTTTGCTCAAAAGGGGGACCCTTCATGGCCTCCAAAACCGCCTTATCCGCGGCGTAAATAAATCCTGGGCGTTGCTTCAGGTTTATTGGTGTGTGATCCCTGCGCGCATGGCGTTTTACATTGGGTTCCCGTAGCGTCTTAGCTAAGACGCAGTACGAGAGAGCTCTCATAAGAGAACGTACTCGGTTACTAAACGTAACCTCGGTTCTCTCTAGAAGAGTGAACGAGTACTGCGTTCTCTGCCGTGCGTACGATTCACTCTGGTTCGCTGAAGAGATGAAATAAATCAGGTGAGTCAGCTTTTTCGAGCTTCTTTTATAGGTTGGGCCACACCCGTTTCGGCGGGAAGTGGCAAGAAGGGCGCGAAGCGCCCTTATTGGTCTGATGTTGCTTCAGCCTGCGCTCGATAGGCTGTGCAGTTGCCGCAGAACAAGCCAATGAGCGAACGAGCCGTCTCGCCTATGGCTGTGTACTGCTGCAAATGCGCTTTACAAAAATACAAAATTAAGGATAATTTTTTGCTTCAGTATTTCGTGAAAAGAGACTTTTCCCGTAGCGTCTTAGCTAAGACGCAGTTCACTCTTCTAGAGAGAACTGAGGTTACGTTTAGTAACCGAGTACGTTTTATGCTATATCAGTAGTGCAGCGGCACTTTAAAAAAAACAAACAAACAAAAAAAAACAAAATAACTAGCTGCTGTGAGGGCTGTTCATCAAAGAAAAAAAAACACCTGAATTTAGAATTTTGTGTTTGATAAATTTAATTTCTTTATATTTCTGTTGAAGGGCAAAGGTAAATATGACATTTGTTATAATGGGTTTATGTGAAGATTGCTATAAGTTCACTTAAATTAAAAGTTATTTTTTCAAGTCTAATAAATGTTAAAATTGATAGTTCTCAATTATACTGTAATGTTGAATGGCTATATTGGGGTGGGGGGGGGCAATTTTATAGAGAAATCAGTATTTGTATCATTGATACTGGCCTTCAGTTATAAACAAGATGCCATTAAAACAAAAATAAAAAATATACTTTGTGTTGTTTGTACATTAATTTTATGATTGAATGTGAAATTACTGCAATAAAAAGTATATTTTAAATGTTTAATGTTAGGTGGGATTAATCACGATTAATCGTGATCAATTTCAGAAAAAATGTCTGATTAACTCGTTTTTTTTTCTATTTTTTTTATTGATTGACAGCACTAATAAAAATATAATACATAAACTCTGACTAATTTATGCTTTTTATGTCCTTAAATGTGACATAAAACCATATCTACCTGCATGCCACCATGTCAGCATGACATCATATACCCAGAGCGGGATATTAAAAAAAAGTATATGTAATAAACCATGAACCAAACTGACCAGCTATGATCAGGAATCACAACATTACAACTGTTTAGAAATTATCATTCAAAAACAATTTCCCTATCTAAAATTCCAGAACTGGCATTCTGTTGCACTTTTACAAAAAGGAAGTTTTCAAATCTATATTCTGCGCTAAATGGAATGCAGCATTGGTCCAATTGAGCCGAAGATGGAAAGGAACATATTAAGAAGTGAGATGGATTGCTTCTAAATTTTACCCTACATTTGTTGAAATTTACTGTGTATTGGCTGTTGTGACTTGTGATAGGAGGGTTTGTGGGCTTGCTTGCATTGTATAATATCACAATATGACTGTTCATTTCTAAATGCCATATGGGCGTTAAAGAAAGGAAAACATGTTTTTAACAGGTAAAGTTAGATTTGTTTAGAAGGTTTCTAGCTCCATGGTTTAATTGGTTTGATCCTCATATGGTATTAAAAAGGAAGTCTAAAGCTTGTGCACTTGCAGAAGACATACAGAATTAAAGGCTAGACCTAATCCCTGAGCACACCACGTACACTTCATGTTAAATGGCGGGAAAAGGATTAAGATGACAGTTACTAACTAAAATGCGCACATGCTACTTTTTCACACATACTCATACAAAAACTGTAAGCAATGCATACAGCAACCCTTCCATCTGCACAAATCCAGTTATTTTTGCATCTCTCTTATGTGATTTAGAAAATTTTACACTAACCAAATGTTACTTTGCATTAATGTGCTTTGGAAGCGTCTAGAGCCTGCGATGATGTGTATGACTCACCGGCGGATGATCTAAGCGCAATTTGAAGAAGAAAAAAACCTGCCCTAGATATTTCATACAGTTCAAGAACAGATTAGGATGCTCTCGCTTTGATCCCTCTAATGCAACATCCCGAAACATTTCTACTGTGCTACCATGGATAAAATGATTAGGCTGCAATGGGCATAGGTCAGCTCACTGCGTGGGTTGGTTCTCTTCCCTACTCCGCCCTACTTTTTCTCATTTTATTCTACTCTTGCCTTGAAGCAGATGAAAGCTATGACTTAGCAGTTGTGACAGAAGTAAAGAATAGTGGAAAGTCTCTTTGAAACTGTAAAGGTGAGAGATCATGTGTGTAACATAAGAGAGTGGACCAAAACATAGGCATACCAATCTGGGTTATGATTAGGGTTGGAAACCCTTTAGTTTTTTTTTTTTTAAAGAACTGGAACCTTGAGCAATTTCTAAGTTTCGGTTCTGAAAACGGTTCTGGTGCGACATGTGACCAAGCGCTGTCAGCAGCCTTGGACCGGTGTTCTGATGATTCGGCGTTTCCCTTAAAGGACGTCACAAACCGAATAACAAAAATGCCGCCCTGCCTCTTTAATTACTGAGCACATTGTTTCTAATGACGCGCACTCCACAGACTCGCTGAGCCACATCGTGTCTTTAACTGCCGAACACATGTTTCCCATGACTGTACCCGCACTAGTGCCTTTGATAACTGTGCACGTCGTTTTGGCTGACTGTAAATGTACCGGTAGCACGCATCACCTGTCGCCAGTAAATTACATTATATTTGTCCCATATCGTCAATAATATACATACTGACTTCAACTTGGTCCACTAAATAAATAGATTGCTATTGTTATGTAAGTATGAGGGATAGATTATTTAGTGTAAAGGTCATTTCAAGAGTGCTAAACAAAGTGATAGCAAATATTTATTTTCATGCATTTTAAATGTTTAAAGAAGTGGAAACCACTCATTGCATCACACCATCTCCTGAATGCATTATTATTATTTGTAAAATAGGGGCTTTATGGGAGTGTGCACATGGTTATAACAGTTTATATGTCATTAATTTATGTCTCAGTCCTCAAGGGACTATTTGGCCAACCAGCTCATTCCAGCTTGAAAAGCAAAATGTTATTGATAGTGTAAAAAACATCAACTTTGAAGTACAAGCTGAGTGATGTACTAGCATTACTCAACATCACTCACGACCTTCCAGCAACACTACATTCATTGAAGGTAAAATAGTAAAAAACATAATAATAGTTCATTTAAATGGAACCGGAATCGGAACCTGAAAGTTTGTATACTGTAATATGTTGAATTTTGACATTGGCGACCTTTAAATTTAGATGACAGTAGGTAATAAACAGTACTGAGCATTGAGTAGTTGAGTATTGTGCATTTTTCCTTACCACTATTTTTTATAGTTGTTTAATGATTCTAATGGAACCGGAAATCGGAACTGGAACTGCTAGGTGGAACCAAAACCGGAACCTGAAAATTTCTAACAATTCCCAACCCTAGTTATGACCGGCTATTTTAGATGCAAAAAAAAAAAATGTATCTTTGTCCTGTTTGTCAATAAAATATATAAAAATCCATAAAAACAACATAAATTACTTAGAGAAACCAAATTAAATAATACAACAAAGATTGTTTTCAATATAAGTCTTGAATATGAGTGCAATTTATTGAAACCCATTCCAGCTAAATAAATAAAATACTTTATTTCTTGTCATTGGGACTTTATATTTTAAAATTGCAATCTTATGTATAATAATTGGAAATGTCTATTTATTTCAGAAACCAACTTCATATCTAACATTCTCTAACTGCAGTTCACTTATTTTATGTTTTGGCAAATTGGTCAATTTCGACATTTTACAGATCTCCTTGCTACTTTCTGGACTTGGGAACATTTCAGTTGCGTTGCTGTCTATGCAGGGTAAGACAGCTCTCAGATTCCGTCAAAATTATCTTAATTTCTGTTCCAAAGATGAACAAAGGTCTTACGCGTTTGAAACGACATGAGGGTGAGTAATTACTGGCAGAAGTTTCATGTTTGGGTAAACTAACTCTTTAAGCAGCCTTCTGTAATTTTTCAGTTCACTGACACTAGCTGCCCAAATATATTTACTTACAATTTATCAGTAGACGAGCTACATACTAAACATATTCAGAGCAAAATATTTCTATATGCAATCAAAATGCAAGTTGTGTTGAGTGCCCTTTCTGTATGGCTTCAATTTCATCAACAGAAAAAAAAAAAAACTGAACCTGAGTAGATTTAGGTATCTTTGTGATGGACAGCACTCCACCACACCACTGAGATGATGGGCAGCTCTGGAGATCAATGCAAGAATCTGACTTCAAAGCCCTTGGGGGCTGGTTGCCATTCATCGTGACCAACTCACAAATGAGAAGCCGCACAGCATTGGAAGGGATGAAAACAACTTGAAAACAGAGTTAGGTCGGCAAGGTCTTTAAGCTCCTCAAATTACCAATACTTCCGACTCAAGCTCACCAAACCTAATAGTCTAGCAGATTGTAGTGGACTGTTAACCTCCTTTGGTTAACAAATAGAAATACTCTCAATAACAACATATTTGAATAATAATAAAAAAAAGCTTAAGAAAAGTTAAACAATACATTTCAGTTTGGCTATTTTTGTCTTTTGGAAGCTGCATTTAAAATCCATTTGGCTCAGAAATCTGAGGGGGCATGTGCCCCCTAAATTTGAATGGACATGACGCCTCTGAAGTTAGTGATAATGTCAGTTCATTTCTATATAACGTTAGCTATAATTTATTCATTGTTTGATTAACCGTGGAAAGGAAGTTATATAGCCTAATTATACATTTTGAATGTTTTATTAACTATGTATATATTCATATTTATTGTAATCATGTTCAATACAAATTCAGTCCCATTAAACATATTTTATTAGCCTACATGACACCCTGGCTGTTGCCTAAAGAGATGGTTTTATGATGTTTAATACATTTGGCTGCTTTTAGTCTTACCCTGGAGTTCACCTTCCACCTACGACCTTGCTTTAGTTTCATACCGATTACATAATCAGACAATATTCGTTTTGTCTTTTAATTCGTTAAAAAGTAGACAAGATTTCTGTAGAAATATTTCTCATGGCACTGTGTCAAATTTCGCTGAGTTTGTGATGTGTAGAAAGTTGCTCAGAAAGTGTTTTTATTTTTTTTATTTTGCAAAAGCACAATGTTTTGTTGTTATTGTCTACGTGCACAAATAAAAATAGGCTCTTTTTAGATTCGATTGATTTTAGTCTTATCTGTATCTGAGAATTTACGGTTTCTCTGTGAATCAGTAAAAACTGAAAGTGAATGTGCTGGCACACAGAGGATTAAAGACACTGCATTCAATTTGATCTTTAGATGGTAAATTTAGATTTCAAATTAAATTCAAATTCAATTCAAATGGACATTCTCAATGCCCCCTCCATTGGCTCCGCTTCACTGACAGCTGACTGAGTAACTGTATCACATGGCTCTGTTACCATGGAGAAACTGGCATGAAAGTGATATGGTTAGCATCTGCCCGAACAGCCATGTTAGGTTTCTGTTCTAATTATAAATGGATGTAAAATGTGTCCCTGACACTAACATCATCACTGCTCTATTGTACAATAACATCAGATTAGGCATAAAAAGAAAATGGTACGAAAATAATTAAACCACAGAAGTAGACCTCTTAATCTCTGTGCATATTCTACAGATAACTGTGTGCCACACACAACAATAGTGGGAGAACTGAGAACAACTGAGAATATTTACTTGTTATAAATATTTTCTACTGTCCATGAAATATTAATTTTCATAATATAATATAATAATAGGGCTGGGCAATGTGGCCAAAAATAATATCACAATAATATATATTCTTTTCATATCAGTCAATATTGATAATTATAACAAATTTCAAACTTTATTTCTTTAAATTTAAAGGCAGATTTTTGCTACTAAGTGAAAGTTGTAGAAAGCAGACTGTTAATTGTGGTTTTAAACTACTCTTTATTATAAGAACATGACAAGCATTTCACGTTTTAAAATTCTTTTGAACAAAATAAAATATCTTAGCAGAAAAAAAAATATTTCTAAGTTTCTGCATATATTATATTGTTTCAAACCATGAAACAGGTTTGTATTGCCTGACTTTGACGTGTTTCTTCAGCACAGTTTGCAGTACAGGCTGCAATATTAATAATATTATATTTTTTTGTCTCTTAGAAATGCAAATTTGACAGTAGCTTGAGTTAGGATGCAGATATAAATTTATTTTCATTATCAAAAACAATAAGAGTTTGATAAGGGTGTCAGAATTTGTCGTGGCAAAATGGCGTGATAGCACCACCTATAAAATTTCAACTAAGCACCCCTCCCGCTATATTTCACGTATGTGTACAATATTCGGTACAAGCATGTAAAGTCATTAATGTGACAGCAAGTCAGACATTTTGAATTGCCTTGATTTTTGTTCAGTTTTTGCCATTTTCAGGCCTTGTAATTTAAAGAGCTCCTACTACAGTTTTAACTGGATCATCTTTGTGATGTTAAATTGTGAAGATCTATAGTTATCGTTGAAGGGTGTCATAGGCGGAAATCGCGGGGGGGTCTGGACCCCCCCTATCAGAGGGTTGTCCCCCCCTAAAATATAATTTAAATATGTGTATTGTAAATAATATAATGATATATAGTTAAACTAATTGTGTAAGTAGAAAAACAATACAAATGCAAACGGAGCAACAACAAAAAAAGTTTTAAACATCTCGAGTTCCCCCTGCTTTGCCTCACATTGCTTTGGTCCACTGCCTGCTCCCCTTTTACCTCACCACCACCGACACACACACACACACACACACACACACACACACACACACACACACACACACACACACACACAGTCCGGTGCGAGAAAACCAACGTGTTTCAGTAGTTGTGGAACTCCATAAGTCAAGCTTACTTTATTCACATTCAACATCGGATGACGTGATTATTTTCTCTTTGATATAGATGATGCTGAGTCATTAATAAATTGTGTCCAAAAAATATTATTGTGTACCAATTTACTTTTGTCACAGATGTAGTCTGCGCTGTTAGCGATTATAACGTTTACCCTTGTTTTATACAGGCGTTTACCTAGCTTGTTTAATAACGTCTTACACCCATAGTGTACGCATATACAAGTCTTGTTCGTTAGATTAGACTAGTGCTGCGCATTTAGATTTTTTGCCGCGTTCACTATGATGTAGTCGGTTTCAGTGGCGGCTCGTCGGGTGAGGCAGGGGAGGCACAGTTTCCCCAAAATTTTAAGGTGAAAATGAGGAAGATTTAATGTTAATAAAATTCACTATTCATTTCAGTTCATGTATCAGAATGTATATATTTTTGTTTGTAATTTCACAGTTGTAATACCATTACATGAAAGCTCCGCTTTTCTATCGCGAATGTGGCGAATCTGCTGATGTAATTACAACCGCTAAGTGAAAGAGAAGGGGAGGCCAGGGGAACCAATCAGCATCGAGTGTTCACTTTCAGCGCTGAGGAGTGCTGAGAAAAGTAACATCATATAGGATGCTAGCCTCCCTTCTGGTATATCAACCAACCATCATAGAGACATAAATTAGATGCTATTAGTTTGAACCTGTTTTTATACAGTCTATGGTTTGAACGTCTCCCGGAGCGGCTGGGCTGATAATTTACCAAGTATTTATAATGAGTATCGATATTGAATATATTTTTTTTACGGTTTCTGACAAAAAGCCACCAAAAAGGCATTTTAAAGTGGTTAAGCAAATAATAATAATAACAATCGGCAGGGATCCCCAGACCAATACAATTAGTTTGCCTCCTCTATTTTAAAATCCACGAGCCGCCACTGGTCGGTTTATTTCATTTTATATGGTTAATCTAATATAACATCATACTAAGAGTGCAGTTGTTCTCCAGATATTAGCATAACAAATGTGATTTAGATTTTTATTAATATTGAATAAACAAGAAGTTAATATTAAGTGCATTTTAGGCACCATATTGCCTGTTTTAGCTCTATTTCACCAACAAAAAAAGTTGAAAACTAAGCTACAGCAGTAACAGCACTAATTTTGAGAAACACTGAGGAGGTGTTTCCTAACTGAGTGAATCCACTTTTTGAACAAATCAGTCATTGACGTAATAATTGTATTTATTTTTTTCCTCTTTTTCACGTCTATACCGATCTCATACAGTTGTGTGAGGGTGTATGTCTAAGAGTGTGTATTCCTTCATTTTGCTAGGCATGGCAAATGTTTTTATATATGCATGTTTTAATTATAACTGTGAAGCAACAACACTGCTATTAAATGTGCTATATAAATAAATAAAAGTTGAAGTTAAGTTCAAATTCCATTGTATTTTGGTGGCTTGAATGTGTAAACAACTTCAAAAACATTGCAAAAAAAAAATGTTTTGAAGAATGTTTTGGTCAATTTAGTCAGCTTTTTCATTGAACCAGAAAGAAACTTTGAGAAGAAGGATAATGGAACGGTATCCATGCAATAGTAAGGCTTTCCTCTCTGTACACATATCCTTAAGTACAATTTTGCCTGTTTTATTGGTGTCCCCTTCAAAACTTGCTTGTGAGAAATGTTATGTTTATTGTCCCCCCCAACATTTAGATGAGATTTTCGCCCCTGAAGGGTGTGTTCGTGGCAGCCTGACAGATTTCAATGTTTCGCAATGAAATGGGAAGTTGCTATAAATCAGGCATACAATGTCTGATCTGCTCCAAACTTTACATATTTGATAAGAGTCCTGTCCTGAACACATGCTCAAGCCCAAATTCAGGTATAGTCATAGCACTACCTGCTGCCAACAGGAAGTGGCATTTTTTACGCTGTAATGGACTCCTCATAGAGATTTAATGATATCAAAATTATATTTTCTCAGTCTAATCTAAATGCCTTTGCGATGTTAAATTGCAAAGATCTTAAGTTTTTGTTAAAGATCATGTCCGTGGCGGCCTGACAAAATTTGATTCCCTCTCCATGGAAAATTAAGTTATTGTAACTACATACAATGTCCGAACTGCCCTAAACATCACATGCTGGATAAAAGTCCTGGCCTGAATATGTCATGCTTTACAGCAACCCAAACATACCATATTTAAACTGCACCAAACTTACAACTGCCAATATTCAGTTAAAACCATAGCGCCACCAGATGACAGTAAGAAGTTTGGAACATATAAATGATTTTGACATATTCCACCTATATTTACCACTTTAAATGCATATTGGTCACCATTCACTGTTTTCCTAAGGCCACCGGGTGGAGGTTGCTCCGGGGTACAAGGAACATTTCAATGCTGCTTGCAGGTTTAATTTTTTAAATACATTTTTTTTATTCAGCAAAGATGCACTAAACTGAACGAAGGCGACAGTAAAGATTTGAATAAATGCTATTGTTTTAAAAATTTCTGTTTAAAAATATTTTAAATACATAAAGGTCACAATATTAGTCAGCACAACTGTTTTCAACCCTGATTATAATAAAAAAGGTTTCTTCATCCCCAAATCATCATATTAGAATGAGTTCTGAAGGATCATGTGACACTAAGTAATGGCTGCTGAAAATTCAGCTTTGCAGTCAAAGGTATAAATTACTTTTACAATGTATTATAACATAATAGAAACATCTAAAAGAAGAAATTACATTATATCATTTTATATTTTATACTGTATTAATATATATTAGGGATGGGCGATACCACTTACTTTGTTTTTGATACAATACCGATACTTTTAAATGGCCAGTATCGTCGATATCGATACGATACTTCTAAACTGAACTTTTAAATAATGAAATTTATTAAATATTAAATTACTAAGAGTACAATGGGTAATAATACTTAACTTTTTATTTGAAACTCATTTTAACATTCAATACGCCTTCACTGCAATTTATTAGGTTATATTTTTGTTTACACATGGTTAAAATTTGTTTACTGTAGTGGTAACCATGGAAATCTACAAATACTATAGTTAAACTATGGTCACTTTAGGAAAACCATATTTCATTGTCATAAGGGACTGCCAGTGATAGACTGATGCATGCATAAAATGCTACCTTTTTATTCGTAGAGTGTATGATTTTTCATTAACAATACAGAATAGAACATGAGCAATATGAACAATGAACTTTTAACATTCAAATTTAAATAAATGTACTGCACAAACTAGGATACAATTTCAATATGTTTATTGTGAAATAACTCAAACATATCTGTATTGTTCTGGGCTGTCATTCCCAAAAACATCAATGCTTTCTTATTATAGGCTACTTTTGGGAAACACAGCTCTATTTAAACGCACTGTCAGATGTGAGTGAACGCTCTCTGTATTGATTGATTCTGCCTTGCAACATTTGTGCGTGTTCAGATGAGCAGGAAAATCCCTCCCACACAATTATTTGCTAACATAGGTTATTTGTCCAATTTAATGCATATTGTATGCATTATTTTTTGTCACAAAAACAAAATCACAGGTAAATATAAACACCTTTGTATCAATATTTTTTTATTTGAGTATCGATACTTTCAATACTCGCATCAGTATTGATATATCCAACATATCCATCCGTAATATATATTACTGTATTATTAATATATAAATACTGTATTATTATGTATTAATATTGTATAATTTTGCTGTGCTGCAATGTATGGATTAGCGTGGAACTGTGATGTCTGCAAATGTCCAATGGTTTCCCTAAATAAGCACATCCTCCCACCTCTATCAATAGTTTAGTATGACGTCAAATTTGATGTAGAATGTGGCATGTGATGTGAAAAACCATTAGGCAATCTTCCATTTGTGGAAGACCTAACAAAGTCCCCTTTAAACTCCTTGGGTGTAAACCATGCTTCGTGGTATACTATTATTATTCCTGCATAAAATGTTGCTTCAGCCTCAAAGTTCAGGTTTGTAATATTTTTGCTAGTTGAGACATCATACACAATTTATCTGTAAACATGCCACTTTTTCTTGTTAATAATCCCACTTACTGTTGCAGCATTTCATGTCTAATTTCTAATTAGAGGTCACACAACAGGATTAACCCTCCAGCATGCGCCGCTGCATCCAAATACCCTCATGGCATGTCTTTCTGACATGTCCATCTGTCAGCTGTTGATAAGACAGTCCTATGCAGAAGTCTGTCCCTTAATTTCCTCTTAATGGGTCGATGCATTAATGTGAGTCATGTGCCAAAAGCTGTGATACATCCATGACAAGGTTATTAAAGTAACAATCTGAGCATTCGCCGGGCAGAAATCGAGAGACGAACCGGAGATGTGAAATTGCCTCTGGTATGACTATGGTCATATCAGCTTGGGCGCTTCGCTGATTAACGAATTAGAGAAGAAATGAAATAGTATAATGTGATGGATTAAAAGAGGAACATTGGGCATAGCCTGTGCTGTTAGGAACAGGCCTGAAAAAAGCATCCTTATCTGTCGAGAAAATGAGGGAGACGGGCCAGCGATGGTAATATGCTGTTTAAAGTGTGTCAAAAGAGAGGAAGAGCAAGTAAAGAGAGGGAAGAGAGTTAGAGAATGGGGTACTAAAAGCCTGCACAAAGTGCCCCTAATGCACTCTAGAGAGGGATGATGTACACCTTGTTATAGCACCGATGGTGAGACGTAGCATGCTAACAGCACTGTAAAAGCTCCAAATATCCAAATATCTCCAGAATGGTCTTCACCTCCATTACCAGACCTCACATTTCTAAATTATTTCAATCCATAATCAGATGCCTGGATGAAGACAGATGAAAGACAAGCTGAAAAGGCCAGCATGTTGATTATTTTCACAGATGGATTCATTTTTCTCATATTTCCCCTGATTGTTCTCTATTGACGTTGATGTGCTTTGCATAAAAATATGTCCGACAACTTTAAATGAGTTTCCCAGGGCTTTGCTCTCCACATGGGAGTTCTGATTAGCCTGAGTGGCTTGTCAATCTATCCCATCGACAAGGAGCACACAACAAGGTGCCTTCGCTTTCTGGAGAATTTATGCTTACTGACTCTCAGAAAGAGAAAACATGTCATCTATCACTGAGGGAGGCAAGAAATAAAAATATCAACATGTGACTGCAGGGTTGCCTGGTGGAGCCAATTGCTCAAGCTTGAGTTAATTCCCCATAATCCTCCATTTCCATGCTCAATGCACTGCGTCTTCTCTCATGACGGTATAGTTACCCAAAGCCACATCTGGAATGAAGCGTGAATGTCAAATACCCCCTTAGGTTCTGTGAAAACACTTAAATGACCTAGACCAAGGCTTCTCAAGCCCCAACGGATGCAGAGACCCCCTTGAGTCTATTAACTAAATTGGGTGTTTCGATTAGTCAGACCCTTAAAACGTGTGGTGTAGGTGGGCCTGTAGGAATGTATTGAGAAATTCTGATCCCATTAGATTGAAATCCGATTGAGAGCAAAAGGGCTTAGGCTTAGTGCTTGAGGTCGACCTCCGCTTGCCTCCTATCCTATGAGTGGCCATCCTGACAAATCCAACCAGGTCCTTTGTCTCTTACATCAGCATAGGTACGGCATTGCAGATTTTACGGTGAGTGACTTGGCTAGATTATCTGCTGAGGAAATCAGGAGAGGATTAGGGGAGGATGGGAATTGCGGGTAATACACTGCTATCAAAACCGAACATGGTGGAGCCAGAGATACGGAGATGGCAGGGAAAAGTGATGGGATTCAGAGGTGACTTCTCTCAACACATTGTACGGCTCAGGGGTAGGATTATAAAGCAATTAGCAGTGCTGTGGTGATTAATACTGTGTCTAATAGGATGAGGCTAAAAATTGGATGGGGGAAGGGATGTACCAAGTGCAAGAAACCTGGATGAAGACAAGCACAGTGCATCAATCACAGATGACAGCTGGGACAGGGTCCAGGAGCTCCATTCATCACAAGAGAGAGAGGAACACACACAGCTCAGCAAAGTAGCAGTGGAAGCATTAATACTAGAAGTCGGGTACTTGGATGAATCAGCCCGGAGTCACGATAATAGCATTAGAGAGATTGCAAGGATTTAACAGAAATGTATCATAATAAATTTGCTGCAATCAGTCTTTTACAGTACATCAATGCATATAAGTAATTTTATGTCACAACTGTCTGTCATTAAGCTGTACCAACTCATATGAAAAGAAAAATATTCTTCAATCTGTTTTTAATTTATACATTATTTGAATTTATTAATCATTTTTTTGTTGTTAGAATACAAGAAATGTAGCTTACATTTCATAATTCTCAATACCAATTTTAATACAACAGCAAATCCTAATACTAGTCTACACTGTAAAAATGTATCGTAATTTTAACAGTAAGAGATTGTAAAAATAATATGGTAAAAATCTTTTAAATGGTTAACATGTCGAGTGCCTTTATATGGTGAAAATGGTAATAGATCTAATGGGATATTTTTTAACCATCATATATATATATATATATATATATATATATATATACACACAGTATATATATATATATATATATATATATATTACTGTATTATTGTACATATTACATATTACTGTAATGTACACACAAACAAACATTATGAATTCACATGATCCTGTTATCTGTAAAGTCGATCTATATTGCTAATCATTTTAAGAAAATAAATATAGCTACTACTATAAAAAAAAAAAAAAAAAAAAAATCTCCTTAGTATAGTGACTCCTAGCTAATAATATGCCTTAAATTCATAAAAAAGAGAAATGAGAGAGAGTGATATCATGCTATGAGAACAACTTCTGCTCTGTGATTGATGGATTGATGATATCAGTTGAAATATTATAGAGTGAGTTCAAGGTATAGCTTTATCTTAGATTCTTAGAAAAGCAGTTTCTCTTTGCAGTTTCTTAAAAGATCTACAATACATTGCACTTTGAATCTACAGGGTTCTAGTGCGACATGAACAACACTATACTAATGCTGATAAGATTCACAAGAACAAAAATCACAGTACCTGCAGAAACCACAGCCGCCTCTTCCTTTTCTTCTCCAAATTCTTCTTTTGTGGTAACTGGCAGGAGAGGAGAAAAGATCACATTAGTACAGTGCTAGCTCACAGATGGCCATCTCCACCAAACATTATCACCTCAGCCTCAGGGCAGAGCATAAAGTCTTAAGGGTGTCCAGCTATGGGCCCTAAGAATGATGCCTTATGCTTTAAAATGTGTAAAAAAGCAGAAAATGATCAGGCTGCAAAGCAGGCCAAGGCACAGCTATGAACCTAGAGATTTATCAAACTATATAGAAGGAATTCAGTTAAACCGGGCTAGTTGTTGGCAGTCATGTTACATGAATCAGTATTAGTTTATAAGATGTTTCCTATTTAGTGACATAACACAGAACATAATTCCCAAAAGAACTGAGGTTCACATACTTTACTCTGAATATTCAATTAAATGTATTTTGAACAGCTTTAAAGTAGCCTGAAGGCAGAGCTGATGTTCATTAATTAGCACAGCTCTAAATAAAACAAACTGTTCATTGTACAATTGAATTACAATGTCTGAATGTCCACATAAAGACCTGTGATGAGGAAATCACCTTAAATTAAATATGAAGGAGAAGTAGGTTTGAGCTCTGGAGAATTAAAGGCGATTTAATATTCGGTTAATTATAAAGTGCACTGTGTTCTAAAATTGAAATTATTCTAGGGAAAGTAAACAGAAAAGCTTTGTTGAAACGGATTCATTTTAAAATATGCATTATATAATATTTATATTTACAAATGTATACATGTATAAATTGTATATATTTATTATTAAATAAGTATTTTCATTTATTTAGAAATCACTTTTATCCATAAGAATACAAGCATTTCTGTGTTTATATAATTTCTATAATCTGCATGTAGAAAATATTCTGCTTGTTTGTACAGTTTTTATAAAGCACGGATATGCACAAAATTGCTTGATATAAATGCGACATTTATCACATAATAATTGCATAATTGACATGACTGCACACACTCAACATTCATTCTCTCTAGCATTTCCTTTCTCCCTCTTCCTCTAATATGATTACATTTTATTTGTCCCCAGTTGCAGTGGATGCCACTCTTCATTATTTAACCTCGAGAAAGCATTCTGAGACTCAAGTGATAAACACACAGACACTAATTCTAGACAATTTACCCCTATTCAGTATGATTTATTATACACCACTGGCTACCTACTGGAGTATTTAATTAATAAAGCTGAGCTGCATTCTTGTCAAGTCTATCAATGCAGTCTCAAACAGAGAACTTTAACCTCAATATCTCTTGCACAAATTGTTATAAAATACTTTCTATTTGATGGTTAATGCCAAACATTTAATCACAAGAGTGTACAATTCAGCTGCCAGGATATTGGAGAAAACAATTTTCAATTTATAAAAGATAAATGGACAATCACATAACAAAAAATGAATTAAATCACTCTGAATACTCTCACTTGTGTGTCTAACAGTTTATGATATCTCCCCTATATAAGGAAATTTAAGTATGTATTTCACTTCAAAAAAATTGTTAATTGAAGACCATTTAATAGTTATAAACAATGTCTCTAATGTCTATGAATGTCTCTAAAGTACAAATTAAATACATTACCAGAGGCTTATACTGAACTTAATCAAAAAAAAAAAAGTATCTACACTTAGAAATAGGTCTTTTAGGAGAGGAAAATGGGAAAATGCCACTTTTCAGCAAAAAGTCTAAAATGTGTGACTCAGATGTGCAAGAATGATCACAGAAGTGTTTGCATTAAGCATTTGTACTGAAAAAAAAACCAATGGCACGTTTTAATAGCACCTGGATATTGAGTTATTATTTGGGCTGTAGATTTTCTCCTGTAAGAAACAACCTTGTTGTGTTGAAGAGTCTAATTTGCTACAGAGAACGGTGACAATACCACACTTTTTGTGTCAAGGACTTTTTGGGAACCATTCTTTCTTTGACATTTCGTATTCAGCACCCCCTCACTGATACACTGCATGATCCGCTCTCAAGACTCAACATCAATTTTGCCTCAAAAAGGCCAAAAGCCAACACTGTTAAAGCTCATCCTGCATGGTGAAGGCAGCTAGAGTAAGTAAAGGCTAATGACTACACCACACCATTTAGCATTACAGCCCCTGTTGGTTTTTCCCAAAACATAGTGCTTCAATTGAAGAACAAGAAAACCAAATGAAGGCCATATTGTGGAGGCTCAGACTGAAGTCACATATTCCACTTATTGTTGGAGGGAAAGTTTCTCATTTATGGTGGATCACAGCGCCAGGGTGAACTAGTGCTCATTAGAGAGAGTGGATAAAAGCACATTGGACAGATGGGAGACCACCTGTTAAAAAGCAGTTTAAAATGAGCACAATTTTATTCAGGATTACTGTCAGCCCACCACATCGTTTAAATGCATGATACAAGATCACTCTCTAAAAGTTCAGGCTTTTCAAAACGGTGCTTCTGCATAAGAGGCACACTTTTCAATCTAATGACCATTACACAATGAAGCCTCTTTTATCATGGCAGATATATGGCATAGTTTTGGATGCAACAAAAAGTTACATGAGTTGACACTGTGGTTTCATTTAGCGACAGTTATTCATGCGTCTGCCTGCATCCCCGTGTAAGGCATGTAAGACTGCTGTCATTCAAATAATGAAACTTATTGCCATAAACAATGTATTTTGCGGCACCAAGAAATAAACGATAGAGCACAACATGAATCGACAGACTTTTAATTTCGTCCATCTGATTTATATCATCATATCGCCCAGCCCAAACGAGAATATGTTGTTTTAATGAGAAAAAAATGTTGTTTTAATGACATAACATCTCGATATTATGAGAAAATATGTTGTTAAAATTACATAACCTCTTGTTATTATGAGATAATTGAGTGGAACAAAATAATATGTGTGTAGCAGAAATGCATCACTGTGATTTATCAAAATGCTGCAATTTAATTTTTCTATAGCTGAATTAATGAATATGTTTTTTTCTTAAGTAACTGTAATGTTACATGACATATTGTTTAGAAGCTGTTATTTTGACATCTCTCCGTGGTTGAAACACTGATTGAACGATTACATGAGACAGGACAAGGCCGACTCTTCTCCTGAACTGAGGCATTACAAGAATCTGATGCTCCACAATATACAACACCAAAACAGTATTTATTGTTTGAATATTGTAATAAAATTGACACACTTTGAAATCTGAGACTTAGTTTCATAGCAAAAGCAGCAAAGCACAAAGCTTATTGCGATTTATTGAATGGGAGACGTGCTACAATGTTCCATACATTAAATAAAAACTGATAATGTTACATTTAGACATTTAACAGACACTTATCCAAAGCGACTTACAAATGAGGACAATGGAAGCAATCAAAGAGCAATGATATATAAGTGCTATACCAAGACTCAGTTAGCTTAATGCAGTAATATAGCAAAAAATTTTAAATCATATAATAAATAAAAAGAAAACAGATATTGAATACAAAAAGATTAGAGAAGCAAGTCTCTTTTTTTAAAGAAAATAAGCAGGAAATAAATCGAGTGCAAGTCTAAAAGGGGCAAGTTTTTTATTATAAATAATAGAATTAGAATAAATAGTGCTAGAGTTAGAGGGTCAAATAAAGATGGAAGATATTAAAATCAAGAAATCTTTTTTTTTTTTTGGAAACCCATTACTTGGTGCAATTAAAATGGTTTTATGACTGATCAAAGCGCTGCGTAATTATTGCTACTTATTGCTTTTGTCTAAACAGACTAGACTGTGCACCATGCATAATCCATAAACACTCATCTTTGCCTTAAAGCCACATACCCAGCAGCCATGTCTGTTCATAGTTATATGCAGACAAGCTGGTTTGGGACTGGGTGGCTGTTGGAAATTTATGAGAGAATAACGATACACATGAATAATTAGGAGAGTTGTGTATTTTAGATTAGTTTCTTTCCATACGACACTAAAACTATCTTCTTTGATGTATTCTTTCAAAGGCTGGAAGAAAAGTACACAACATTCCCTGAAAGCTCTCTGTGAAATGGACACTGGGCGACCTGATATATATATAGGCCCAAAAGAATTAAAAACTAAAAAGTCACTGAAAGTTTTCTTTAACTGTCAAAAAAATACTAGAAACTTCAGTAAGGTTACATGATATAAAATGACATAAGCGAACTTAAAAGGGCATCATTTTGACTGGTACAAAGGTTGAAGATGAAGGTTAATGCAGTTATTGGATTTGGGATTTCTTTTTCCTATCATGTCTTTTACTTGGTCTTCAGTAAAAGGCCACAGAGCTAATTGCAAGTTTTGATAGGCCATATACCTCTGCTTCCTGCATCACTGACAGCACAGGGCAGCTACCGAGGCCGCGTAATTGGCCCCATCTAAAAAAAATTGAGGAAATATTCTAGTGGGAACATGAAAGGCAGAACAGAAGATATTATGACACACAAAAAAACATCCACACGTAGAAAACTTTAACAATTTTGGCTTTAATTGTGTCAGTTTGTGAAAGTTAACTTTGAATAAGCCCATTAATATACAGTAGCAAGCATGACTTATGCAGCCAAGCAAGAAGGGATATTACATACTATGCAAAACAGCAATAGTTTATAAGCAGCCACACGCAAATTTGAACCTACAATGACAAAATGACAAATACCAAAATTCTCCTTTTGTCAAAAATGCCATTCAAAAGTCTGCCGTTCAAAAGTTTAATACTTTTTTTTTTCAGCAAAGATGCATTAAATTGATAAAAAGTGAAAGGAAAGACTTTTATATTGCTATTTTGCCATCACAGGAAAACATTACATTTAAAAATACATGCAAATATTGTATATGTGTGTTATTTAAATTATATGTTACTGTAAATTATATGTTAAATGGCTTTGGTGAGCATAAGATAACTCTTTAAAAAACATTTATAAATCTTTGTTTCTTTCTAAAAGCAAGAAAGATTCTTGCCTCTTCACCATTTATTGTGTGTCAAAGTTAATAATAACTAATAAATAATAATAACATAATAAAATAATAATAAATAATAACAAAGTTAATAAATAATAATTAACCGAAATCAGGAAAGTAGCAAGCTTCATGGTAATAGTTGGGAGTTTACTAAAATTACTATAAATCTACTATGGTTCAGTAACATTATCCCGGAGGAGCAAAAATAATATAAAAGCAACATGCACTTCTCCAAAATCAAATATTACTCCCGATGCGATGCAAATAATGCAGTTTTGAACATTCAAAGCAAACTGTTCATTAAGAAACAACTCTTCAGGGCACACCGAGCAACTGCACAGCTTTTGCACAAAGCCTAATTGAATTCCCCAAAGTGCTCGGTTATCACGCAAAGAGCTGTGGAGAGAGACACAGAGAGGGAGTGAACACCAGATATAGCAATATAATAGTGCTTCTGCTGGCTGGTACCTCCCAGCTGACTGCCGAGGCCAAAAACTCCAACATAATCTGGGCAGAGGTGTGAGGTACATCACTGTGGCAATGCAGCAGAACCACTGATTGCAATGCCTTCCAAAGCGAGTTAATGTTAAACATGGGTGCAATTGCATCTCGGATAATGCACATGACTCAGAGGAGCAGCGTCGGCTGGAGAGAACTTTCTGGTTCAGTCCAACAGAGAGAGAGGAGAGCCAGACAGACGGCAATTAGAAGAGTCAACATTGCCTAAATGTAACAAGCTGCAATTTCAGCTCACATGGTCACATGTCTCTCTGGAAAATGGCTAAAATGAGTCTGGCTTCAACATGATATTGAAATAAGTATCAGGGGAGCTGGTCGGACGGTTAGATGGGCCAACACAATCAGGTGCTGTCTGTAAGAGTGGTGGATTCACAGGGTTCAGGCTCATTTGAGTCAACAAAACATACTTTATAAAGACAGAGTGTTGTGGGTTATTGCAGTCTCTTGCAGTTAGATTTATTTGAGCTATCTAAAGTACATGATGCTCAAAATGAAGTGCCACCTTTCATGATTCTAATTAAAGGTCACTGAAGAAAGCTCTTTCTAAATGACCATACCTATATGACTACTTTTTTTGACAAGTACTTTTGAGTTTCTGTTAAATAAGGAAGTTAATCCACAAATCTATCTGCGAGGCATTTTTTCATGTTTCATTGGACTGGGGTATCACTGAAGGAGATTATATAATCCAGACAATCAGTAGAATACAGTGGTCTACAGTGGTCTACAATGTCTATTCATGGCTCAGTCCCCAGAGGGTTAACAGTGCTGAAGTCTGTTTAAAGATCGTGGCTGTCTTGAAACCTCTCAAGAAACATTCCTGTAAGAGTGGACAATTACAAATTTAAAAGACAGTCATCAACTGACCCTTCAGAATGACGTAATTTTGGACACTGGCCTGCAGAAATGTCTAGCATTCTAATAGACTATATAACACTGCCAAAAAAGAGTGGAAATGGAAATGTACTGTTATTCTGGCATGTTGCAACCCACCTCTCATAAATCAATCGTACTATGACCTTCATGAATGATTCACTGGCAGTGAACAAAAAAACAAATATAGAGGTGAGTGTTTAGTGCCAAGCAATTTAGATGTCAAGGTATTTTAAGCGATTTCTGCTAGACGTCAACCACATTTCCTCGCCCCTAAACCTACTGTTCAATCATATACATTTTTGATTGGCTAAGACAGTGTAAGCCACACCCCTGACTCTGTAGGCCTACAGTACATGGAGAAAGCTATATGCTAACATTAACAAAATCATCATAATATGCTGATTTGGTGCTTAAGGAACCTTTATTGATTTGATCAGTGTTGAAAACGGTTGAGCTGCCTAATATTTTTGTGAAAATGGTGATACATTTTTTTTCATGATTCTTTGATGAATAGTAGGTGCCAAAGAACATTTTTGCAACATTTTAAATGTCTTTACCGTCAATGTTGATTCATTTAATGAGTAAAAAATAAATGACCCTACACTTTTGAATGGTAGTGTATATAAATGCTGTCAAAGTGAATCCACTGCTGTGGCTTTCTGGTGTCTCTTGGATGCTTTTTTGCAAAAACCCAGGTCATAAGTTTCAATGCATTTGATAACAAATGTGCTGGAACATTTCCTAGATCATTATCAGTGAAAATGGAGTCTGCACATCACGGTTAGTGATGCTACTTCACTGGCAGAGGCTAATTACTCCACACTTCAAAGTGGCACAGGTTGGGAGGAGAAAGAGCCACAGTGGGAGACTTCATTTGGTTAAAGAAATCACACCAAGGGGCCATGCAGTTGAGAGGGAATTGAGATGCTTAAAGCTTTCAGCTTCTTGGACAAAATTGACTATATTAACACAAATTTTACAAAGAAAGCTCTACTCTGTGGAACAGATGACGCCCAATGAATCATCTATTGAAATATATTAGCTGAATGAGTTAATTATGCAGGTACATACAGTATGTGACCCTGGACCACAAAACTAGTCTTAAGTGTCAATTTTACGAAATTGAGATTTATTAAGCTGAATAAAAAAGCTTTCCATTGATTTATTGTTGAATCAATATTTTGCCGAGATACAACTATTTGAAAATCTGTAATCCGAGGGTGCAAACATGTCAAAATACTGAGAAAATCGCATTTGAAGTTGTCCAAATGAATTCTTATCAATGCATATGACTAATCAAAAATTACATTTTGACATATTTAATGTAGGAAATTTACAAAATATATTCATGGAACATTTACTTTACTTAATATCCTAATGATTTTTGGCTTAAAAGAAAAATCTATAATTTTGACCCATACAATGTTTTTTTTTTGGCTATTGCTACAAAATACCCCAGCGACTTAAGACTGGTATCGTGGTCCAGGGTCACATATTGCCCCCATCTTGCTGAGGAAAGATTACCTAAAAACAAAATGAAGGCCAACATAATCTTATTCTCTAGCCAGCCCCAATTCCATTAAAAGCTACTTCGCTGTGCATGTTATGCAACACAAACAGGAGGTAAATGAACAAACTGTAAATGCATTTCTGAATAAGATGTGATCACAATCTTTTCAATAAAAGTGGTAAATAGATGTAATGGTCTGGACAATGGATTGCTGGAGCAGTTGGAACAAGAAACACTGACATAATATCCGGCGCTCAGATGATAACCTTGAAAACAGCCTGTGTGACTTTTAATATGAAAATCTCAGGTGTCATCTTTTGAATTTCATCTCATGAATGCAGTTTGTTCATAGCACCATCCTGAAACTTAACATCCAATTATGATTACTTGAGCTTGGGACTATTTAAACTCTGAGTTTATAAGTAAAAACGGATACTGGTGTATCTGACGAAGCCAAGTTTGATTAGATTAAAACATCGAACACCAAAAATGTTTTATATGGTACAATTGCAAACAAAACCATTGCCAAGAACTTAAATTCTCTGCAAATGGAAATTTGTGTTGATCGACTGAACAAAATGAACAACAGGAAAAATCTGCCAGTATGAATCAAGTGAGAGAGATTTCACATTGAAAGACGTGTGAGCTGCGAGGTAACAAATTGTACTATGAGTCTGAGGAACATGTAAGACAGCCTCTGAATAAACATGCAAATGTACCGCTTGAAAAAAAGTGCTCATATAATTTTTCTTCTTTTTACTTGAACATGACACTTGTGTTTTTTTCTTCTTCTGAGATTACTGGTCATAAACACCACAGTTAATGTAATTTTGTTTGCCAGGCAGGAAAAAATCTGAAATGCACTAACATGAAAAGTCATGTTTTTTAAACAACACAGTGAACGCCAAGATTAAATCCAACACATCAATTCCAGTTTACAGTCTACTGAACCCAGTGGCATAATTAAATGCAGCGTTACCCATCCTTCATTTTTCCCAGGCTGTGTCCTCATATACATGAAGGAGGAAGGGACTGTCCCACAGAAGCTAGCTGTCAGTTTTGATCTGGTTGTGGATGAAGAGCCAGAGCTGTCACTCAGTATCACACTTGCACGTTATCAAAATGCAGTGATAATCACGCAGCTACAGATGAAGGAGAAAAAAACAAGCCAGCGGTCTGCATGGATGGCAAGGCACACCGTCTGGAACGCTTGCTTTGTCATACATATCAATTGAGTGACATTTTACAGCAAAAGCTGCCTGGCTCAGATGCCTACCTGCAGATTCCAGCATCAGTGAAAACATACAAATCACACTAGGCTGTTTTAAAGCAACTTTAAAGCATTTTTGGTAGATCAACACACTACCGTGTTTCTGATCTAAAATCTCTATCTTGTTTTTAAACTAGACTAGCTAAAGATAGTTCACCAAGAAATTATATTTCTGCCACCATTTATCACTCAGCCTCATGCTATTACAAACATGTATGGTTGTCTTTCTTCTGCGGAACACAACAGGAGATAATTAGAGAAATGTCTGGACATACTATACAAAATGGAATGGACCACACATTTAACTTCTCTAATGTTGTAACGTGAAAGCTTCAAATGAAAAAGAATATTCAGATTGAAATAATGCAGGATACTTTTATCCATTGGGATTTGATTTGACTTGATCAGAAGGTGGTGAACATGTTAGGCCATGAAATAATGGTTATTATTTGTACAACCAATACAGCAGGGTTATTCAAATCTTGCCCTGGAAGACCAATGCGGTACAGAGTTTAGCTCCAACCCTGATCAAAGTCACCTGCCTGTGATTATCTTATGATCCCAAAAACATTGACTAGCATGCTCAGATGTGTTTGACTAGGGTTAGAGCTAAACTTTTTTAATAACCCTGCAATACAGTGTTGTTTTTGTCAGCAGAAAAAAAAAAAGAAAAACTTTGAGAGGTGGAAAAAATTATTAAAAGACTAAAAGATAACAAAAGCTTTATTTTATTTAGAATAATGGGAGAATGCTGGGGAACTGTCCTGAGAAAGACTACCAACATTAATTAAAGGTGAATGTGTGATTTCTGTACCACACAGAATCACAAAAATAATGACAGGAATTATACACTTAATAAAAAAAACATTAGGTATATGTCCCATAACCAAGAAGAAATATATTAAGGAAAGAATAACTTTTGGCCCCCAGTCCTAATAAAACTAGGTGAATGTGATTTCACCAAGTACAACATGTTCCTGGATCACCATCTTTGTTGATCCTGGAAAAGCATACCAATCAACCAATCAGAATTGTGTGATAAGTTTTCAAGAAATGTCAGTTTTAAGCTTACAATCAAGGTTAGATGCTTCTACACCATTTGCCTCTGACTTTAGGAATAAATTAAGGTTAGGGTTAGGTTTAGGGGTACTGTAGGTATTGGTTTAGGTCTATATTTTGGGGCAGCAACGTTAATCCCGGAACATGTCTTACTTGGCAAAATCATAGAAATAGGGCATATGGGGTTTGGTCTGATTGATCAGCTCATCCTAAGCCTGGGTGACAAACTAGCAGTGAAGCAGCAGAAGCACAGCTGTTCTTCCTGCAGGTAGAAATCATAGAAGATAACACACAGTCCACGGCACAGAAAAATCACTGTGTCCACCTGCAATTACAAACCATGCATTACTTTATAGCCTAGACTGCTGTCACCCAATGTCTGAAAATTAATATAGATCATTATAATAAAAGGAGGGAAAAAATCTGTGTGGAAATATGTTAGCTACCTGGCTAGGGTAGATCGTATTGTAAAAGCCTTGAGGAGTAACTCACTAAAACTGGTGAATGTTCAAGGATGTGGTTTTACAGTGACTGGAAAAGCCCACACACTACTGATCCTTTGATAAAATGTGCAGTGCGTAATACAGTTTTTCCTTTCAATGCCCCGGTTTACTAAGCAAACTAATTTGCATTTGCACATTATTACCTCATAACCTACTTTCACCTGCTTTCTGAAATGCACCACATTGGCTATTGTATAACTCTTCGACATCCATCCATAATTCTCCTAATCTGGTTAAACCAGCACTCCTAATCCAAAACTAGTGATGCTCGCTAATCTATGTTGCGTAATCTGCTTTCAAACTCTTGTAAGATCTTTGCTTGAGCCACATCAACAAAGTGGTTGCCACTTCTGCTGTTCTTCAGTGGGTCCCAGATATCTACATCACAGCCTCTCTTTCTCCTGGAGTACCATTAAAAACAGCTGCTGTCCCCCTGATGAGCTCTATGCCCTTTATAAATATGAATCTGAGCGTAGTCCTCTCGGCGAGCCCATTTAGACAGAATGACAGCACTCAGAATCAGTCGCAGCTATAATCACACAATCAAAATGCATTATTTGGCTTCTTCAGGTGCACGGCAATGATTACGCTCCCTCTCGCACTGTACTCAATTGAGACCAATTGAGCTCATTCTGTCCTTGTGTGTCTCTGTGGAAATCATCATTTAGATGGACATTATTATAAGGGAAGAAGAATGAAGGGATAAAGCAGGAATGTGTATAATTATACCCATGAAAAACCACTAAACCTCAGGTACTAAATGTTAGGTTGCTCATTCTAACTTGTATAATTCATTTATTCTGGGTGTAACTGTGATGAATAGGTTAAAACTGAATATGTTTTTATTCTGTTCTGAATTTGAGTGATCCCAATGAACTTTTAATAGCTAAACACGTGTTTATATTGAAGTATCAAGTAGTTTTATGATGTTTCCTAAAGACGTGAGGGCTGATTATGAACTAAATTTTAAGTTTTTCAAATGTTATTCATTAAAGATGTGATGTGAAGAGGTCTCAGCAGGGTTATTACAGTTAACTAAAAATAAAATTGAAAGCATAAAAAAGAAAAATATTATATAATACTATCTCGATACTAAAATAACACAAAAAATGCAGTTTTCAAATTATTTTCTAATTATGTGCACAAACTGTAAGTTTTTATGGACCGGAAACAGACATGTCATTGCTATAATGGAAAGCAAACACTTTTCTGAAAAAGCAAGTGTACTTTGTAAATTGTCTACATCTATGCATGTAGTTAAATTTGAATGTAGTTTAATAGATTAATTGCTAAATTGTCATTACTTTATGTATAGAGGATTACAGCATATATTTTTTTGTATACAAAATCAACAAATTCATTTTATTTAAAGAGTAACTAAACCCTAAACCAACTTTTTTTAGTTAATGATCTATAAGAATGGGGCTTTATTAGTGCTGTTCATTGTTTCAGGTAACTTTTTTGACATTTGAGTATAAAGTGTTTTAATTCTATAATATATGGTGTAAAAACGTCTGAGTGCTGCCCTCTTCAGGTTGAACGGTGGCTACTGCAGTTGATTTTTCCTATTGGATGTTGCGGTGGCAAGTGACGTAAGCGGTGGCAGGTGACGTAAGCAGTTTCCAGCTTACCACGCCCCCTGGTACGAGCTACCACGCCCTTGGCAGTATAAAACCATCTTGTTCCGTCAAAATCACTGTAGGAAATAATGATCAAGGACGGAGATATTTGTTTAATTTTCTAAGGAGAACTGGACTGGAAAGACGAGTTTAAATAAAATTGAGTAAGCTAGAGTGAGACAACAGATGGCAGTAATGCAACGCTTTGGATGCCAACTGCCATAAAAATCCAATGAAGAAGAAGAAGAAAATCACTGTAGTGAGTCAGGAGTTGGAATTGCGAGTATTGAAACGATCAGGATAGACTATTATAGCATCTATTTAGCATAGCAATTATATAGTTATTTAGATCTTCAAGTTAGCGTAGATTTATCTGTATTTAGTACAGTGGTTAGGATGGTACGTAGGTGTGTTGCTGGTTGTGACAGCACTGCTGGACTGCATAGTTTTCCAGCAGACTTTAAAATTAGGCGCCAGTGGTTGCATGCACTTGGCCTAGAAGACTGTGAGTTCCCGGCTAGAGCTGGATTGTGCAAACTGCATTTTACACGGGGTTGCTTCTCCAACGCAATGGAGGTGGAGATGGGCTTCTCCACACAGCTCGCGCTGAAAAGCGACGTGATGCGGGAGTTAAGACCGCAGTTTGAGCCAGTTGCTCGAATTGATATGAACAGACACCTCGACATCCTCCACTTCAGGTGAAGGTAGGTGAGAAAAGTCCTCTACTTCAAATGATCGCTCTGTTGCAAAGCTACTTGCGTCATTACGGTCACTCCATTTTAGCGTCTCTGACAGCAGCTGTCAATCAATCCGTCACTGCGGGTCTCATGTTCACTCCGCTCTCGCTCAGCCCCGCCCTCGGTTCGTCCCCTCTATCTCCGCTGTGATCTGCCCACTTTTCAGCATTTTTCAAATATTGTCCAGGGGTTTAGTTACACTTTAAATGTATTAGGTAGTTTAAAAAAAGTTTTTTAAAAAGTATGCTTTAGCGATTGCTAGGCAACCCTCATTAAAGCCAGTGTCTAACTCGGTGTGGTATGTGTGGAATAGTATGCAGTTTAAATTTTTGGCATCATCATTTCAACTGAACATATCTGAGCTATTCCACGAGCAATTTATCTGAATATATCTTCCTAAATGCATCTAATGCCATATCTACACATAATTTAATGTGGCTTTTGTTGGTTTTATCATACTGTTTGTCTCATCCGTTGTTGCTATGCATTATCCAGACTGTTATTGTTTACAGCTCCTCAACAGAAATTGGAATGGATAAGAGAGGATAAGCATATTCATACTCTCATCTCATGAGTTGTGTGTGGCTGTCTTGGTTCAAGTGCCCAGCTGAACAGCACAAGGAATCTCATGATAAACAAACAAACAATAAAACATTACACAAAAAATCAACTAGGAGTGATTGCTAGATTTTTCATTGCAATAAATGAAGCACTTCTGCTACTGTTTGTTAGTCTGCATAGTTCCTGCCATTTCAGCATGGAAAGAAATGCATTTTTACAGTTGATCTAGCCCAGATTGACTCTCTCTAAAGCAAGAGGGTGAGACATATTAGAGATGACCCGACAGACACAAAGGGGATGAGACATACGCCTAGCAGAAGCCATTGTGAAAGAGCTACAATGCGCTTGAAATGGAGAAGCAATGCAAAGTCTGTCCCCCGCTGAAGCGCATGAAATTTCTGTAATACGCACCCAACCCTGCTATTAGCATGTGGTTTACCCTGGGCGCTCATGAATACAGAGAGATATCAGAGGAGAGATGAAAAACAAGTAATCTAGAGGAATGAAATAAGCTTTGTAGTCCTACTTTACCAAAATTAAACTTTGAGAATGTTGTGAATAAGCATAAAGTATTCAAAACGGACCTGATCTTCAACATAGGTGTGAAATTATCTGCAGGTGGTGTGTGGAGGTGCAGAAAACAAGTCTGAAACACACACGAGGTTGGTAGGTTTAGAGGACAATTCACTCAAAAATGAAATTGCTACAATTGTTAACACCAGTCACACTCACCCTGTTGTTCCAAACCCATATAAATGTCACATTAGCAAAACTCTGCCACAATTTCCCAGGCGAAAAAGGTCCAAAAGTGAAGCAATGTATCTTTCAAAACAAGCAGGTTTATGTTGCTGTTCAATTATGTTATGATCGTGTGGATTCCTACTGAACTATGACCTGATCTTAAAGGGTTACTCCACCCAAAAATGAAAATTTTGTCATTAATCACTTACCCCCCCCATGTCGTTCCAAACCTATAAAATCTTCGTTCATCTTTAGAAAACACATTAAGATATTTTGGATGAAAACAGGGAGGCTTGAGACTGTCCTATAGACTGCCAAATAGGGGTGTCGCGATTGATGATAACCGTGATATTCAAAGAAACAATTATCGATAACGTGTTAATTTAGTATGTGACATATACTGCGATAACCGCAATATTAAAGATGAACAGTTCTCTTATGATAACACCACATGTAAATTCTCCATGGTCAGTACCTGGTTGAGCTCCCAGGTGGCACCATTGTGCCCTAACGCTAACACCTGTCACACAAGAAGACAACGTATCGCTCACAGCTACTCCAAGGAGAGCCGTGTTCATCAGAGTAAGCTGCCATTATTTTACTAGTCATAGAATGGGAAACGTTATATTAACAAGGATGTGCTGTTTCTACGTGTATTTAGCTTTGATTTCAAATAAAACAGTGCATCCTTGTGGTGCGGAGGACACAAAAGAGCAGCACGGTGATATGGAGTGACACAGAGGAGACCGTTAACAAAGGAATTATTGAATAAAGACGTTATTTTTGTTTTCTTCGCTTACACAAAGTGTTCCCATCGCTTCATATACCGTATTTTTCGGACTATAAATCGCACCTTAGTATAAGTCACATCAGTCCAAAAATACAACATGACGAGGAAAAAAAACATATATAAGTCGCACTGGACTATAAGTTGCATTTATTTAGAACCAAGAGAAAACATTACCGTCTACAGCCGCGAGAGGGCGCTCTATGTTTTCAGTGTAGGCTACAGGAGCACTGAGCAGCATAGAGCGCCCTCTCGCGGCTGTAGCTTCTACAGATTTAGAACGACATGGGGGTAAGTGATTAATGATGAAATTTTCATCTTAGGGTGGAGTATCCCTTTAACACAAAAGTAGAACATTTGAATAATTTGATCATGGCATAAACAATATGCTGTGAATCGTTATGACCTGGTCTTTGAGTTGAACCGCAGAACTGTATCAGTCCAAATTGTGAATCATTGACTAATTAAACTGGTTTGGTGAACTGTTCAACCAAACTGAAGATCTGACTTGAGAATGTATAAGATTTAATTGATCAAAAACTTACTTCTAGATTAACTATCCCTTTAATAAGATCCCCTGAAAATTCATTCTTGCACCATTTGAGATAACTTGTCGAATTCCTTATTTATGCTCTTCAAAATGTTTGTCCATCTGTTTCACTGACTCGTTTTGTGTGTATATGTCTCCTGCTGACTTAAACCCAGTCACACACACCATCTCTCTTTGCAATACGAGTCCAACAACAGGCCAAAAGAAAGCTCTCTGATCGTCACAGATTGAACCACATGAAACTGCAATCCATTTTATGTCCACAATTTCACATATTTCCAAAACAAGACATTCAACAGCTAAAGAATAGAGCGTGGGACCTGATTTTGATTGGATTTGGACAAGTTTGGATGGGATTTCAGAGGGCTTTTTGATTTCCTAATTATTTAGATGACTGTTTTTTGCACATTGTATCCAGTTGATGTAAAAGTTGTTTCACGGACAAAGCAAGTTAGAGCATTTTAATAACATGTATGATGAATCAGTCATATTCGTTTCAAGAATTACCTGTTGAGACATAAATTGTAAGCCCCCAACTAGCTCCAGAATCCAAAATACTTTCCTGCTCCATGCACTTGCCCAATATTTCCCATCAAATGTGATTTGATTTACACCAGCCAGATCTAAACATCCATCACTGGATTAGGCACTTAATCTTATTCATTTATAAGTCTATCTTTGGCCTGGGCTGAATGATTAGCTGGATTTTTAATGCATACGTGGGTTTAGTGAGGAGGATGGCGACAGCAGCATCTGAAAGCCCTGTAGATTAGAGCCGTTAATCTGGTTTGGGTGACAGTGGTCTGGCTAGACTCAGGACTGCAGCTGGCACCAGAGGTCTGGGAGATTAAATTAGAGTCAGCAGGCAGCAGGAGGGACTGGATGAACATGTGTTTATCGGTGATCTTTTTTCCATCTGGACTTCCTTATTTATTGCTTACTTCTTTATCCTCTAACAAAACTATGAAATGGTATAAATGGAAGTATGGGGATTAAGGAGTGATCAAAAATGTTAAACAAATCAAAACGTTTTATATTCAATCTTTTTTCCAAGGAAAGACACTATGCACACTCTCTCGATATCCTGAAGTGCATACTTGGGATGCTTTTTAAACAGTATTAAAGGAGTTCACATGTATGCTGGTCACATGTTGGCTGCTTTTCCTTCATCTTGGCAATCTAGACTAGATTTTCTATTCTTCTTGAACATTTTTCATTGGCATGCATTTTTTTATTTTGTATTTTGATTATTTGTTTGTTTTATTATGAATTATTTCATTACAAGCCCTCTTATCCTTAGGTTTAATAAGATAATGAGAAACAAATTCAATCGTGTCCAAACTCTTGGCTGTGTTATTTTTTGCTGGGTCATTTGTTCAGCAAAATAATTTTATTAAATAATTTTTGCATATCTCAAGTGTTCATGCGGAAGTGTTAGCCTATAGATTTGGCAGCCAAAGTACATCATTAGCTAAATTTTTACAAAACTATGTAAAATAAAGAATTTCACTAAAACTGAAAAGTCAGTTTTAACTAAACCATTAAACTGTTATGTACTGCATAATAATGACATTCTGTATCACGGCCATTATTGGTGCAAGTATAAAAACACCTCTGCTGACAATGAAATAGTTTGAAGGACAAATCATTTTGGTGATAGAGTCTTCAATCATACAAAACAGAAGATGAAGAATGAGGTCAAGTACAGGAACACATCAGTCAAACAAGAGCCCACAAAAAGACAAGATGAACATCTGCATTTATCTATCCCAACACACTCCATGCAGAGTCAACATCTGAAGGTGAAAGAACCACAGAAAACACTCTCACCAAAAGCCTACCGCATTATTACTCCATTACAATTTCATTTCAGGGATGTTGTTTGTATGCAGCTAACAATATTTTGAGATTTTATTCAATTTCCTTGAAGATACTGGGTAGGATAACAAAGTTTTTCCAAAGCAACTAAAAGCAGATCAATTAAAAAAAAAAAAAAAGGCATAATTATAAAGTTGAATACTTCATGGTGCAATGATATTGCATTCAGATAACTACATTTGTCAACTCAACAAATTGTTTATACAAGTGAAAAATAATGGATTTAATAAGTGAAAAAAAATGTTCAGTTCATTTCTGACAAATGAAGAAAGAGAATTATTCTGATGACATGGCACATGGACACAGTACAATGTTAATACAATGCTTATTTTGGACATGCACCATGCATGATAAAAAACGTATCATAGAAAACCATGTAAATATCTTGACATTTAAATATGTTAATCATTCAGAGTATCACAGTTTTATCATCTGATCTTATCTGATCTTAAAGTCCACGCTCTTTTCAGAAGATATGTAACAGCTTCTCACAGAAAGACCTTCCACCTTCAGTCCACCAGAAAATATTACAAAGCTTTTTGTTCAATTTCCTTTCACAAAACCCAGTATCTAATCAAAGGTTTAGAAATACAAAGCCAATTTCATTACATGGAAAAATTTGTGATCATTTCCAGTAAAATACTGAGTTTCTGGCTGATTAGGGTATCTACAGTAACACTGAACACTGCATGCATCTGGGCACAGCTTAATTTCCTATTTCCTTACAATAATAAAGGCAATCAAGCCCTTTATAGGTGGTCTAATGATCACCCACTTATACAAGTGTTTTCTCTCACTCCTGGTTATTACTTTTGACATTTTAATCAAGCATCTATTCAGAAGTACTGCAGCAGCTATGGTTTTGGAGACCACTCGGGTAGCTGTCAAAAAAAAGCTCCCTTTTGAGTGGTGAGAAAAGAAATAATGATTTACCCTCCAACCCCTATTTGCCTGTAATCAAATCTGCAATATCATGTGGTGCAAAGATGATGGGAGACCATTTGAAGCCTTGCTAACCTTGGTTTAAGATAAAAGCTTCAAAAACGTATCATTTTCTTTTGCTCCAAAATAATAAGGCACCTATGTTCAGAATGTGAAATTTTGCCATTACAATTGGACTAATTTCTAATTATTTGCAGACATCTCATCCCCTATGAAACATTGTGTCATCAAACAATATGAAATTAGTCCAGCTGACCAAGATTAGTCACAAATATATATATATATTTATACAATAGTGAATGTTTCTAATGGTAGGTTTACATACTGTATGAAAATCCATTTCTGCCCAGGCATATATCTTACAGAAGACATAACACACACAGTTTCTGCCAATCTCATGTCAATCTTGATTTCCTATAGAGTAGTACTGTATTCTTCATATCTCCGAATAGACTCTTTAGTTTTATCAGATTCATAAAAGACAGATAGAGCTGTACCTGTACCAATTGGAACCTGCCATTCTAAGCAAATTAAACTATTTTTTAGTTTGTTTGTTATTAAAAAACGAATCTAATATTCAAAAACAACATTTTTTGGCAAACAGAATGTTGATAAACTTTAAGCTTTAATTGTTTTAATAAAAGTTTATAGTTAAATTATTTAATTGCAGCATACCTTGTGACATATTCCACATGTGACAACTAGCCCCGGTGTCTGTTAACAACTGAATTTCACATGATACTCTTCAGTGGCCTTCATGAACGAGCATCTGTGCTTGAGTGTACATTACTGAAACTAAACATTACCGATGCATATAATGACAGGTTTATGTATCCCACTTTTGAGGTCAATGAATGTATTTTCAATATCGTCATTGCATACATTTCCACCATGGGTAAATGTCAGGTAATAGCCTACTCTTTTAAGTGCAGATTTTTTTTTTTTTCCACTTTAGTTTCACTGAACGCGTTAAAGGCCATGTGTACACTCATTACACCAGACTGACCTTCACACACAGATGCTTTTCATAATGCAGACGGTCCTCAGCAGGGTCTGTACTGCAGGGGTCCCATAGGGCCTGCAGATAATTATCTCCTCATTACCCTCCAGCACTTACACAGCTCAAACTAAAGTCCTCACCAGCACAAACATTGTGAAGGTATTAGCATTAGCATGCTAACTCAGCATCACAGTGTCGCCTGCCGCTTGGCCATTTCATTTGGGCAGGCTGTTGCTCTTGTGTGAGTTGACTAATGAGATAAATACCCAGAACACATTATATTGTTTTGCCTCAGCAAGAGCATTTGTTTTCGTCATCCTTGGCCGTTCAGTCAGAATTTCTCCAGAGAACAAAGCAAACAAGCAAGAGGAAGAAAGGATGTGTGCTTCCTGCCTTTGAGACTCCGAAAACAAGTGGTGTTTGAGGAGAAGAGGAAGTAGCTCTCCACTCTTCGTCCCCAGGTCCCCAAGCCATCACTGCTTTCATGAGATAGTGGTTTAATGGAAATAATGAAAGTGTTTGCTGCCTCCCAGCTGGTGGTTGGCAGTGTGTTACAAAGATACCTCAGGTAATGGAGTGCTCCCGGTCAGTCCTCATTTCAACTTAATAAGCAAAGGGGCGGAATTTGACTGTCTTCCTCATGATTTTTATTATTATTTGTCAGACAGTTCAGATACTACTATGATGTATAAATACTTGGCAAACTTACATCTCCTCCACTAGTTTGGGATTTTAAAGGAATTAATATTTTAATTCAGCAAGGATGCATTAAATTGATCAAAAGTGACATAGCACTGACAGATTAATTAGATGATTCTTCATTTCAGTAAAAATACAACTATTTCTACCCATATTTGTTCTATTATTTAACATATGCAATACACAATCATGTATTTCCTCCGAGTTTGATTGACTGTATCCTGTGCATGAAACCGATGGTTGACAATTTTTTCTTTCCCAGCTTTAATTTGGATTTTATGTCTATTGGCAAAAGCAAAACGAACACTGTAATTTCCGAATGCCACATTACATTCATTATAAATGCTTGGTAAACAAAGGATCCTGAGTTTCTATTGAGCTCAGGCAAAGCCAAGTGAGTCTGAACCAGTTGTATCCTATTTGCACGCCTGGAGTTTGGATGCTGCAATTACTGTTGTGCGATGGAGCACTCTTCAGGAAAATCACAAACTGATTGCTCATTACAGCCTAATGAAAATGTAATCAGCCATAAATGAAACGCATTTTGATATTTTTATCACTGTAAGTGAGCCGATGTTGGTTTTATACTGTAAAGTTATGTTTATTCTTTTGATCGGAAGGTATCAAATATGTTTGTGTGATTAGATTGGTTTACCTGCTGCTAGAAAATCTCACACTCCATAGGCAGTACCATCTTTGGATGTCTAGAAGACTGATTTCATTATGACATTTAGATTATGTGAATATTGCAGTCAGTAGCTCGACCACTGTGCATTAAGGCTCTCTCAATTTCTCTTCGCATGGATCGGTGCTCTAGTCGCAACAGGGATGTTGGTTATGTAAGCTTCATTTTTAATGCCACATATGAAATTAGATGATGAATGCACCACATTTAATTTAGTTTTGCTGCACCTAACATGTTACAAAAATTATGATTCACGCCATAATCTAACAACTTCACTTAAAAACTGCTATAAAACAAAAGAAAGCAGCTAATTATTAAAAAAAAAAAAAAAAGTTTTTCTGCAATGCAATGTATATATTTATACAGAAACGTAAACTTGTCAAGGCTACTAAGCATTTTGTCAGAACATGTTGTTTTTTTGTGTTCATCTCAGTCATTTGATTGACATAGCACAGCAAATGGGTTGGTAGTCTGCAGTGCTTAGAAAACAAAACAACTGGAAAGTTTATTCAGTTCCTGTACCTCAAGCTCAACTGCTCAACAAGGCGTTAAGTAAATGCTCACATCTGAATACCAGATAAATCTAGTGCCCAGTCTCACTCCCATTCATTTTGTAATCATTTGAATTAGTTAAGTCTTAACCTGAATGGTCGATGGAAGTGTTCTTCAGAGGCGCGTTCAGCTAATAGCAGGCTAAACGGCAAATGCCCCTTATAAAGGTCTGGCAACAACTGGCTGACATTTTGCCCCTTGAGACGGGCACTCAATAGCAGGGCAAATAAGAAGTCATGATTGCCTCATCAAGACTAAATGGTGAAGGGTTTGCAGAATTCGTGGATGAAAGCTTTGAGTTGATTACCATCAGTGCTATCCGACTGGCCACTGCCTGATGCTCCCATTTAATGCAGGTCAAGGCTTCGCAGCTGTAGACAAATAAACGGTTGATTACAGAAGAAACAGACTGCACCAGTGGAAGATGAAAAAGACCTTCAAATATCAAGGTCAGCAAGTTTGGGTTGATTCATTGGGGTTTTTTTAATCTAAAAAACTAATTTTGCAGCTGAAGTCCCTTTAGTAATTTTTCAGGCTTAAGAAAAGTTTTGTTTTCATCAAGGCTTGAGATCAATACCTCACTGAAGTGCTGTCCTGAGGGTTTCCGCTAATGCTGCCCGCTGCTGCACTTCTCAGGAAAATAGGGAGTGACAGAGGGTCACCGCTGCTGGGTTCATCTTCCCCTGACCTTTACATCCCCGTTGCTGATCTGTCTTTCTCACTGGGACAAGATGTAACCCAGGCACAGCACAGGGCAAGAACAAAATAAAGAAAAGTTACACAGCCCAACTCTGCCACCCGCAGCTCTCTTCAGTGAGCTCTTGAAAGTTATTTCCTCAAATTTGTACTTAAAAACAATAAGTACAAAGTGCTTTATACACAGTGTGATTAGTACACCACCTTCCTCTTAACTGGAGCACAATTTGAGCAGCAGTGGCCAAATACTCAAAAACAGAATTATTATCATTTAAAGTGAGTACTGAAAACTAGAGGGTACAGAGCAGGGGAGAAAAAAAAGGAATTTACTCTTTTGTTTTCCTGAAAATGTCAAAAAAGTGAGAAAGTGCAGTGGGAGATTGATAGCAGCAATGAAGACAATGTCAAAAAAAAAAAATGCTCAAGGTTGAAACAATGACCAATGAGGCATCGGCAGAGGAGCTGGAATGATTGATATGGGTGACAAAGTGAAGACCCCAGGCTGCAGCACACATGAGGATTCAGTATTCTGTGTCTACTCTGTCTGCTCATCTGGGGATTGATGAGGACTCAGCACTGGACCTCATACAGCGCTGGAAGGCTGGTGAAAATGAGGGGTGGGGAGTGGTCTCTCATGTTGTCAGTTCTACTTTTCAAGTAGATACAGCTGTTTTGTTCTGGGGTTTTACAAAAAAAGTCGCCTTTAGCCTCAGTTTTACAACCCTGGACCGGGGTTCAAAACAAATGAAAATGATGATATTTAAAATATCAAACAAAGTATAATATTGCATAAATAGTAACACAATTACCTATTCTTTGGAAACCATTTACTACAAATTTACTAACACAGTAATGCTGTCTTATCAACTCAGCAGCTGTAAATGACGGAAAAAAGAAATAAACCAAAAAAAAAAAAATCCCTCTCATTACCAGCACTATGCATGTCCTGTCCCTGTTGACAACCAGACACATTTATATTTAGCCAGAGAGGAAGAGGAGGAGGAAGAGGTGCCAACTGAATAAGCCCGTTTCCCCTCTCTGAGGATGAATCCTGTAAGATCTGCCTGCCTGCGTCTCTCACTTTCACTCGGTCTCTCTCTGACCCAGAAAAACAGCCCCAGCATAACGGAGAAATGCAGGAGTGCAGGCACACCTAAATATAAATAACTTTATGCCACTTACAAGTCTAATGACGGGTAGAAGCCTGAAATCATTCGAGTTTAAAGATGGTTTGGAATGACTACAGTGAAATTCCTGGCGTTCTATTCACTTTTGAAGAGCTAGAATGCCAGGGGTTGGTTTTTAATAATAATATAATACAAAACCATCACAAAACTGTTATATCAGGATGACTTAAGTCCACTAGCCGGGTTAAAAACAACCATTGTTGAGTGTCGCCGAAATCTGAGCCAGTGATGGGCTACTTGAAGAGCGTAAGGGGTACTAAAATACTTAAGAGTAATTTCTCAAGCACCGCCCAGGGAATAAATACTGTATTTTTCGGACTATAAGTCCCACCTGAGTATAAGTCGCATCAGTCCAAAAATACGTCACGACGAGGAAAAAAAACTTATATAAGTCGCACTGGACTATAAGTCGCATTTATTTAGAACCAAGAACCAAGAGAAAACATTACTGTCTACAGCCACGAGAGGGCGCTGTATGCTGCTCAGTGTAGACTACAGGAGCACTGAGCAGCATCTCTGGCCGCAGAGAGCGCCCTCTGGCGGCTGTAGACGGTAATGTTTTCTCTTGGTTCATTTCTCCTGGTTCATGTCAAATTAATTTTGATAAATAAGTCACACCTGACTATAAGTCGCAGGACCAGCCAAACTATGAAAAAAAGTGCGACTTATAGTCTGGAAAATACGGTAGTCAACTTGATTTGGTCCAGTGCGGCCAGTCACGCTCCATTGTAATTTGAGAGGCTGTTAGGATTAGTTTAAAATGTGAAATTAATAAAGGGCAAACTGAATGTGATAGAAATGTGGGAAGAATTGAGATGAAACAGAAGGGAAAGGACATACGAGAGGCTGAGATGTGTGTGTGCATTGTGGGGACAGACGGGAGGGCAGTGGGAGGTTTGGCACAAGGACAGAGATTAAAGAAGTATTCTTGGGGGTGGTCTAAAAGGAGGATGTTATGACCTTTCCCTGCTCACAACACAACCAGTACCAGATTCACAGAGAGGAAGACTTAGTTTAGAGTCAGAAGTGCTGGTCTTATGGGTGGTAAGCTCACACTAGATTAGTCGGACATTTATACAGGATTGACAGGATGGATCAGCCATCCTAGCTCCCTCTTTGAGTAAGTGCAGTATGTATACTTTGGACAGAATGCAAGTCATCTGTATGCATGGAATGCCCAAATGAGCTACTACATATGCTAAAGTGTGTAGTACAGTATATAATCAGAGAGCCAACTGTGTGCAATACTATATCAGGGTTGTGTCATTCTGAAATTCAATTCCTTAATTTAAATTGAAGTAAACAGGATACAGAATGACTGAGCAATAAACAGAACGGATGGATGATCAAAACAATAGACAGAATGACAGAGGTAGATCTTGATTGACAGAATAATAACAGTGACCGAATGATACAACGCTGGATAGATAGATAGACAGACAGACAGACAGACAGATAGATAGATAGATAGATAGATAGATAGATAGATAGATAGATAGATAGATAGATAGATAGATAGATAGATAGATAGATAGATAGACAGATAGATAGATTTAGTAATTAGTGCATTTACAATGTGTACTACTGAAAGTATCGCATTACATACACAAGGTGACATGCATTTCTTGCTAAAGGAAGTGGTTTCTGTAAAAGCAAGTCTTACACTTGTGCTATATTTGTTCAAAAAATACATTTCTTAGGTGTTTTTTGCAACAGCTTTTTAATAACTTTACATCATTCTTTTAACTAAGTTTTTTTGGAATTTGCTTCAAAACTCCAAAGTACTGTATCTTCCAGGGGAAATCAAACAGAGGATGAGCATATGGGCCTGTGTTTGTGTTGACGTGTACACTGTACACTGGTCACTTTCAGTGTTTGTCATTCCCTGTTTATGTCACCATAGAGAGCAGAAAAGGCCAGATCTGAACATGACCCGGAGAACACTTACTGTTCAAGCACTATCCTGAGCCACAGACACTTGACTTACCTGTAAAGCATCAAATAAAAATCTGCACTCTTTAAAGCATCTTAAAATTCAAAACCACAGTCCCATTACAGCATAGATACATGTAAGGTGCTGCGTGCTGTGTGCCTGGCAGGCTGAACAAAAGATGAAGAACACGGCCTTCCTTCAGACACAAACCAATCACCTTGCTGTAATCGGCCGTTACAGCGGTGCACAGCTGCAGTACACTGAATCAGTTACCATCAGTGGAGATGTTTTAGGGTCCAGGTAACATTGTTAATTTACGCAGCATGCTTATTTGGGTATCACGGTGCAATTGTTCAGGGCAGGTGGGGACGCCACCTCACCTTGCTAAGATGCAAATGGCCAGTTCTGAACACCTGTAATTGCTCAGATTGTGTTTTCCAGTGATTGTGTCCTCTGAGAGTGAACAGAAGGCATGAGGAAGCAGTCGGGATAGATGTGTTAGCCTTGATGAGCATGTGAACAATAACATATGTCTTTGAATGCTCGAGTCTGATTAGTCAATTGTGACATTCAATGGTCAGATATTTATAATGACTGATAAACTGGATATTTCACTGTTGACCGTGGCAGCATACCTGTGGATACATTTCACTCCGTATCCTGTCTCTTTTTTTCATGATGCAGGTTGGAATAGCTAATTGATTAAAATTCACATCTATATTGTAAATGCAAAATGCGTCCATTTATCTTCTGTCTTTCTTTCTTTCTTTCTTTTTTTTGTTTAATCATTAATGCATTATTTTTTAAGTGCAACCCCCACATCTCAAAATCCAATTAACAACAGATGCATATTTTCAATAATTTATCATACTTGGATGTATGTCATAGTGACGTTAAAACATCACTTGTAACTTCTGCTTTATTGTGACTTTAAAACATTTGGAGGAATGTTAAAATCACTCTTAAAACATTAGCAAGCTAGCTAAAAGAAAAGTACCTTGTGTGGTAGATTAACAACAAATATTAATATTGTATTTGAAAATGTTATCAAAATTTAGCATACTAAATCATGTGTAATCTGCAAGACAGCATATTTTCCATGTATATGTTTTGATATTTATTTAGTAACCATGTAATAATTGGGATAAATATGTGACCCTGGACCACAAAACCAGTCTTAAGTGTAAATTTTTCTAAATTTAGATTTATACATCATCTAAAAGCTGAATAAATAAGCTTTCTATTGATGTATGGTTTGTTAGGACAAATATCTTCATGGAACATGATCTATACTTAATATCATTATGATTTTTGGCATAAAAGAACAAACTATTATTTTGACCCATTAAATGTTTTTGGCAAATTGCTAAAAATACAACTGAATTGGTTTGCAATGTGCCACATTTAATTATGTGGTGAAATAATATTTTAGTTGTTCAGCGTCTCAAATTAAAATGGACATTTAAATGCAAATTTAATGGAAAATGAGAGTTGTAATGAAAAGGATTATTAAAAGTATGCTTGCTAATTTTTGTATCTTTGTGTAGGCAGCTTGGGGCGATATGATTTTTGTACTTCAAATTAAGGTTTAACAGAAAGAACCGATTGGAATTTCATATTAGCAGGATATTTTACACACTGTTTTTGGGGGGACCATGGGAGGTCCTGTGATCTATGAGCATTGTTAGTGCACTCAGACTTATCTGAAAGAAGATGAAAGGCCAACATGGGACAGTCAGTGGCTGCTCTTACATTGTCTCATCAATAAAAAAAAAACCTTTAACTGTGATTCATCGCATAATAGAGGATTGTCTGCTGATAATGCACTTTCTATCGTCTCTTCCAAGTTGGCAGCACTGTCTTTGTGAATTTAGAAAATTTACAATCACTGGCAACTACAATTCGGGACTCATTAAATTTTCATTATATCTCTTTTCCTTTTTGCTGTGCAGACTAAATAGCAACCCAAAAATGGATAATTTGACAACAGCATCTGGGTGGTAAAAAGGGGTCAAGGTTTGGCATGCTAGCATGGTCCACCATCTGGATCCAAAAAGCATCTTTCTCCATTGACATCCATTCAAAAGCAAGCAACATATATTGCTATATAACTTGACGGCTTGTCCAAAATTATTTGGTGCCATCAGACAATCAGTGTTGTCATAATTTCATTAATCAAATGGAATTTATGGTAAATTAACAAATAAATACCCATAAGCAAAGACGGCAGATTTCAAACTGCATGCTTCAGAAGAGTACTGTGCCGTCTGAGCACCAACCATTGAGATAAATAGCAAGGTTAACAGATACAAGATATTTAAGTGATCGAATGCAAAGACTGATTTTCATTCATGTTCAGAGGAGACTCATTATTGGGACTTAAATGCCATCCTGTTCTGAAAATAGAAAGTCTGGGGTGTTCTGTAAAGACTGTGGTAACTCAGTATTAAAAGAAACCTCAGTCCATTATACCAGGGGTTTTCAAACTGTGGGTCGCGACCCACTTGTGGGTCACAGAATGGAACAAGGTGGGTCGCACAAAGTCACTTGGCTGCAGCTAAATTTGCGTTTCAATGACACACACACACACAGTTCAGTCTAGGGCTGCACGAAAGTGACGAGTGGGAACGGTGCGAGGCCGGTGGAGTGATTGGAATTGAGCGACACCTGCTCGACTCACCAGTCTCGAGAACCACGGAGGAGATCGGAAGGATACAAAAGAGGAGCGTCCGTCTCCCCGGCAACTCACTCCAGCCCACCGCCTCGAGCATCCTCCTTCGCCCTGCTCGATGGCACTGCGGATTCACCTCAGTGCCGAGGGATCTTCGGCACCGCGTCCCTCCTTCCTCCCAGGCTTCGGCACCAGTCTAACACATTAAAAACTTCTCAATCACGGGAAGGAGGAGGCGGGAACCGGGAACCCACTCGTCACAATGATATAGCCCACCAACATTAATAAGGACTGCAATATCCTTAGTGTGATTTTCGAATTGCAATTAAGTCCGCGTGCTTTGCGTGTTTTGAAGCGCGGGCGCGCACGAGTTGTAATAACAGTGAAGGTCTCAGAGCAATGTCATTAAAAGGTTCAATCGGTCCGCATTATTAAAAGAGAAAAACTTGCTCACTTCAATACACTATATTCCGCATGAGATTGCATACACCAGAAAACAAATGTTACGAAAACGGTTTCAGGTAGGCCATGTTCATTCATTTCTATCGTCCGTTTGAGCTCTGTGCACTTTTTTCGTTCGGGAAACGGTTTGTAAAAAGCATTTCACATGTACAGGGTGAGCAGTGCACAAACGCAGGGTTAATTGTAACACTACAAGATTTAAACATTTCCACATAACAAAATGCACAAAAAAATAATGCAATACTCCTTGACGTATCATCTCTTTTTAGAGAAAAATTTGCCAAAGTTCAGAAATCTTTTGAAGATATTGCTGAACATTAATTTAACCATTGCTAAAATAAATTTCTGCCTGAACTTAATGTCATCCAGTTTTTTTTTTTTTTGTTTATTTAAAACGAGACACATGTTTATTATTATTTTTTACCTATTTCACAATTATTTTAATCTCCAAACAGTTTTAGATAGTTCTGCTTTGCTTCTTATGCTTTTTCTAAAAAAAGTGTTGGATTGTGCTCCGTTCTCACCGACACACACGGAAGGATCGTGAATGCATTTTCTGCAACAAAACACAGCAGCGCAGATTACAGTTCACTGGAGTGAGCCTGTTTAACGTTTTTATGGACACTACATATTCTAAAGTCTGTAAACAAAAATTAAAACTTAAATATTAATAGTGATTTTTTTCAGGTGTAGGCCTACTCTAAAATAAAAAGGTTTTTTTTCTTAAATACTTCATTTCTGTCATCAAACTTTTAAGTAAGATTAGGCTTAAAGTAATATCAACCTTTTTTTTTCCTCAAATATTGTGGTGGGTCATGAAATAGATTACACTTGTCTAGGTGGGTCGTGGAATGGAAAAGTTTGGGAACCACTGCATTATACTATCAGAGGTTACTACAACTTTGGTGCATTGCCATTATTGAGGAATTATGAATTATTTATGCAGCACGCATTCAAATCATGAGGCCTAAAGGTGCAGAGTGCCATTAAATGGCTGTGATTTCATATTTGAAGGTTTAATGAATACACTGCAGACTTGTTCTCTCACCTGAAGGCTACCTGCCGACTCAAGACGAGGACATAATTTTACGGCATGTTAAAGGTACACAATCGCCTCGCCTCAAACGCTGTCCAAAACAAATCCTGTCCACATTTCACAGCATATCACCGTTTTTCTCTGCTCACGCCATTGTTCGCCGTTTTGAACGAGCACGTTCAGGCCAATGTGACTGCTCTCTGGCAGCTCACCAACAACAACACTTGTGCAAATTTACCTCTGTGTTTTATTTGGAAGAACAAAGAGATTTTGGGTGGACAGTTTCAGCTTTGGTCTCTGGTCACTTCAGGGCTTTCAGATTTGTAGGTTTAATTAATTTTCAAAGGCAAGCCTGCGGTTTATTACAATGTGCAAATTATTCTCAGTGGCAGAGCAAAGCACGCTAATCTGCATGAAGTGCGTTGTGAAAGGTCATTCCCTCCAGCTCAACAGACAAAGCTCACTTCAAATTGATAAGCCTGAAACAGGGGATATGCACAAACACGCTCAGACAATACAAAAATATGGACACCTATTGATGCCCTGTGCCATAATCTATTAGTCAAGAATTCAATGATTTGCCCCATGGCGTCTGTGAAGCTAAGCAGGATAATATAATGCAAAAATGTTTTTGACACTGCAAAAGCACAATCTGATGTTTGCTAATGTTTGTACAGTTTGATTCCAAACATTAGCTACCTACAATCAATTTGCATTTTAAGTTGTATATTAAGGAGAAACTTTAACCTTGCACCACCTCCACCAAACACCCCAAAAAAGAAAAAAAAGTTATGCACTGATATTACAACTGACAATATGAGAAATAAGCTGATAATTATTTCAAACACCAAACAAACACTAAAAGCTAATTTTCTTTGTTGAATTTAGGCATCACAAAAAATACTGTGTAGTACAGAATGAAAAAGATAAACGACAAATAATTCTGTAATATCAGTAAATGATATTGGGCCTAAAAAATGTATGAGTGTTTATTATGATAAGCGATAATGGTGATTTGTTTCTGAATTAATCTGCATTTTGAACGAATTGCATGAATTTATGAATGACTCAATGATTTTACTGCCACCTACTGGCAGTTTAAGAGCATTTTTAAAGAATCATTTCAGCAAAATAATCATAATAAAAATAATAAAAAAAAGTAAAAGAGTAGAAAAGATAGTTCACCTAAACATGAAAAGTCTGTTATGATTCACCCTCATGTCATTTCAAATTTGTATGACTTTCTTTAGTGGAACATAAAAGAAGGTATTTTGAGTTGTTTTGATTAACAATGACTTTCACATAAACAAAAAAATGTTGAGATTTTTCTCAAATGAACTTTTTTTTATATAACCCATTGTTTATGTTAATACATCTGTGTAACAAATTTTATGTTGAATCAAATAGAATATTTATATTCTAAAGAATATTTAAATCTACTTTTGTATTATCTACTCGATACCTTTCTCATTTTATACGATGGCTTTAATAATCTTTTGAGGGTATTTTCACAGCTAAATTTAATTTGTGATGTAATTAATTAGCATTAATTAATTATAAAACCAATATATTGCACATTCTCAATTTAAAAGTTTCATTTATAAAATTCTAAAAAAATTATAAATAAATGAAAACAAATAAAATGGCTAATACAACCATTAAATAATAATGTTGATTTTAATAAAGAAACTTTTGTTGTTTTTGTGTACCTAGACAGTGATTTAAACATAAGCTAAATTAAAAGACTGTTCCAATACTGCAAACTCTATAGCAGCATAACATAGCAAGTCATTGTTTTATAAAGCAAAGGCTTTATGAATCCATCAGCCATGATAGTGTCTGCATAAATATGCACATTCTGCTTTTAGACATGAGGAAATGAAGGGAGGGGAAAAAAGCCCTATGAGGTCTCACTTTATGTATATACACAGACAGTCACATTTGTTGACTCCATGTCTCTTTGATGTAAATTCTGACATTTCTGGCAGCTCTGTTTTCTGTGAGTGATGGCACTACCTTTTACTGAGGTCAGAAATATTGGTTAAATAAATCTCAGTCGAAGGGCAATCACAATGCTATGGTGAATACTGGGTATGAGTGGTTTCCTTTCCTTTTGAACCTTATCATTTAAATTCGCTTCTCAATTTTAGTTTCTTTGTGACTGCTTATTAGAATTCGGCAGTCACAATGTGGCAGCAAGGATCAAAAAGATGCAAAAATGTCAGAAGTTAGAATGAAACCAGATTTTACATCCATCAGGCATTTCATTTAAATGAAAGAACTGGACGAGCAATGCCACAAAACACTGCCATCCACGGGAAAATCCTATTAAGTAAAGTGAAGACCAAAAAGCTAGAGATGCTTTGAAGACCTGCCAGCATTTAAAAAGGATAATAGTGTGAAACAGAGAGCTTTTCCTTGCTTAGTGGATGAAAAGCTGAAAGAGCCATTATTGACTGAACAGTTATCAAGTTGCTACACAGTTTACTATCTCTCTCTTTGTGTCAGTGACATAAGAGACAGATAGCCGGCAATACAGGAGCAGGTGAGTACTTTGACATCTGCTCTAATGGAACTGTCTACCCTTGGGCACTCACTTTAGCACAGTCAAGGAGGACTGCAGAAGTTTGAACAGAACAGAAACTCTGTAGTAAATCTAATAAATGTTACTGATCCAGAACTGCACTGCAATACTAGGGTTTACAACTTTTGGATTACCTGTAAACATGCAGTTACCATATAACCTAAAATCTAAAAATTTCCCCATGATATTCAACACAGCTGATGTAACAACAACATGGTTTCCCAGGTTCTTTCCCCCTGAGCGGTTTGTGTTTCAAAGCACAAAGAACACGTGTAAACTGACAGCTTGTTGGAATAGGTGTGACTGTGTTTGATCTATGCATATACTGGCGTGTGAGCCATTAGCACGACTGTTTAGACGTGACCACAATGAGGCTTGTGATGATTCACACAGAAAAAACAGCACAGATGCAAACACACAAAAATAAACATATGCTCAAGCTATAAGATTATCTAATTAGAAAGTGACACCATAATGCTACTAGAAAAATATATTTTTGTTCTTTTCTCTAATTTTTTTAATCTAAATTTTAGTAATTCATTTTATTTTTTTATTGTTCATATTGTATATCTTTCATTATGTAAGAAGAGAAATACTATGGAAGTCAATGGGAACCACCAACTGTTTAAATACAAGCAATCTTCAAAATATCTTCTTTAGCAACTACAGGTTTGGAATGACATGAGGGTGAGTAAACGATGACAGAATTTTCATTTTTGGGTGAACTATCCCTTTAAGTGTGACCTCTATGACAAGGATACTGTAAATCTACAGAGAGCTCTCAAAGCTTCCCAAGTAGCAGTAAAGCTCAACATTAGGCGTAATGTTAAGCTCCCCATATGTCTTTATGGTCATGTATACACACAATTTTTTTTGCAGAAATACTGTTTCTGCCTTTATAAATTCTTCACTGCACTGAATATTCACAAAGAAACAACTTAGACCTTCATAATCGCCCCTGACAGCAGTCTAATCACCCTATAACCCACCAGAAGCCAAAATAATTAAGCAACTAAAGTAATCTATATTGCATGTGGCTTATTATTTCATTTTTTTGGCCTTTTTTATTTTTTGAAGAAATATCAGAGAGGATTGGGAAATTACAAAAAGCCACACACCCAACATTATGAGTATATTTATATGAAATTATATTTTATAAAAAAAGAAATGCAACATTTCTTGGTAATTTATAGTAACTGGATATCATTATCTAAATGTTGAACCGTTGATTGAATGTGCACACAGATTAATTAAAGGTCCCGTTCTTCGTGATCCCATGTTTTAAACTTTAGTTAGTGTGTAATGTTGTTGTTAGAGTATAAATAATATCTGTCAAATTCTAAAGCTCAAAGTTCAATGCCAAGCGAGATATTTAATTTAACAGAATTCGCCTACAACGAACGACCCGTTTGGACTACATCCCTCTATTTCCTGCAGTAATGATGTCACTAAAACAGTTTTTTGACTAACCTCCGCCCACAGGAATACACAAAAAAGGGGGCGTGGCCTTGTTGCGCTCCGACGGAGCGTTGCATTTGTGTTTGTCGCCATGTCGTCGGATTGCAGTTATTTTCATCTCCAATAAGTCCAATCATCTTTGTTTGGCCTTCCCAGGGACGCTATACTTAGAGATCAAAGGTTACAATATATGATTAACTCGGTTCCCGAAAATTATAATCCACATGTAAAACTATGTGCAGCACATTTTGCTGAGGACAGCTTGCTGGGGACAACTTCCTCAGTCTCAATCAGTTTAATGCCAGATTCGCACAAAGATTATTCTTGAAAGATGGAGCAGTTCCCTCTTTGTCTGGAGAAGGCGTTGTTTATGGACCACAACCGGTAAGTGTATTGTATTATTTAAGATGGTGCGTTTAACAGTTTCTGTAACTTATTACACAAAGGGCAACGCTGTTTAGCTTTGTTAACTAGATGGTAGGACTGTGCAAAAAAATCAAATGCGATTTTCATGCGCATCTCGTCAGTAAAAACGCTCCTGTGATTATAAGTACAACTCCAGCAGTTTTCAAAACAAATTCTGCCCACTTGCTTCTCAAAACTAGTCCAAAACTAGCCCTATCGCGTTTCCAGGAGCTTCCAAGCTGCTGTCGAATCACAACACAGGAAACGCTGGCCCAATCAGAACTCGTTACGTATTTCTGAAGGAGGGACTTCATAGAACAAGGAAGACATCAGCCCGTTTTTATGACAGTGAAAACAGCGGTATACAGATAAGTGAATTGTGTGAAAAATACTGTTTTTTTTACACGCGAAACATGACCACGTTATATTGCACCCTGTAAACACAATCAAAGCTTCACAAAAGCACGAAAAACGGAACCTTTAAAATCAGACCAAGTAATCAGTTGAATTAATTTTAAAAGATGTAGTCAGTGTATTTACTGACAGAAAAGGATTAAACAAATAAATGTCCAGATGTTGCACATAGGCCTTGGAGCCACAAACTGCCACCCAGGTCTCAACTTTCACCGATATTTAAGTTGAGGCTTTAGCTTTTGGAGCAAGGACACTGCCAACTTTTGCCCAGTGAAGTAATATAAGAATGGATTTACTTTTTGTTCACACAAATGTTATTTTAACACAGAAACTTGGTTTTCACCATAATTTGGATGAATAGCAAACATCAAACTGTCTACATCAAAAAGTTTTGATCGTGGTATGTATCCCAAACATTGTTTTCATAATACGAGGTGCAGCGTGATGTTAACAAACAACACTTCACAATATCATTCAAGTCACATCTTACTGTTATGTCAGACCCATATTTGCATTACAGCAGCTCATTCACCAGTAGGGGTATGTAAGCGATTAGCCTACTCGCTGATAACAGGATGCTAAAACTATTCACCTATCTGAACGATCGGGCTGCTGCTTCCTAAGCAATCTAGAAACTTGTTGGCTCATCAAATCAGAAATTAGAATCAGAACAATCCATTTTATAAAGTTTTTTATAAAAACTACAGCAATATCAAATCATAAATCTGAACAATTGATTTATTTTTCCAGCAGATGACTCTGCCTGTCTCAAGCCACAGCTCCAGGCCTAGAGATATTCGCTGCATTGATGGAAGTTACCAAACGTTTGTCTCCACTCGGTCCCTGGGCTCAGATCTAACAGCAGCTGGAACAAACACACTTTATCAAATATACGTCAAAGGATGTTTGCAGAAGCAGTCTGGCATTATATACGATATTATTGCAACCAACGGCCACAAGAAGAGACGATAAATGAGTGAAACAACTCCGCTCTGACAACATCCCCAACCTCAGCTCATCCATTTGTTTTGTGGGTGTCCCTGTAAATTAGATAAAAGACAAAGGCTGCATAACATGCCGATGACTATGTGCAAGGAGGGATTCATAAGGATCAGAGTGATGCATTTTGGTATAAAAATGATTATATGACAACTGAAGACAGTGGGATACAGAGAAATGGAGAAAGGAAGGAAAGTGAGACAGACACAATATAGAGAGACAAAAAAAGAAAAAAAAACTGTCCCCATGTTTTTGACTGGTTGTCATATGCATGCGATAATATTCACATCTTCAGTATATTCAGTATATTTTGGTATTTCCTATAAAATCATTCAAGAAACTGCAGCTGCTTTATTTAAATTTATTGTCTTCACACCAGTCTATTATTATGGTATAAACTATTTCAGATAAACCAGACCCTAACATCATTTGAAAACAAAGGCAATTGTGGTAAGGTACTTTACATGTTTATCAGACAATCTCTTCCTATCAAAGCAAGCCAGAATCAGCTCCAGTCTTTGTCACAATTAAAATCCTCTGGGCGCGACAAACATGGATACGCGTTGTGGGTGCTTCTCCTGACAACACAGAACATAACTTAAATTACACTTTCAGTTTTGATCGTACAGATAAGAGCAATACATCAATCGAATCTGAAAAGGGTCTACTTTTATTTGTATACAGACATAATAACAACAAAACTTTGCGCATTTATAAAATAAAGAAAACAAACAGGGTGTGCTGTCTGCAGCCTTGGTTCTGCGTGATCTTCATTTATAAACGCATCATTAAAATGAACTGTAACTCAGTGAATACTCAACGAAGAGACATGACTTTTCCAAACAATAATTGCTGACTACATGTATAATCAAGTGAAACATTATTGAGTTTTATTTCACAGTTTATATATATATATTTTTTTATGCTCTTTAACATAGACAACAATATGATATTAAAGTAATATGAGTTATAATGTTACTAGCTTAACGTCAGTAAAAATGATTAGACAAAACTTTACTGTGATAGGCTATTCTCTGTTCACGAATATAGCCATATATGTTTATAACTATAGTTTTTGGATTGTATAGGACTACATACAAAGCATGATTGTGATTATGAATGTAACTAAGCTTCTGTTCAAGAATATCTGCTCTGGTGTAAATATTTTGAATCTGTTATTGTTACGTTCATGGACTTTCTGTTTCCTTATTTTGGTCATGTCCCGTTCCTTGTTTAGTTAATTGATAAATTCCTACCTGTTCTCCATTCCCCAGATTACCTCCCTTATGCTTAAATACCCTTTCTGTTTAGTTACTTCCTGTCCGCGATTATCCATGTTACTATCAAAGTTACTTTTATCAATTTTACTGTCTATAAATTACCACTAGTATCAGTGACCATCACAATAATTTGAATAATGTAGTTTGTGTAAATAGCATGCTAACGTTTTATTTCAGATATGATAAGAGTGCAAAAGAAACTGCTCTCATAAGTGAATATCAAGTTATTTTGTTGGATAACTAAATCTATTCTAAATAATCTACAAACAAAAAATATACAAATTTATTTTGTCCTCACATTCTTTCTTGTAACGCTTCCCTCTCAGTTACACACCTGACTGAAAGGCTCATTATGCTGCTCATTATGCGGTTGTAAATCACACTAATATTCATGGTCAATCATGCCTACTCGCATATGCCCTCTTGAAACAAAAAAGTGTATTAGAAAAATTTTATCAATATATTGTTTTCTGTGATCAAGTAAACAAGATGATTTTCACATCATTTTGAAACAAATTCTAGGCTACAAGCTTCAGTTCTCAAAAGTCTTCTGAACAAATGTTCAGTATGTGTTTCATGGCATTATTTCAGTGACACAAATGTTGTTTTCTCAAACACAATCATGTACATACATGCATACATGTACATACATTATTGTACCCCAGTTTGTACTGAAAACAGTATTTTCAGGCTTTAACCATGTAAGTTTATAAGCAACTGAAAGCACAAATATCAAGGCATGTCAGTACTTCTTCAGGCCCCCAAAACACCCTTAGAGGGTTAAAAGTCTGCCAACACAATACTGTATGAAGGCTGATTTCCTAAAACCAGTAGGGGATGTTTTGTCAATAATGCTGCAAACATGCATGCTCGACACGCAGAAGGCTGTACAGCAACTTATGTTACACCGCCAGACTTTAGAAATCTTTGATTTCACCCAGAAAGTCTTTGGGCAAAGTTAAAATTCACTGGATCAGGGAGAGAGCAAGAGAGAGAAAGCAAGAGAATGGGTTGGAGTCAAAATGGTGAAATATTGATCACAGTCGCCCCGCCAATCCAACATGCATCAATACACTCTATCTCTCTGAATTAACATCTGTATTCATATTTCCTCTGCATCTCAAATTTAAATTGCCCAGAAAACCCATTTAATGTTCATTTAAAGCTACAAGCACCTCCTACTAAACACAGATTTCCTTCAGCCCCTCAGAATGCAGTACATGTGTGAAGTCACCTGACTGTCGGGTGCCAACCTGTGTGTCATGAGAGAAGAGAGTTTCATTTATCAGGTAGGAGCAGTATCTAGTGGCAGGAATCCTTCACTGCTGCATCCCGCCTACATTGAGTCTTTCCAGTAATTCACGAGTTCACATCTACGAATATTTAATACAGTAAGGTTATGCGTATTTGGCGTGCTGTCCGGGTGGAGGGCTCTGAGCTCCGAGTACTCCCCCCGGTTGTGGTAAGAGTAGATGGATCTATAAGTGAGGAGAAATGGGGTGGAGGAGGGATGCTGAAACCTGTCAATGAACAGAGGTAGGTTCTGCTGTTATTTATACCTTGTCATGAGTTGATTACTGCTTGGTCTTCACTTGTGTTAATCAGGTTAATAAACTGCGACTGCTCCTCCCGAACTTTGTTATAAAACATAATTTCATGAGTTCACATCTACGTATATTTAATACAGTAAGGTTATGCGTATTTGGCGGGCTGACGTTTTAGAAGCGTGGTCGTTTGACCAGGAGATCTCGCATTGCCTCTGGCAGAAGCGGAGGAGCAGGCAGGCCCTGTTGGTTAATAGATGAAGAAGCGGTTGCGATGTCAGGAAGAAAGGCTCCAACGTCTGCCTGCGAGGTGTAATGGTGTATTGACTAGATGCGTAATGTGTCCGCTGGGAGGCTGAGGCTCGCTGGACGAAGAACAGACAGAGATGGATGCATACTGCGTCCGCTGGGAGACTGAGGCTCGCTGGACGGGTAGAGGATATAAATAGGTATTTACTGCGTCCGCTGAGAGACTAGTGCTCGCTGGACAGACAGAGGAAACAAATAGGTATTTACAGTGTCAGCTGGGAGACTGAGGCTCGCTGGACAGGTAGAGGAAAAATAGATATTTACTGCATCCGTTGAGAGACTAGTGCTCGCTGGACAGACATAGAAACAAATAGATATTACAGCGTCCGCTGGGAGGCTGAGGCTCGCTGGACAGACAGGGGAAACCAATAGATATTTCTGTGTCCGCTGGGAGACTAGTGCTCGCTGGACAGACAGGGGAAAACCGATAGATGTGTCCGCTGGGAGACTAAGGCTCGCTGGACAGACAGAGGAAAAAAATAGATATTTACTGCGCCCGCTGAGAAACTAGTGCTCGCTGGACAGGCAGGGGAACCAAATAGATATTTCTGTGTCCGCTGGGAGACTAGTGGACCGACAGAGGAGACAAATAGGTATTTTACTGCGTCCGCTGAGAGACTAGTGCTCGCTGGACGGACAGGGGAAACAAAAAGATATTTTTCTGCGTCCGCTGGGAGACTAAGGCTCGCTGGACAGACAGAGAAAGCAAATAGATATTTACTGCACCCGCTGAGAGACTAGTGCTCGCTGGACAGGCAGGGAAACCAAATAGATATTTCTGTGTCCGCTGGGAGACTGGTGCTCGCTGGACTGACAGAGGAGACGAATAGGTATTTACTGCGTCCGCTGAGACACTAGTTCTCGCTGGACGGACAGGGGAAACGAAAATATATTTTCTGCGTCTGCTGGGAGACTGAGGCTCGCTGGACAGACAGAGGAAACAAATAGATATTCCTGCGTCTGCTGAGAGACTAATGCTCGCTGGACCGACAGGGGAAAACAAAGCAGATATTTATTGCGTGGTTTACTCAATGAGGGTTTGGTGGGCTTTTTTGATATGGAATCGGTTGGTTCTTATGTAGCTTGGAAGGCATCTGAGGACCACCTTCCTAGAGCTTGGATCTGCTGCTGGGAGAGACCTTTTTGAGCTGCTGAGGTTGCTGCCCCAATGTGGGAAGAGTGGCTTGAGATGTTTTTTGCTGGGATTCCTGAGTGTTGGAGAACGGATTTGAGATGTTTCTGAAACCAGAAGCGTGTCACTGGTTTGTTGGATTCGTCTATGAATAGGGGATCGAGATGGGATTTAGCTTGGGAAGTTCTCCACTGAAGGTACACCAGAACGGATTGGAATGGTTGGATTGGTGATGAGAGTTTGAAAATATAAATGAAATGGCCTTTTTTGGTTTGATCTGTCTTACTTTGTTTAATCAAATATGATATTGTTTCGTTGTCTAGGACTGATAAGTCTGAGATTGCTGGGGTGGGTTTTTGGGTCAAATGTGGAGGTTATGGCGAGTTCCGAACATCTAAGGAAACCGAAAAAGGCTAAAATAAACATGGGGTCTAATGTGCGGGCGATATGGAGAGACTGGTAGCCTGTGCGGAGGGTGTAAATGCATTGTGTGAGGATATCTGATGTTATGGGTTGTCTGGTGTCGGGACGATTTGGCTGATTAGGAGGGATGTTTGCAAATTATTTATCTCGGGTGAGGGGGCGCCGTACATCAGTTTGTGGAAAAACTGAATGCCGCTCAGATACCCTTTGGTAGACCCGACTTGAAGGCCCTTGATGCTATTAAGGTAGGACATGAATGAAGTGATTGTGAAGAGAGAAATGTCTGGGAATGGTAAGTTATAGGATATGTGGAATGTTTTAAAACATCCCCAAGCGGTCACGTAGGTTTGGAGGGTTCTGGGGGAAACTGCTTGGAGGATGGTGTTGAGTGATGTGACGAGGAGGGGTTTTAGCGGATGTGTTACGGGAATATCAGTTCTGAATATGGAGGAACGGGCGTTGGGAAATGGTCCGCCCCTGGAGCCAGCGTCCTGAATTTCTGAAACAGAAAGCGAGAGAGAGAGTCAGCGATTTGGTTTTCTGAGCCCGGAACGTGTTTGGCGACTAAGATGAATTGGTCGCACGCTGAGATCCAGGTGAGGCGTCTTAAAAGAGGCATTATAGCCTATGAATGAGAGCGGCCTTTTTTTAATGCAATGCACTGTTGCGTCATTGTCGCAATGCACCAGAATGCTGCTAGTGGTCCATTCTTTTCCCCACAGAAAAGCTGCTACTACTATAGGGTAAATCTCAAATAATGCGGAGGACAGAAGTATGTCCTGTAATTGTGGTGGCCAAGGAGACGCAAACCATCGACCTTGGTAAAATCCTCCGAAACCAACTGAGGGGGCGGCGTCTGTGAACAATCGGATATCGACGGGGGACAAAACGAGGTGGCGGTAGAAAAAGGATAGGCCGTTCCATTGGTTTAGGAATGTTAACCATAACTTGAGTTCGACGCGACATGCTTGGGTTATGGAAATGCGGTCCTCTAGCGTGTGGACGGAGGACGCGAGTGAGAGGAGGTGCGAAATAAATGGGCGGCCTTGCGGAATGATGCGCATAGCGAAATTTAGGTAGCCGAGCAGGGATAGTAGTTCACGTTTAGAACAATTTGGGTTGTCAAGGAGGGTAGATGAGACTAAGATGATTCGGTCGATTTTCGAATTTGTCTGAATCCAATTTAATCCCGAGAAACTCGATGGATTTGGCCGGACCCATCATTTTCTCTTGTGCAATAGGAATTCTAAGTTCGGAAAAGACTTTTGGACTGTAAGGAAATGCGTGGCTGGGATGGCTTCGGGGGGCGAAATTATAAAAAAATCATCTAGCAGGTGAATGAGGTGGGGAATGGCGTAATTGTTCGACAAGATCCAGCAAACTGCTTCTGATAGCATGTCGAAAATTTTAGGTTAGGCGCACGGCAAAGTAGTATTTCCCGCGCCAGTGTGCTCCAAAAAGATGCCATGAATCCGGATGGATAGGCTGAAGTAATGTCGATTTTTGCGAGCCAAGCGCCCCGACCCGCGATTTTTATCATGTCGATTGCTTGATCTATGTCTTGGTATTTAAGCGAAAATTCGTCGAGAGGTATTAAGCTGCTAATGCTTGGAAACGGGGAATTATGCGGGGTTGATGAGATGTTTTTTACTCGAAAATTTTCTTGTAGCCACTCCGATGGGGCTGATACGACATGTGTTTAATGGGGGAGTGTCGAAAGGGCCGATCATGAAACCAGATTTGACTTCTTTTTTAATCAGATTGTTGACGACTTCAGGTTCTGTTAAGGTGGACTGAAGATTATTACAGATAGTGTTCTGTGAGAGCGAGCATTCTGCGCCGGGTTTAAAGCTGTTTTCGAGGTCTGTCAGCAGGTATTTGGTAAATTCGGGGTCCGGATGATGAGCTAGTACAGAGTGCATACGTGGAATATTTACAGGAGTCGATAAGTAATTTTTTGAATTTTTATTAGCAGATTTGTACACTGGGTACACGAAACGGGCATGTGCGCCGCCGCAGAAACTACAAACATGTAGGTACCGGCAGCGCGATTTGGTGCATTTGCCAGCATTAAACTGGTTGCAGGGCTGCCTGCTTCCTTCAAAGGAGGTTTTTTTTTCAATTTTTGATTTGCTACGGCGGTAGCAGGACATGGCACGCAGCTGGTGGATCTCACTGGGCTGGTTCCTGGGAAGGGTGGAATAGAAGGACAACATGGTTGATTGTGCCACTGACCTGCAGACTGCACAGGAAATGTTTTTACAGCCCAGAAACACCCTGCTGTGGAGATCCTGGTTGAGAGCCCCCCAGTATGTGCACTGGTTCCACTGGGCGACTCGCACTGCACTCTTAGCTGCGAAGAGTTTGTGATAAGTGTAAAAATGCCCGCCCCCATAGGACAGCGCAAGCTCTGCTATTATTGCCAAGTAATCATTCAGTTCGCGCCGCCTGTGGGGGAAAGCTGAACAGATAATTTCTGTATATCGAGCGAAAGCGATTGTAAATTCGGAAAATGACAGAAGGCGGGATGAGTGGGTGATTGAGTTTTTTAAAGTGACGGAGAAATCCCAGCAGTCTATTAGTCTGATTGGGCTGCGGGGAGCAGAGAGAGTAGAGATGAGAGATCTACGTCCGCACCTGCGAGGATCTGTGCCCAGATATTTTGTGACACAGGAGGTGGTTCCATTGCGACGGCATTAGGCGGAATGGGCATTGGTGTTGCTGTGAAAAGAGAATATTGATTTTAAGATTGGAGAGAAGAGCTGGGGAGGGTATGCGCCGGGTCTGTAAATGTCGTCGGTGGCCTCACGCTTTGATGACCTGTTGAGGTTTGAAAGGAAAAGTTAGTTGGATGATGTGGAGGAAAGGAAGGATGATAGGATGGATTGTAGGCATAAGCTGCCGTCGGGGGCAGGCCCGCGCTTGTCTGAGCTACTGGAGCTGCAGGCCACTGGAAGTGGGCGGGGTTGTAACCTGGTGGGTAGGATTGTTGACATAGTCGGGCCTGTCCTGCTAGCGTCGATAGCTTCGCGCTAGCATCTGCGAAAGGAGCTGGTGGCCACTGAAAGGGAAAAGGGTTATGAACAGCGGGAGTGCCTGAGCGAGTAGCTGGGGGTGGGGGGGGGTGGGTGCTGGGCCCGGCTGCATGCTGCGCTGCTGCGGTGTAAGCAGTGGTGAAGGGCTGGGTTTCGTCGGGAAGTCAAAGTGGACCTGCCATGGCGGACTGTGGGGTGCGGCCCAGGCTCGCTGAAGGCTTGTTCCTGCGGGTCGATTGATGAAGCAAGCCGGATCTTGTGCGGGAACTTGACGGTGGTGACTGGACCGGTGAGCTTCGGGCAGTACAGGTTTTGCTTTGTCTGTGGGTCGTCTTGGACGTTGATTGTAAAGAAACATACAGATCATACAGCTCCGCTTTGTGCATTTTTCGTGAAGCCTGTATGTCTGCATTCCCCAGCGCTTGCCTTAGTCCAGCTACGGTCCATTTCACGATAGGTGGGATCATCAGGGTGGCCGAGCGATAGGAGGATGCCGGAGAAGATGGGAGTCTTGCCAGGGTGGTGAAGGCTGGCCTCGGCGTCTTGGTGAGCGCAGGGCTGATCGGGCCGGTGTGCGGCCGCGAGAAGAAGCCTGGGGCTCAGGTGCGTCATCCGGCGTAGGAAGGATGGTCGTGTGGCCGTCGGAATACGAAGGTGCATCCCGGGCGATGTTTACTTCTTCATCGGATGAAGAGCCTAGTGTTTGAGACATGGTTTTGCAGAGAGGAGAGCTGAAAAGCTGTTGACTGCTGAAAACTGTCAATGAACAGAGGTAGGTTCTGCTGTTATTTATACCTTGTCATGAGTTGATTACTGATTGGTCTCCACTTGTTTTAATCAGGTTAATGAACTGCGACTGCTCTTCCCGAACTTTGTTATAAAACATCATTTCAGTAAATGGAGGAGGAAGATTCAGTATACTAAACATTAGGGGGACAAATGTAAAAAAAAAAGAAAAAGAAACGGTTATTTACCACTAGTACCACAATTTAGTGGTACCTTAAGGGTACATATAACTACTCTAAGGCAATAATATGCACCTTTTAGTGGTAGATAAGTTATCAAAGTTGTACCTTTAAGGATACGGTCCCAGTGACAAGCTGTTGCACCCCTAAAGGTATTATTTTTGCAGATATTTTCTGACAGTGAAGTTAACCCCACATAGACAGCTCAAGGTGATTAGCAACTCCTTTTAATGCATCTATATCAGTCGTCACCAAACTTTTTAAGCCCAAGATTCCTGGCCTCGGCCTTTATGAAAGACAAGATCTACCTATTGAAGAACTGATAGGAAAAGACAGCCCAATATTGTACTTTTTATTTAGTATTTTAATTAGCGATGCACGGGTCATGAGTTTTCATGATGTTAATATTAATATTAACTAGCAAATTGGCAAATTACACTGTGTGTATTAATCTGACATCAGCTTTACTTTTGAAAATTGAAAATACTGTATGTGTTTACGTGTGGGCATGTGTGTAAAACGGCAGACAGGTGATTGATTGATTGAAGAGCATGGCAATCTGTGAGTGGGACTCAATGTGGTGGGTTTCTCATGACATTGAAGCTGTCCTTGAAGATTCCACTAAATGAAAACAGAAATTCCTGCTCCGCACACGAGTGGACCCCTTATCATGTGCTTATCGCCAGAGACCAAGGGAGACCGTGTCTTGCCATTTACGTCTCACCCTACAAAACATTTATCATGAACACAGTCTCTTTCCCTCTACCTCTTCTCACGTTCAAATACAAATTACTCCTACTTATGCCGATAACCGGTTCTCAGGTCAGAGCAAGTTAAAGTTATTGGTGTATTTTGGGCTAATAGAACTGACATAGTCATATCCATTGGATTGTCTATCCTTCATCCTTTATGCTGCAGAAGACCGATCTTGGTCTCTTATGCTCTCAGAGGTTTACGAAAGGGCTAGATATGCATTCTGCACGTACTCCCATCAAAAAGCGTGAATGAAACCTGAAATTAAATGAACAAACACTGTAATGACAAATGAGCATCCATGAGCATCCATGAGCATCAGTTCAGCGACTGTCCTGATGAATGTGCAACGTGTGTTAATGAAGTTCTTCAAGAAAGTTAAAGAGAACTGTTCATGGGATCCAATCAAACCACTAAGTTTAAAAAAGCAACCACTTACCACATTCTTTCTGACAAATCTCCCAGCATGATACCAATTCATCTTCACATCCTCACGTCTCGTATGCAAGTTCCTTCATTACAGACAAAAGCAAATCCATCATGCCATTTATCACCCCTCACGTGGATTACATGAACCATCTGTTAAATCCATGCTCATCATCTCTAGCTGCAAGGCTTGTATTCATTTGAATATATGATGAGAATAATTGTCATTAATGGTCTCAGGTTTAAAAGTCATGCATTTGTAATTAACATGTTTTTTTCATTAAGTCCAACGCAACAGTAACTCAGTTGGCAAGTATATCACAGTGTAATCAGCATAACTAATTAAGGTTACCAAAAATTATTGTTTTTATCGCGTGGACGCCGTCTAAGCAAAGTGTAAGAGGGACTGTTGAGCCCAGTTCACTGAGAAATAAGGCACTGTGCATGATTTTCTGTGTATGTGTGACTATGTACCCCATGGTGGGACATGAGAGCAAGAAACAGAAAGCAGTCAGTCCTGCTGAGATCACATCCTGACCTCACATTCTCGCTGTCTCCATCAACCTTTCTCTTCCACTCTCAATTTTCTTGCCACATGCCTCATTAAACTAGAGTAGAGGGAGAAAAATTGCAGGACCATCTACTCTCATTTTGGCATCTCATGATGCATCCAACCAACAAACTCTGTGGAACAAACCCATATCTATGTGGCACATCAACTTTGACTCCCTCCGATTTTTTTTGCCTTGTCAACACAGAAGTGATTTACTCACTGATGCAGAAACTTCAGAGAGGATTCAGAAAGGCATGGCTGTCAGGTCTCAGTGTTCTATTTTCGCCATCTCTATTGAACACAGTCACACAGTTGCTCCTCCTAACGAAGTAGGTAGGCCAGGGTTTATGCTGACTAGTTCCACCAGATTTTAGAATTTATACTGAATTTTTTAAAGATTTCCAGAAATATACTGAATTGATTTTACATTTCTGGACAGTGCTTCCAAAAGTTGAATTTCTAAAAAACAAAAACAAAATGAGGGACAAGTCAAAATTATTTTAAGGCAATCACTGGCAAAACAATGATGTTATCAATAGCTCTAAAGTTGCATTTAACCCCCAAAAATACTAAAGTCCCTTAGGATGCGTACTTGCAAAATTTAAGACAAGGACACCACAAAAACCTTGTTTCACAGTCACAAAACAAGCTTAGCTCTCCCCATCACTACAGTTAATTTACAAAACTGTCATTGCAATACAGAAAATAGAGAAGACTCATCTAAGATTGTCAAGTGTGATTCAATCATGGAAGGGTAGCGTGGAGTTCAGCATGATATTAATCTCTTGCAGTCATGTATTTTCTTCATTAGATAATCTTTGTGCCTGCCTCTCTTTTATAAATCATTATATTTGCCAATAATAGGACTGGCCTGGCTCCCCGCTGGAGAGAGCAGCCCGTTAGGCGAGTGGATAATGAGTGTTTTTACATGGGGCTGGGTGGACATGTTTTAGGGGAAGCCTCATTTTAGTCTCGGCGTGACACAGCATGCGCAGACAGTACCGCAAGTGCTTCAAACGATACGTCCCTCAGGGGAGCCTCAAATTTGTCAGCCGCTTATACGAGCAAGAGACAAACAAAAAAGAGACGAAAAGGAGAGAAGCTGAGTGTGAGGCCAGTTGATGTGACTTTTTCACGGCAAGAGCTGTGCTGTGGGCCTGTTGCACCATATAATTATTCCAGCAATTGGGTTGCAGTGAGCCCGCAAACAATTTACTTTTCTGCCAAAAAAGCACTGACTTCCTTTCAAAACTGACCACAGGAAGCAAAACCAGAATGTTTAGGTGGAAGATAAATAAGGAGACAGCAACATGGGATGCAGTATACAAACCCTTTTTAATGTTTGCTTGAGTTAAATGTGGATAGTCATTTGTAGCATTTTACTCTAGAAGCATTACAGCACACGGAGGGAATCAGCATAGTAAATCTTCATGGAGACGAGCTACGGCAGGCAAGGGACTTGGTCGCCATAGCGACAGCAAATCTGTTTGCATGACAGGAAGATCATGGCAGGCATTTAGAAAGAGGCGGCCAGTGTGTACACCTTGATCTATGATAACTTCAATAAAGAAACTATAAGAACATTAATAAATAGGGGTGTAACGGTGAACCATATGCCAGTTGAAAATCAATAAAAATATGTGATGATTCAAATCAGTTGGGTTTTAAACGAATCATGATATAGTTGGGGTTATGAGTTTATATAAATATATCTCTGATTATTGTGTATCTTTGCATATTACTGTAGTGATTATAAGCAGAGGCGTCATGCCCATTCGAAGTGAGGGGGCACTCAGATTTCTGAGCCAAGTGGATTTTAAATGCAGCTTCCAAACGACAACAACAACAAAAAATTGCCGAATATTATTTTTATATATATTTGATACAATCACAGCGGTGAAATTAGATCGTTCAGTGCACAGCATCAACTGCTAAATTCAAATCTGCGTTCGCTGGCTGGCGCTGAGCCAGAGACAGACGCGTTCGTACAACGCTTCATGGTAACCAATCAGAAACTATTCTGTTGCGCTTATGGATGCAATGGCCAATCAGAGACGTCCAGAAGAGTCATCACTGAAATGCAGTGTTTTGTTTACTTGCTTGCTGACTAAATTATTTAGCGAATTCTCTCATCAGAAACAACAAAAAGTGCAGATGTGCGTACGAATGTAAGTAAGATATTCGTTTCATAATGTAAAGTGCTTCAGTGATTTTAATGGGAGTTTTTCAGAGTGCCTGAACTCTGGCTAGACTGAATGAAAATGTTTTTTGATAATGTAAATGTTCTTTACTCTCTGTAAAATGAAAGTGTTAAAATAAGTAACTTACAATATTGTTATAAAGATTTACATTAAATGCAAATTCAGTCGTATTAAAAATATTTTATGGCATGATATGGCACTTAAGTAAAAAGTCGGGTTTTTATGTGTAGTTAATAGATTACACTACTTTTCCATATATTGATCAAATAACAATCTATAAAGGTGCAAAACGCGTTTACCTACACATATTTGAGAAACAAGATATTTCCTGATATATTAAGCATGTTTGGAATTGTTTGGAAAATAAAAAAAACATAAGCCTATCAGTTATACAGTGCTTTCGGAGAATGACTTATACACCCCCCCCCCCCCCCCCAAATGTGCCCCCTCAAAAATCATGAATGCATGACGCCCCTGATTATAAGTGTAGCGCTGCTTTGTTTACAGTGGTAACCAATAAAACACTGTATCGCTGCTGTTTCATAAGCGCCACCTGCTGTCGGAGAGTGAATTTGCATCTCATTGAGCCCGTCTGCAGTTTTTGTCCTGTTCAGATGTTTTATGAAGCATAAATTCACACAGTTAAAGTCCATTCTGTTCTTGCTTCAAATTTAGAAATTATACAATCTAATTTTGATTAAAAATTGCTCATGTATGCAGTATGATTGTTTGGATCATGCTTACATTGGCTGTTTCTAACTGAATGGAAAGAGCACAGGTAAAGCCTCAGTTTGTATATATGAAAATGCATTTTATTTGTGTTATTTATTTATTTGATTTGGGGTTTGTTTTAACTTTTATACACATATATATATATATATATATATATACACACACATATATATATATATATATATATATATATATATATATGTGTGTGTTTGTGTGTGTGAGAAAATTGTTTAATGAAATCAGTAACATGAATCATATCCCATTGTGAGTTAAGTGAATCGGACCCACTTTATATTAAGTGGCCTTAACTACTATGTACTTACATTTTAATTAATAATTTAGTACAATGTACTTATTGTGTACATACATGTTTTTACATTGTACTTATATTTAAAAAAAAAACTACATGTAATTACATCTGTATTTAATTTCTGTAATTACATTTATAATTACACTGTTGACCCATACTTTACACCTTAACCCACCCTTAAACTTACCCATACCCCCAACCCTCTCCCTAACCTTACCCCTATCCCACCTCAATAGCAGCAAAAGTGTTTTACAATACAATATGAACACAATAAGTACATTGTACTTATTTTTTTATGTAAGTACATAGTAGTTAAGGCCACCTAATATAAAGTGGGACCAGTGAATCATTACATCCCTATTAATAAAATATGATTACTATTAATAAAATTGTTCGGACAGCAATCAGAATACTGTCATACTGTACATACTGACAATACAATCAACTTTTTTGGATAGAAAAAAAAGGTTGTCAAAACAATAACCAACAGATATCTGTTATTTGTGAAAACTATTTATTTCCATATTCTCTGTTTTGTATTATGTAACGAATGGGGGGGGGGGGGGTACATTTTAATCTACCCATAAAATGTAATTACTGTTCTCTAAAGATCATTAAATTAAACAGAACTGTAAGATCCTTAGTTATTGTAACATGTTTATTTGTAACGTTAATTAATGCATTCTGGGACACATATTTTCCTATAATGGCACATGAGCGACAAGTAATCTGTAGCACAGCAACATTTTTTCTTGCTCTCTTCTTTCCATCCTTAATACAATCATATAACATTCAAAATGTTCTCCAGTCCACCTTTGAGGCAGAGTCTGGCCTTTAGTAATAATGAATCCCCCCTGACTCCGACACACTCATCTTCAAGCAGCGGTGTGGGAGTAGGGGGCCTCAGTGGGGGCATCTATATGGCCATGGGTTTCTCTATAGTAATGTTTGATTTGTGACATATAAAGTGCTAAAATCAGTTACTGCTTGAAGGATGTCATCTTGTAGCAGGAAAACCAGGATCTGGAAAGGTGGAAGGCAATTTTCTTTGTAACCTTCTCATGAGGAAAAAGAAAAATATTCTTCTTTCAACAATAACACCTCTAATTTTCCCAAACGCTTCTGAGATCTTAGGGCAGGAAAGCAGATTGTGAGCAATATTTGTACATTTAATAAATGAAGATGTGGTGACAAATTAAAGGGAAATTCTGCATTGTGGTTTGTGGATTTTCCCTCCATATCTGGGTGGTGACACCTGAAAGACAAAATGATGACTCATGGCCCTGTTTTCACCCAAATGAAATGCTGATGCTTATTAGCTGTGACTTCTGTGAAAGCATTCCATTATTCTTAATTGTCACTAGAGCGTATTCATGCTAAATTATTGTGGCTAAAATTGAAGTGAGACAAGCCATGCGTGAAGAGAATTTTTCAAGCCCTTCTTAAATTGCTGGCTGTCATTGGTTTTAACACTCTCCGTCTTGTTAAAATTAGTGACCTAATTTTACATACAGTGTGACTGCTCTACTTTCTGGTTATGTTAAATGTTTGCAAAGAATTAGAGTAAACCAAGCTTAGCGTTTCTAAATGTAAGTTATTTCTTACTGTTACATAATAATTAATAGCATATTAATATTCCAATACTTTTTTTTTTTTTGGCTGATGACTAATATGTCCAACAAAAATAATAATCGTTATATAATAAACACATATTGCAGACATCCTAAAAAAAAAAAAATACAAATTTCTCGATCAATTCATTAGACCACATAAATTAGATGACATGTTTGAATACAATATTCATCAACCAAAAAAACAAAAACGTCCGCAAACTGAAAGACATACAATTAGACCAAGACAAGGGCATATCACAAAATTACTTTAGTTTACACCTACAGGGTGACTAAAGTGCAAGACGTTTCAGCTCAACACTCAACGTCTGCACTTTGGTCTGTTTTTAAGACACTTTTCACTTTTTTGCACTTTTGTCACCCTGTAGAAGTTAAAGTAATTTTTGTGATAGACCCTTGCCTTGGTCTAACTGCATGTCTTTCATTTTGACATTTTTGTTTTTTTGGTTGATCAAATTTTTCTTGCTTTACAATCCTGAGAATGTACTGGTTATCTTTTTGGAGCGCATACAATATCTTTTTTGAATACAATATATAAATCGTAATTTGAATTAGGCCCATGTTATGTTTGTGGCCAAACTACAGGCAATACCTTGAGGAGGATTTCTGTAAAGCCAAAATGCTTTTCCTCTCTGTTGTGATCAAGTCTGCATTGATCCTGTAATCGTAGTATTATCAGTGTAGGTCCACTGCGATCAAGGCGGCCATGTCCCTCTAAAACCAGACAAAGACAATTAGCCTCTTTCACACAGTAATACCAGTATATTGCCGTAAAATTACCGGAACGACTTTACCGGTAAATTCAAAAATGCACTGTTCACACAGTCAACGACATTCCGTCTTTTTTCCGAAAAAGCACTATTCACACATCCATTCCAAAATACCCATAAATTCTGTGATGTCATTAACCTCTAAACAGCTGCGCTTGTATTTTTGTGTTCAGTATTTCTGTTGGTTTCATTTTTGTTTCAAACTTTAGTATTCATGCAACTGCTTTTGTTACAGAGACATCGTAATAGACGACTGGTTTAAATAATTATACTCACCATTAATAAAACACCCGATGCTGTCGGGAGCTGACCAATTTAGTGAAAATCAGCTTGAAAGGATTAATAGCACAATGAAGTTGCGATTGTAAATTGCAGTCTGTAAGACGCGCGGCATTGCAGAAAAGGCGCGTTCACAAATGTAGCCTATGCTGATCCAAATTCATATCAAATAGTCTATCAGCGCAGATAAACAGTTATACGGTTTAATTAAGTTCAAAATATGTCGCAAAGCACCGGAAAAAGTAATTACCATGAATGTGACAGAGGGAAATAGTAAAAAGATATTTGAATTATTTACTAATAAACTAGTGTTTTCTGAGTCTGTGTCCCAAGGATGAAGTTGCCTGACTCATCATCTCCTCATTAGACATGCCTTCTATATGGATTATGATTATATTGAGATTTTTTTTTTTTTAATTATTTCGTTAAGTAGTAATTTAAAGCTTTCTATAGATATATTTATTATGTCTTTAAGGCATGTATTCGCTGAGTTTCGGTTTATTTTTGTAAGCTCTCCTGTTCAAGACGAGACGGCAGAAAGCATGTTTGTTTTCTTTATTTTATATTTCTTTATTTTATATTATGATCGCGCTGGCACCTATATGTCCCAAAAAAGCGTGCTTTATCTTGCACTCTCCGCACAAAATATTGGATATAGCGCACATTTATCTGGGTTTAACGTTAAAACATCGTTACATGCTTGAACTGTTTTATATCTTTAGATTTTATTTTAGACAATTCTTGATGATTTGAGATGGCTAAACTGATTAAACATAGGCTATGTAAACTCTCTCTCAGTGCTGGCTGCTTTAAAAACAAAACTTATAGGCCTGTTTAACGATCAAAAACTGCTCCAAACATACAAAACTGAACTATTTTAATAGCTGAAACAGTGGTATAAGCTGTTTTGGGAGAATTGGGAAAAAACTAAAACAAGTTGTAAAAAGTCATAATAGGAACAAGAAATAATTCCACTACTACTTTGTTTGTGATGGTCGTTTATTTTTTAGATATTAAGATGCAATGTTTTTTTAGTTTATTGATGACATGACTTTGTCCTGTGAATGCATTGCTCTCGGAGACAGATAACAGTTATTTTATCATACGTTACTGCATCACTAACAGTTTCTCTCAGATGACGACAAATTTCTTCATCCGACCGGATAAGCAGAAGCGCTTTAATTTCACTGTTGCTTCAGTTGGATGACGTTTATTTTATTTTCTTAAACAGTGCGTGAATGCGTCACATTGTTATGATTGGCCCGGAGTAGACGTCTTACGTCACCGCGTTCTGAGCTCGTACGTGCTCATACCGGTAATTTTCCTTCTGCGTTCACACACAGCAGAATTCCGGCAATTTACTGGTAATGTTACAACTTCTCATACCGGTAAATTGCCGGAACGAATTTACCGGTATTTTTGAAATGATTCTGTTCACACATGATCTCTTTACGGCAATTTACCGGTAATTTTCCGGAAAAGTCTGTATGTGTGAAAGGGCTTATTGTGTTGCTTGACCAAGGGCATATAAGTGAACAAAATTGGATAGTAAATTTAACGTGCTGGTTTAGAGCAATTATTAATAATCCAATATAATTAAAAAAGTAAATATTAAATGTATGAAACTAGTATTAAATGAAATGAATTCATGACATTACTACAGGCAGCACAGAATGAGCACAGAGGAGTTTTCATTTGGATGTGTTCTTGTGTTTAAAAGACATCCGAATGAAAAAGACATACATTTTTCAATGTTTAAACTTGACATGTCATCTTGAAAGCATAGTGAGGATTCAAAAACCGCAAGAGATGACACAGAAGTCCAATATTTTTGCCCAATACGTGTTTACAAAATATATTTTAAAATTATCATTAATATGAATGACTCCCAAGTCTATCTCAGATAAACTTGATTGCAACACAGTTTGCTGTGACTTGTAGGCCAGTGATGGGCTTATACTCAATTATATTATTATGTAGAGCATGCATACTGATGTATTTCTCTATGATGTATTTTCAATGGTTACATTACAACAATGTAATGTCTGTGAATTATCATCATTTGGGGACATTTCTTTATATGAATTTCTTTATAATTTATTTAATTAATTAGCATATAAATGTAATTAATTGGATGACACTTTTTAATCAGTTTACAGCCCTAATAAAAATATATATAGATTCCCTGAACTTCTATGAAAACTGGGAATATTACCATGGTTAAATCAAATAATTGTCTGTGTATTGTAATCATTCAGGGCTCAAGGTGAGGCTTCACCACTTGATTGCCCCCTTGTGCACTGATTAAAAAGAAGGACATTACATCACTTCTGTTAACTACGTGCATATGTAACCGACATGGTAACACAGGCATAGCAAACGCTATGGAACAAGATCTGCTCACCACCATCTGTGAGTGTGTGCATGTGTGCATGTGCCAAGGCTGTGTTATGGAGTCAGAAGGCTGGCTACATTCTCCAAGGACCTCTCCTCCGTTGCTTAGCAATATGTGGAACAGTGAGCAGCCCCAATAAGGCAACTGCATCTACTGTATTTCCCTTGTAGAAATGTAGAAAGAATTTAGCAATTTAGCATTCACATGACTAATATATATGATATGCTTTCTATATTTTGAAATATAAAAATCTAAGTTTTGGCTAAATTTAAGAAATAAAGAAGATCATTAACGTTAGTGGTGGACTATGCATGTCACATTTAAGAATAAGCACTGCATATTCATATGCAGTAATCTATTTATGGTACTTGGCATACTATTAACAGACATTATTAACAGATTATTACCTATTAAAACATTTTCTCTGTGTGTGTTTATGCGTGTGTAGATCGATAGACAGACAGACAGACAGACAGACAGACAGATAGATAGATAGATAGATCGACAGATTTCCAACAAGGCCTTTAAAGTGGGTCTATATTATGTTAGGTCAAAGCACTTTGTCAAACATACCGTCTCATGGCTCTTCTACTGACCTTGAGAGTGTTCGTGTTCTCTGATCCATCAAACAATATTTATTCACCAGCATTTCCCATAAGTCATTGCTGCTTGTGATATGTATGACCCCTGCTGCTAGCCTGTACAAACACAGGCCCTTTTCTGTTATTCATCTCGGTCACTGGGTGAAGAATTACTTTCTTACTGTTGGCGTGGTTGCCAAAAAGACACTGCTAGGTTTTAAAACTCAATTCCATAGATATAATGGAAATAAATGGATACTTTCTAATGGATATCAATTATAACACCTCCTATGGCTTAGATTTTAATCTAGTCACCGGAAGCTCGAATGCATAAAAAAGATGAGATCACCTTCAATTTTCCATGGTTGTAATATTTAATGGTTTTGAAACAGTTACTCAAACTCACAGTGTGTCATTTAGATGGTGTCTGTGCCTGCTGTGGTGTAACGCAACAAGAACATATCACTCTGCTATTGCACACATTTATCATGGCTGCCCCAGACTCTTCACGGAGCATGACAGTGATCTGTACACTTCCTTCACCCAGGTATCTGCAGCCAACCAACCAGCTGTCCAAGGTCAAATCCTAATAGAGCTCCTATTTTTATCTTCTGTCTGCTATTACTCCTAACAACAGCATATTGGCCTATTAGCAGGCATGCACATATATGTACAAACGTGGTCACATTTATTTAGAGCTGAAACAACGAATCGATTTAATCGATTAAAATCGATTATTAAAATAGTTGTCAACTAATTTAGTCATCGATTCGTTGCTAAATAACTTTTATTTGCCATAAGCGGCTCATTTCGTGCATATTTCAAATCTGCGGTGACCAAAGTGTGGCAGTAATGAGCCACCGGAGGTTTTACTCAGCCAGTACAGCAGGAGAAGTAGCGAATAGCCAATAGCTGGCCTCGTTTTATGTCACGTGCTTCCCGAACAGCGTCTCTGCAGCATTCAGCAGGATGTGGGAGTACTTTACTTTGAGCCTTCAAAAAAGAAGAGTAACCTGTAAACTCTGCACTACTGAACTGTTTAAGGGGACGTTCACATATCGCGTCTTTTGCGCGCTCAAGTTCGTTATTTCCAACACCGCACCGCATCGAGTTAAAACATTTCAACTTTTCAGAATGCAGCAAGCGCACCGCGGGTCATGTGACAAGAACTAACCAATCAGCTTCATCCTTTCCCGTAACAACGTTAAAAGTGAAGTGAAGTGACATTCAGCCAAGTACGGTGACCCATACTCAGAATTTGTGCTCTGCATTTAACCCATCCGAAGTGCACACACACAGAGCAGTGAACACACACACACACACTGTGAGCACACACCCGGAGCAGTGGGCAACCATTTATGCTGCGGCGCCCGGGGAGCAGTTGGGGGTTCGATGCCTTGCTCAAGGGCACCTAAGTCGTGGTATTGAAGGTGGAGAGAGAACTGTACATGCACTCCCCCCACCCACAATTCCTGCCGGCCCGGGACTCGAACTCACAACCTTTCGATTGGGAGTCCGACTCTCTAACCATTAGGCCACGACTTCCCCGTAAAAGCTCAGTCAAGATGAAAGGAACAGCTGATCATAGTTGTATATGGATTTCCATTTTGAAATAAATTTAGTAGCAGAGCTACTGCAAGCGATTTTTTGAGCTGCAAATCCATTTATCCTTTGCTGAAATTTCCGCGTCTTCAAGGAGAGGGCACGTCATGGTTGCTTAGCAAAGGCAGACGCCTCAGGCGCGCTTCTGCCCGAGTGCTTGGGAAAGGAGGAGAAAGCGGCGCGCCTAGCGTTTTCCACGCGTTTTTAGGCGTGATATGTGAACGGCCCCTAAGACTTTCATTTGTGCAGATTCTCGAGTACAATGTTGTTTGCAAATGTTTAGTCGTAAAAGCTGATAACATTGCTTTTTAACAGTTAACATTTAAAGCTTTACAAACATGTTCTGTGATCAGTTTGTCGTTTACCAGTTCAAAATTCAGTCGTGCAGCCTAATTATGACTGAATGAGAGAGGTAAATGTTTAAAGATATTTGAAATGCACTTTTTTTCTAAGTATTCACTGCTCTTTTTCACACAGCAGGTTTTTTGTGTGTGTCCAATTTTTTTTTCTGGACAACCTTCTGATGGATTTTACTTTAAATTGTGAGTTCCATTCAGGTTTCATGCCATTGGCACTTTTTTCGAAGGATTGTTTACAATTTCACAGCAAAAGCTATAAAGCTGTTTTCCAGTAAATAATAAAATACAATGCACTGCAATTTTATTCTGTTTTATCCTTATTCTTCGTGAAAATATGTTCTGAAAGATTCCTTAAGCTTTGTCCGGGATGTTAAACTACTTTAGGGGCTCTAAGGACTGCCATGGTGAAAACATTATTTGATATCTCCTTGTGAAATTTGCTAGAGTATGGGTCAGTGTTTTGATTGCAGAAGAGTTCGACAAAGGATTACTAACACAATAAAACAACTCCAGGTATATTTTTAATGAGGATATGACAATGCAAAATGGTTAAAATCTCTTAAAATCTATGCTGAAGGATAAAGACCATTTATTAATAATTTACTTGGGGAAAAAATGGAAAAAACTAAAATATAAGCACATAAAACGATTAATCGTAAAAATAATCCACAGATTAATCGATTATCAAAATAATCGTTAGTTGCAGCCCTACATTTATTTCTCCACCTTCAATTTTTAAACACACAAGGGAATTGTGTAGGCGAATGACGAAAGAAAATCATCCAGGTGACTGATTCTAATCTCACAGGCTGACATTAAAGACTTCCAGAGATACCGTGCTGAGCATAAGCAACAGAAGAAGGGATGGTTAACTGCCATTCCGTAATAGCACATTTCGGAATTACCGGGCTTGTATCTCACCTCATTAATAGATATTTAACAACGCTGATAATGAACAATGTTGCCCTTGGCAACTGCAGGAGGTGTGACATTTGGGCCAACATCTGCCATCCCATATTGCCCTGAAAGGTAAACTCCACATGCCGTGTTGCTGTCGTTGTCCAGAAACCTCTCGTGGGGCTATATTAGATCTAAGACCGTTGGGAAAATGGAAGAAAATTATAGATGGGATGGGACTTAAAGTAACAGCTAATTTCCTTTGTAGACCAATTTAAATTCACATTTTATTCCGTCATCACAAGAAATCCACACAACAAAAAAATAAAACAACTATTATAATAAAAATAATATTTAAGAAATTCATAGAGGTCCGTGGTTATCCTTTTTATTTAAAACAAATAAATTAAAATAAATATATACATTTGTGACAAAGTATACAAAGTTGTTTTGTTTTTTTATTTACTTTGTTTTCAGATTTGGTGTGCAGACTTATTGATGACTTGAGTCAACGCACCAACTGATCCTGAATAATGTTTTATACAGAACGTTTTGATAGTAAAATGTAAATAAAGCAGTGCTGGTAAGTTCATAAGAACCATAGTTTACCATGGCATGTGCACTACCTGCATCTTAATGTGAAGTTGTGGTCTATTTTGATGAGTTTTTCAAGATAGTCTTATGGTATCACTTAGTAACTGTTTGACCACAGCTCCTCTTGCACCAATGTATTCCAGAGGAGGATCTGCACAACTGAATTGGATAAGCCCGAGGCTATAGCCAAGCAATCCCTGCTCCTCGCTCTCACCAGGCGTGCATAGCAACCGCTGTTCTGCCCAACAGAGATATGAGGTAATGACAGGCGCATTTGTTGGTGTGGGCAGCAGCTAGCCACAATGGACCAAGTCCTTCATAACATAATGGCTATTAGATATTTCAGCTTGTTATGCAATCCATGCTTAATCCCTCAACTGCAAACAAAAGGAGAGCTTGAGTTGAGAAGGAAAGTACGGTTATTAATAACAATCTTGAGATTCATATTCAGGGACGACAAAAGGCAAACATACTTTTCTTTGGCTGCCACTCTACATTGAATGAGACAGCACCGATCTCCAAATATACGCTGGTAGTCGTGATTCCCAGGGCAGAACAAATATTGGTTTCGAGGGAAGAAAGCAGCTCTTTTACTGTGGGGATTATCTGCCTTTCTGAAATATTCCTCCACTGGAATACTTTACAACTATCCACCAACAAAGATAAACCCATCACAAATGAAGGGTAAAGGGAGAAAAGACGAAGAGAGTGTTTATCAGATACAGAGAACTGTGCTGGGATTAGTTTCCCTGGGATGAATACAGCATCTAAGCTTTCATCTCCCTTCCCTTCCAACCTCAGCCGTCCACCCGCACACACACTCCAACACACAAACCTACATGTAAGAAAATAAATCTCCAATCTCCCGCTACAAATGTGTGAATCATTTTCCCCTACTTGGATAAGCAGATCTCAGCTAAGCGTGGCAGTAGATGATGGGTTTCTCACAGGAACCATCCAACCAGTAAACTACCACCTTCCCCGGCTGGCCAGAAAGAAGAAGGAACTGTGCCAAAAGCAGCACTGGCATGAAAACAAACGCCACGCTGTAGGGGCGGGCATTTATGATGGCACGCTCTACTCGGACCCAGTATATTCTCTTTCAGAATCGCATCCAATATGAAACAAAACCAACAACATCCGAACACCTGCAACTTCAGAAAGGGAAATATGAGTGCCTACCTTTATGTAGTGTGCTGTTATCTCCTGCTTCAGCTGGAAGGAAGTGAAGTACAGATCATATGCAAGAGAGAGGGAGTCACAGAGAGATGGAGAGGAGGAGTCTTGTCTGGTAGAGGTGGAGAGAGCAGGAGAGAGAGAGAGACAGCTGCTGTTGTCTCTATTCTCTGCTGAGCCTGCAGGGAGTAGTGTGCATGGTAATGTGCTATCCCTGTTAAAAACCAGATTGTTCGTGCATCCAATCCAGAATTAGAGAGAGGGAGGGAGAGAGAAACGGACTCTTGTCTGTTAACCATGCGCCGTCACAAGGCACTTCCTTCGGAATCCCTCCAGTTAGAGTGGCACAGCATCACTAGGTCCTTGACTGTGATTGGCTACTGTGGACGATGATGCAGTCAGCTGGTGATGGTTCTGGCAGTAGTCAACTAAGATGACCCTCTCAGCTAGTATTAGAATCCTCACACATCCTAACCAAAGGGTTCAAGGATAGCAAACAAAAACATTTACGAAACACTCCTTGGAGCATGTGCATGCTCTTCAGGAGGTTGGAAGCTGGATGGTGTATATGGCAAGTCCTAGCATGGTGACTTGTAGACGTTCGTGCACATATGAAGACAAACAATTCTCATAAGAACATCTAGGTGTAGAGGTTGTGATTTCCCCAAAGAGAGCTCCATCAATAGCAAGGGTTTCTCATTGTCGATGAATTCTGGTTAACGTGACCTCCCATCGTGAAGGAAGAAGCTTGTAGAGTGTCTATTATTTGGTCTGATATTCATTAATTTCTAAATGGCCTGAATCTGGACTGCGGATATAGCTAATAGTAGTTCCCTGCGGGTCGCCTGATGTCTCTTATGTGGACCCCACTGTTGCTGTGCTCAGAGTTCGACAATTTCACAGTGAAATGCCTCCACTTCAAAAGGCCAGCATTCTGCATAAGAACAAAGATATAAAGAGTGAGAAGGGTAAATGACTCATCTCTTTTGTTGAAAATTAAATGTCAGATGGGTTATGCTTGCAAGTGGTGGTTGTGAAAAATCTTAAAATGCTGCAATTAAAATATAACTGCAATAAAGAAATTACAAATTATTAAAGAAGTTTGAAAGACAGTTTAAAGGAAAGTTGCCTAGTCAATTACAGAGGTGATGATGAGGTGTTTAATGTAATATATATATATATATATATATATATATATCAGCATCCATAAATGTGCACAAATCTGTTGTTCTTAAGTTCATAGTGGCCTCTTGGACAGCACTTCTAAACAATGTTCAGTGTTCAGTCAAACAACGGGTCATGAATAATGTAATTCCCAGATCTGCTGTTATTGTATTAATCTTACTCAATACTCACACACACTATTGCCATGACGTCTTTCCCAAAATCATCTTTCTCTTAACATGATGTCCAAAGTGACATTGTCCAACTGTCACATCTATGATACAAGAAATAGCACCAAGTCTGAATTATTTTTTTATTTTATTTTTGTGCCATTTCACACCGATTCAATTCTGTGCTTCATTTCTTTCCTTCTAGAAATCGAAGCTAGAAATGAATGGATGCGAAGTGACATAACACGTTGATCCTCTATGTGTTCTGGTGAATCACCATGGAAACCCTCTTGTATTTAACCCTCTTCAATGACAGGGAGTGGTCAGGAAGGGAAAGTGTTAATTGCATGGGTTCTTCAGGGTCTTTGGTAACTTTATGGTAATGGTAACTTTATAACCCCATATGAACAACTGAATGGTTAATGTTTTTCTCCGTCTGCATTCTGCTGTGACTGCACCTACCACTGTTTCTTGTTTGCTGTTCTGCAAATGGCCTCATCAAAGAGTGATCAGCAAGTTATTTCTTGTGTCTACATACCAACTCTTACCTTGAGATACCCTGACTCACACACATCTAGACCTTCAAAGCAAGCAGTAGTTGCATTTTTTTTATGAGAAAACATTTTCATACACAAACACTATTCTTCTTTGAAAGCAACTAAAATGGAAGATCATGCATTATTGATGCAGTTCTAGGTAATTTAATGTGCACTTAAACTGACTGGAATATTAATTATAGTCATCATGTTTTATTTTGAATTGGTATGCAGTGTGCTGCAATGTCAGCTCTTCCTTTCTGATCTCTTAGAAGCATTTCTGAAAATTAGAGGATTTGTGAGCTCCTTTTCACTGAAAGTGACCAGGATTTGGTGCAGCAAGCAGGGATGTCATTGATGCTCTTGTTAGCAACTCTATCCTTATATTTCTGCTATCTAGGGCTAGGAACTGAGACAGATTTCCAAATTAATTTCAATTATGATTCACAAGCTCCCAATTTGATTAGACTCATATGTCAATATGATTTGATTGGATTTAATTCAGATTACTTTGGGTACATTTCAGTTATAACAGCCATTCGCTTACATATATGACTGGTCTTGCTTGCAAGAAGTTGTTGTGAAACACGAAATCCTACAATTTCATGACTTAAATATAATAGTACAAATAAGAGTATGACAAATGAACGCCATATATTTCTGAATTAATTAAGAGAACTGGATCAGATGTTCATGGATCAGACTAAACTGGTCATGATGTACTGTATGTTCACAATTTCACAATCTCACATTCACAGAGTATAACATCAATCTTAAGATCGGAAAATAATATTTTTACCTAATTGTATTGGAACCTTGAGGCCTACCTTCTTACACGATTTAGCAAAGTATGACAAAATGAAAGAATAACATTAATCAGTAAAAATGTGAAGTAAAAATGTGTTCCTTGATCACTGCTGGAGATGGAACAACATGCCCAACGACTAATCAGAATTGTCAAGCTATCGTTCTGATTTAAACTGTGTTTAATGGTTAGGGTTGGAGTTAGGAATGGCTTGGAAACGTTGCTCCAGTAAAAACATACTGATCCAAGAGTATGTCGCCAAATCTAACCCTCAAATCTGATTAGCTAATAGCTAATTAACCAAGAAAACGTGATCTGTTCCATAATCTAAAGTGCAATACTTTACTGTAACATGTAGAGACAGTAAATGCAGATGAGTGCACACAACAAAGGTGAAAGAAGTACAAGATATGGGTTTGATTCCATTGAGGACAGACGGTTTCTCGGCAGCAGCTGATTGGCTTTGTTTCAGCAGGCTGGCTGCTTTACACTCTGAACAGCAGAGACACCAGCTGTACCCTCCCCAGTGTCCTTCAGAAATAGCCCTTACCCAGCAGAAGCCTGGCCTCTGCCCAGCCTTCCCAGCAAACCAAGGCATAATGTTGGCCCAGTGTTAGCAGTACCAAGACCTGAGCGCTCCCCCTGTGGGCTGTAGATTTGTATCAAGCGTTGACCCGTTGCTAGCTTCATTAGCCTGACCTCGCCCTCAGAATTCCCATCAATCGCTGGCCCAACATTGGTCAAATGTCAGTCTCAATGACACGGATGGCTGTCATAAAACAACTCACTGACATCACCACAAAAAAATATTGTGTTCATGCACACTTTGTAATCATACACCGCGACTCTAGAAATCAAAGTGACATTATTAATTATGCGGTGGCAAAAAAATAATTACATACTAATAAAAGATTAATGGAGAGACTTCGACCATCTGCAGCACTAGATTGTCCCTCAGCCTGCCGGGCAATAAAATATGCACAGAACTGTTTTTACATGTAGCCATTAGTAGCCAATCAGTTTAGTGCAGCAAACACTAATGAAATCGTAATATATAAAAAGAGATATAGAGATTTCAAATGGCTCTAGGGGTTGGACACAACAATGTTTGTAAAATATTTTACCACAATTAATTATTGCAGCCTCCAACCTTTTTAAATTAGACTCATATTCTATCTACTGTATCTATTCTATCACTGTTTCTGACAGTTACTCTAGAGATTTTGAAGAAGGGAATCTGCTTCTCACTTATCTCTTCAAAACTGCCCAAAGTGGTTGATAATACTCAAGTCAGGTGATTTATCTGGACAAGGCTGAAATTTAAGCTCATCTTGGAATCTCTAAATTAAAATTTTAACAACCGCAGCCAACTGATATTGGTTTTGTGAAACTCTCTTATTTTGTGTGGAAACTGGATCTTCAGGGTGAATGTTGAGGTTTGCGGTCACATTCCTGCAGTAGTTCTGTGTTGCCTGAACACAATTCTTTTTAGTGCTCGACAGACCCTTTCATCTGCTTTCAGTTTTTACCCACTTCACACATCCTTCTTCACTAACATGTCTTGCCATGCTTTGTGTATGCAGTCATAATTGAGAAGACTGTTGTTCTTAAAACACCAAACAACTGGGCTATTATAGTTACAAACGCCCCTTCTAAACAGGCTTCCATGATTTTTTTTGCACAATTTATATTAACCCCTATAATAACGGGGTGTTCACATTATTTTATCCAACTCCTGCATATGGCATGTGTATGTATGGTTTGAGTAATGTTTGGGCACAGGTTTGTCACAACTATCTCCACTCTGAATGAGATCCAGCGTGGAAGAAGACAGGATCTAATAAAGAGAAGAGCACACAACTCAAACACAGACAAAAATAAAAACTGTCAAGCTAACTTCTAGGATTTTACTCAAGTAATTCCACAAGCGAGACTTTAGGTTTATTCATATAACCAGGCTAACACCTCCGTAATGTGTCAAATCTGTCATTCGCCACCGAGAATTTAATGATACGCTTCTCCCTGTCTGCATAAGAGTGAGTCATGCGGGGAGGCCCCTGCTCGCCCCCAGGGCCCACGTGCATCTCTCATTTGGTGGTTTACAGATCACTGGCGTTCCTCACCAAAGGCTTGGCCACCCGCCTGTCATGCCTGATGGATGGCGTGGCATCTTTACCACTGAATGGGTAAGATAGAGACACAAGAGAGCAAGATGGGAGAATCTGCATTCTAAAGGAATAATTCACCTAAATATTAAGATTCTATCATCATTTACTCACCTTGTTGTTTTTTCAAAATCTAATTCTATTCTTTCTTACTTGGAAACTAAATACATTTGGGATAATATATTAGTTGCAATATTTTCAATATGTGAATAAGGACCAAAATGACAGAAAAAAATGTCATTGAATTTTTTGGTTAACTGTTCCTTTAAGGGAAATAGATAAATAGGAAAAAATTATGAGAAAGAGCGAATGAGGCAATTGAGAGTGAGGAGGAGAGACCCTTGTGCTGTAACTTCAATGTGGCTGATTCGTTCTGCAGGCTAAGTTAGATTGCAGAGAGTGCGTGGGCTGCCATCAGTTTGCCTGCCTGTCAGAGCCCGGTGACAAGGCCAGGTCTGCCTGAACAACACAAGAAAAGAAAAGACGAACAGAGAAGAAACACACTTTTATGAATCTTCCTGGAAATGAGTCTTTTGGGGGGGGTCTGGACCATTTCCCCTGTCACGGTTTTACCCTCATGGTTAACATGCAGCTGATCACAAAGTCCAGCCAATCAAAACCAAGACAGAGGTGGCAACAGAACCATCTTCATGCATCATGTATGAACCAGCAGCGTGTTTTTCTCAAATGCAACCCAACAATTGTAAATTTGCCATATCTCCTATAACACATGCAAAAGATTTCAGACACTTTTTCTGTGTTGCTACCAGTCAAACATTTGGACCCTGTGATGTCAGTGATCTTTGTACAATTGCACTGAAAATATAATAACTGTTCCAGTAATCTGACGACTAATTTCTAAGGACTGGAAGCTCTTTCGTTCTTAGTATAGGAGGCTCTTTCGTTTTAGCATCTGTCTAATTTGATAACATTTCTTTCTGGAACATACTTTAGATAATCATGATTTTCAACTTCACAGTCTTAGTGATTGACTAGAACTCTTTGACAGCAAATGTCAGAGCGTACTGGCTTTGTATATGCTCCAAACGGTTAGAGCTCTGTTCACTATTATAATTTATATGGAACTTTTTCTGGCAACTTCTTAAACTGGCAAATTGCTGCAGCAGCATCTTAGAAGCACTGTAGAGTTATTCTGGTGCAGCTTCACAAAACTGACAGAGTGATTGGAGAAAATGGAAAAAGTACTAAACCAAGAATGGAGAAATTAAAGAAATATAAAATTGGTGTAAAGAAAATGTGTCTTTTATGGGCTAACAAATAAGAAAGGTTGAATAAATCAGATGTTATAGCATCTACTAATCACATGACAATAAGGAAAAGGCTATAAAACAAACTAGCGAGTAGATGAGTTTACTTGTCTGGCATCATATTGAGAACCTATGAAGTCTCATCTAGCCACTTGTTAGCAACTGCATTTTTCAAGACATGTAAAGGTTAAAATATCTGAAGTGAACTATTACTTATGTATTTTATGCTGTAGAATAAAACATGAAAATAACTTGAGCATGTGTTAACCACAAACTTTATTTAGGCAATTAACCAAAAACAAAACAAAAAAATTATAATTTCAAGACAATGGCACCAGAAATTAAAAAAAAATGCAAACACATTTCCAAGTTTTTGGGCTCATTACTGCAGCACTCTATTTAAATGAGCCTTTTTGTACTCCTTTAGCCCCGACAAAGGCCCATGTGCCAAAACGCATCAGCACATACAAGACAGCCTCGGGTCCAATCTTTTGATTCTTGATTTCTCGATTCTACAAGTGTTTCTGGTCTTGTATGCAAAAAGCACTTTAATGCATGCCTTCTAAATGGAAACATGCTGTTACACTTAACCAGTACCTGTGAAAGCTTCTCGTGATTTTCAAATAGTTTTAAAGATGCTATCAGACATCAAACCCAGCACAATGCTAAATACGTTCATCAAACAAAGTAAAGAAAAAATTTCTAAATCAAATAATCATGATGTACTGCAGAGGTCCAACAACATGTTATATTATTAATATGACAGCATGAACAGGATAATTGGCTATTTCGGCTTCTAAACAGTTCTTGAATTTGTCACAGTGTCTGGGTTGTGTTCCCTGGGTTTCCACTAGGTGTCCTCAGTTCCCACAGTGTTTATCATTTATCACTTCCTATCTCCTTATTTGGTCACCTTCCTCCTTGTTTAGTTAATTGATTGTTCCCCACCTGTCTCCTGTTTCCCCATCATCCTTTTGTGTATTTATACCCGGTCTGTCTGAGTCTGTGTTACGGAGTCCTTGTTTAATGTTAAATGTTAATTCATGTCCGTCAATGCCTTGCCTTGCCTTGCCTTGCCTTGCCTTGCCTTGCCTTGCCTTGCCTTGCCTTGCCTTGCCTTGCCTTGTTTATTTTATGTTTGGATTTACCGGTTTTGACCCTGCCTGGACTGTGTATTCTCTTTGGATTACCCCTTATTAAAGAAATACTCGCAATTGGTTCTCTCTCCTGTGTTTTCCATAACACCGAACGTGACAGAAGGACTCCGTCACTACAAGAGCCAGCGGTATGTCGGCTTATGTCTCCTCCCCAGCCACAGTGCGGGAGAGGAGTGGATTTGAAGGAACTCGCCTGGTGGTTTTCCGGAGAACCAGAGGAGGTCGCCGAGGAGGGAGTGGTCGAGAGGATACTCAGCACCGCTCTCAACCAGGGCCGCCCTTCGACCCGGGGCTCGTGTGGGATGGATTAGAGCCACCGTCTCACCATGGCGGACGGAGAGGAGAGAGGAAGCGCACGTCCGCCACAGTGGCCTCACTGCCCATGATGGCCGCTAGTCCAGCGCCACGAGGCAGGATGGACGCCAACACAGCACCACAACCCAAGGCGATCACGAGTCCAGCGCCACGGTGCAAGATGGCCGCCAGCTCAGCGCCAACGCCCAAGAGGGCCGCTGACTCATTCTTGGACTATTTCGCTACGCTGTCCAAGATCCTAGAGATTCCCAAGACGGTTGACGTCATGGCTGCTGAGCCAGCGCCACAGCACAAGATGGCCGCCAGCCCAGAGCCACAGCACAAGATGGCCACCAGCCCAGAGCCACAGCACAAGATGGCCGCCAGCCCAGCGCCACAGCACAAGATGGCCGCCAGCCCAGCGCCACAGCACAAGATGGCCGCCAGCCCAGCGCCACAGCACAAGATGGCCGCCAGCCCAGCGCCACAGCACAAGATGGCCGCCAGCCCAGCGCCACAGCACAAGATGGCCGCCAGCTTGCAACCACAGCACAAGATGGCCGACTCAACGCCTGAGTCTCCAGACAGGGTGTCACCGACTCGCCAAAATAGAGGGCGGAGGAGGAGGAGACAGGCGTCTACCGTTCCTCAAAGCCCAGGGGACGTTCCCGAGGCGGTGCCCGATGCTGTTCCGGAGGCCGAGGCGGTGCCCGATGCTGTTCCGGAGGCCGAGGCGGTGCCCGATGCCGAGGCGGTGCACGATGCTGTTCCGGAGGCCGAGGCGGTGCACGATGCTGTTCCGGAGGCCGAGGCGGTGCACGATGCTGTTCCGGAGGCCGAGGCGGTGCACGATGCCGAGGCGGTGCCCGATGCTGTTCCGGAGGCCGAGGCGGTGCCCGATGCTGTGTTCCGGAGGCCGAGGCGGTGCCCGATGCTGTTCCGGAGGCCGAGGCGGTGCCCGATGCTGTTCCGGAGGCCGAGGCGGTGCACGATGCTGTTCCGGAGGCCGAGGCGGTGCCCGATGCTGTTCCGGAGGCCGAGGCGGTGCCCGATGCTGTTCCGGAGGCCGAGGCGGTGCCCGGTGCTGTTCCGGAGGCCGAGGCGGTGCCCGGTGCTGTTCCGGAGGCCGAGGCGGTGCCCGGTGCTGTTCCGGAGGCCGAGGCGGTGCCCGGTGCTGTTCCGGAGGCCGAGGCGGTGCCCGGTGCTGTTCCGGAGGCCGAGGCGGTGCCCGATGCCGAGGCGGTGCCCGATGCTGTTCCGGAGGCCGAGGCGGTGCCCGATGCTGTTCCGGAGGCCGAGGCGGGGCCCGATGCTGTTCCGGAGGCCGAGGCGGTGCCCGATGCTGTTCCGGAGGCCGAGGCGGGGCCCGATGCTGTTCCGGAGGCCGAGGCGGGGCCCGATGCTGTTCCGGAGGCCGAGGCGGGGCCCGATGCTGTTCCGGAGGCCGAGGCGGGGCCCGATGCCGAGGCGGTGCCCGATGCTGTTCCGGAGGCCGAGGCGGTGCCCGATGCCGAGGTGGAGGCCATTCCCGATGCGGTGTCCGAGGCCGCTCCCGATGCGGTGTCCGAGGCCGCTCCCGATGCGGTGCCCGAGGCCGCTCCCGAGGCCAACACCGAGGCAGTGCCCGAGTCAGTTCCAGAGGCGGTGCCCGAAGCCGAGGCGTCTCAAGTCTCCACAGGCAGTCCAGAGTCGAGTCAGGTTCCAGTTGACCCTCCAGAGGCGAGTCAGGGGCCAGTGAACTCTCCAGAGTCGAGTCAGGTGCCAGTGACCTCTCCAGAGTCAGGGCCAGTCACCGTTGAACTTTCAGAGTTAAGTCAAGTCACTGGGTGGTCTGCTGCTCCGCCCTGTTGGACTCCGGCATCGACCACAGGGGCGTGGTGGTCATCTGCTCCACCCTGGAGGACTCTGGCCTTGACCACAAGGGTGTGGTGGTCTTCCGCTCCGCCCTGGGGGGCTTCCGCTCTGACCACACGGA